>NC_081382.1:23963673-24282571 GCF_030684315.1 Stegostoma tigrinum
ACATTTCAAGCAACATTTTAATTAATTGTTACAATAAGCAGCTTACCAATAAAACCTGAAGAAAGAAAAAGTCTATTCTTAGTGATGCTTGAAAGGGCTTATTAGTAATTTGCTACTGCCTATGCATCATGGTCACTGCAGTAGTGCCAAATAACACTAATAGAAAAGAGATTCAGTGAAGTGTATAATAATAAAACAAAAGTCAACACTGTATTTCAGATTATTCAGGTTTCTAGAACAATGGAAATTAAATTCAGCTCTGTGTTACAGATCTGCCCTGGTTTTTACTCCATTATGCCCATCAGTGCAACCTTCAAAATAAGTTTAGACTTGAAGCTTAATTTGTTTAGAAATGTCTATTATTTGTTTAGGAGTACAGAACTACTAAGATATCAAGGAATTACAACAAATAATACATACTTAGATATCAATGTGGAGATAGAGCTTATATTCACTATAAACAGACTTAGTGATTTACACAGAAACTGATTTATATTTCAAGAAATGCGTATGAGAAGTGATGCTAGAGGAGAATGGTTATCTATGTGACACTGATTAGTTCCTTTATATTTTTTTCTTATGTCTTTGAGGTCTTTGGCCTATTCACTGCATCTCTTCTGTTTCTAGCTGATGCCTCTTCATGGAATACAAGTAACTTACAGCTCCCTGTGATTAACCTTCTGCAACCTGCTCTTGTAGTAATGCAAAACAATTGTCAAACATGGATCTGCCTCTAATTTTCCCCTCACTTCATGGAAAAATGCCTGGCATTCATTTGAAATTTAAACATTGGCTACTAAATGACATGTGTATTCTCTTAACCATTACATAGATTTACTTTGCAATACACAGCCTGAAAAGGTTCCTGTAAAGATAATAAAATGTGAGGCTGGATGAACATAGCAGGCCAAGCAGCATCCCAGGAGCACAAAAGCTGATGTTTCGGGCCTAGACCCTTCATCAGAGAGGGGGATGGGGGGAGGGAACTGGAATAAATAGGGAGAGAGGGGGAGGTGGACCGAAGATGGAGAGTAAAGAAGATAGGTGGAGAGAGTGTAGGTGGGGAGGTAGGGAGGGGATAGGTCAGTCCAGGGAAGACGGACAGGTCAAGGAGGTGGGATGAGGTTAGTAGGTAGCTGGGGGTGCGGCTTGGGGTGGGAGGAAGGGATGGGTGAGAGGAAGAACCGGTTAGGGAGGCAGAGACAGGTTGGACTGGTTTTGGGATGCAGTGGGTGGGGGGGGAAGAGCTGGGCTGGTTGTGTGGTGCAGTGGGGGGAGGGGATGAACTGGGCTGGTTTAGGGATGCAGTAGGGGAAGGGGAGATTTTGAAACTGGTGAAGTCCACATTGATACCATATGGCTGCAGGGTTCCCAGGCGGAATATGAGTTGCTGTTCCTGCAACCTTCGGGTGGCATCATTGTGGCAGTGCAGGAGGCCCATGATAGACATGCCATCAAGAGAATGGGAGGGGGAGTGGAAATGGTTTGCGACTGGGAGGTGCAGTTGTTTGTTGCGAACTGAGCGGAGGTGTTCTGCAAAGCGGTCCCCAAGCCTCCGCTTGGTTTCCCCAATGTAGAGGAAGCCGCACCGGGTACAGTGGATGCAGTATACCACATTGGCAGATGTGCAGGTGAACCTCTGCTTGATGTGGAATGTCATCTTGGGGCCTGGGATGGGGGTGAGGGAGGAGGTGTGGGGACAAGTGTAGCATTTCCTGCGGTTGCAGGGGAAGGTGCCGGGTGTGGTGGGGTTGGAGGGCAGTGTGGAGCGAACAAGGGAGTCACGGAGAGAGTGGTCTCTCCGGAAAGCAGACAGGGGAGGGGATGGAAAAATGTCTTGGGTGGTGGGGTCGGATTGTAAATGGCGGAAGTGTCGGAGGATAATGCGTTGTATCCGGAGGTTGGTAGGGTGGTGTGTGAGAACGAGGGGGATCCTCTTGGGGCGGTTGTGGCAGGGGCGGGGTGTGAGGGATATGTCGCGGGAAATGCGGGAGACGCGGTCAAGGGTGTTCTCGATCACCGTGGGGGGAAAGTTGCGGTCCTTAAAGAACTTGGACATCTGGGATGTGCGGGAGTGGAATGTCTTATCGTGGGAGCAGATGCGGCGGAGGCGGAGGAATTGGGAATAGAGGATGGAATTTTTGCAGGAGGGTGGGTGGGAGGAGGTTTATTCTAGGTAGCTGTGGGAGTCGGTGGGCTTGAAATGGACATCAGTTACAAGCTGGTTGCCTGAGATGGAGACTGAGAGGTCCAGGAAGGTGAGGGATGTGCTGGAGATGGCCCAGGTGAACTGAAGGTTGGGGTGGAAGGTGTTGGTGAAGTGGATGAACTGTTCGAGCTCCTCTGGGGAGCAAGAGGCGGCGCCGATACAGTCATCAATGTACCGGAGGAAGAGGTGGGGTTTGGGGCCTGTGTAGGTGCGGAAGAGGGACTGTTCCACGTAACCTACAAAGAGGCAGGCATAGCTGGGGCCCATGCGGGTGCCCATGGCCACCCCCTTAGTCTGTAGGAAGTGGGAGGAGTCAAAAGAGAAGTTGTTGAGTGCGAGGACGAGTTCAGCTAGGCGGATGAGAGTGTCGGTGGAGGGGGCCTGGTCGGGCCTGCGGGACAGGAAGAAGCGGAGGGCCTTGAGTCCATCTCCATGCGGAATGCAGGTGTACAGGGACTGGACGTCCATGGTGAATATGAGGTGTTGGGGGCCAGGGAATTGAAAGTCCTGGAGGAGGTGGAGGGCGTGGGCGGTGTCACGGACGTAGGTGGGGAGTTCCTGGACCAAAGGGGAGAAAATGGAGTCCAGATAGGTGGAGATGAGTTCGGTGGGGCAGGAGCAGGCTGAGACGATGGGTCGACCAGGGCAGGCAGGTTTGTGGATTTTGGGAAGGAGATAGAAACGGGCCGTGCGGGGTTGGGGAACAATGAGGTTGGAGGCTGTGGGTGGGAGGTTCCTGTAAAACTGGTTTTGGAAATGCTCTGGCATTGGTGCAATTGTGGTAGTAGTAAAAGGTAGTCTGCCGTGCCAAATTTGATAATAGGAATCTATTAATCTTATGGTAGAAGATACTTCAAACACCTGATTAATATTCAAGAATATGGAGGAGGAACTAAGTACCACCACGAACATTAGAGAAGTCATATGAAACAACCTAATGGGGCTAAAGCCAGCAAGTCCACAGGCCCTGATTACTTGTATCCTAGGATCTTAAAATAGGTAGCTACAAAAATCTTTAGATTCTGGAGAAGCGTTGGAGCCTCTGAAAAACTGCCAATGTGGCACTCCTATTCAAGCAGGGAGACAAAAACTGGGCAACTATAGGCCAATTAACCTGACATCTACAATTGGAAAAATATTGGAATCAACTATTAAGAAAGTACAGCAGAACATTTGGAAAATCATAATCTAATGAAGCAGGTTTTATGAAGAATGAAAATCATGCCTGACTAATTAATTGGAGATTTCTGAAGAAATCTCAATGAGAGGGGATAGAAGGGAACCAGTTCATGTGCTGTGTTTGGACTTCCAGAAGGCATTGAACAAGATACTTCACAAAAGGTTAAGTCTTAAGATAAGAGACTCATTTGGAGGCAGTATTGAGAATGACATGGATAGAGAACTGGCACATGTGCAGGACACAGGTAAGGTTTTTTTTTCAGGTTTGGTGGCCTGTGGGGTTCCACAGGGATCAGTGCTAGGATGCAACTGTTCACAATATATATAAATGATGGAGGAAGGAAGTGAATGTACTGTAACCAAATTTGCAGATCACAAAAATAGGTGGAAAGACAGTTTGCCAGAGGGATGGAGACAATTTACAGAGAGATATTGATAGGTTAAGTAAGTGGGCAAAGAGTTGGCAAATGGAGTAAAACGTGGAAAAATGTGAAGTTGTTCATTTCGGAAGGGAGAACAAAAGAACTGAGTATTATTTAAATGAAGCAAAAATGCAGAAAGATGCAACGTGAAGGGACTGGGGTGGGGGGGGGGGGGAAGGGAACACAGAAAACTAGTAAATAGGTGCTGCTTGGCCTGCTGTGTTCATCCAGCTTCACACTTTATTATCTTGGATTCTCCAGCATCTGCAGTTCCCATTATCGCTAGTAAAGAGGTGCAGCCGGTTATCAGGAAAGATAATTTAATGTTGCCCCTTATTTCAAGGGGTTTGGAGTATGAGTAGGGAAGTTTTACCTCAATGGTGAGATCACATCTGGAGTACAGTGAGCAGTTTCAGTCCCCTTATCTAAGAAGAGATATCATTTCATTGGAGATAGCTCAGAAGAAGTTCACCGGGATGATCCCAAGTATAGAGAGATTGCCTTATGACCAAAGATTAAAAAGACTGGGATTCTGCTTATTGGAGCTGAAGTGGGCACAGTCTCAGAATTAAGGTGTACCAATTTAAGACTGAGATGGGGTGAAACTTCTTTCAGACAGTTGTGTGTCTTTGGAACTCCTTGACATGGAGATGTGTGGGTCAGAGTACTTGTGTGCACTTAAGGCTGAGGTAGATACATAGATTCTTAATCAGTAAAGGAATCAAGCTTTATGGAGAAAAGAAGCAAGGTGGATGTGAGGAATGACAACTGGACCAGCTATGACCCTGCTGAATTGTGGAGCAGGTTTGAAGATCTGAATGGCCTACTCCTGTTCCTATTTCTTATGGTCTTAATGAACTACTGGTACAGGTGATGTTTGCTCATAGTGCAAAATCAATCACTCAAAATCTGATGAAGTGGTAGCTCTTAAAGGACTGCAGGTTGCCATAAAAGCTAAGACATGAGAGCGGCAGAAAATGGTACAATTGCTCAAAGGGCACAATAGAAACGGGCAACAATGTTTCTCCATATTGAAAATTTAGAAGTTTGGCTGTAGGAGACACCCCAAGGCAAGTTGGCACTTAACCAAAGGTGTTGGAAACGGATCTCCTCGAACTTGTCCAAGACACAAGTGGAGAGAGCTTGCAAATGGATGTCCCTGTGTATTGACTGGCATGACCAAAATGTCTCAGTAGGTATAGCTCCCATAGTCTCAGAAACTGTCATCCCGAATTTCAATTATTCGGTGCGTTCAAAACCATCCAGTGCTCACTTCTTCATACAGTATGATTTTCAAGGAGAAACGTCACAGGCTCCTAAGTGAGGAAGGCATTTTCAATTATTGAAGGCAAGCACTGGTTAATAGAGGCTATAAGGAGCAATAGGCTATTGTCTCCTGCCACTTTGCTTGATTACCTCAGGAGCTGGAGGAATTTTCCAGTATATTTCCTGAGTTAGCAGTATTTTTTTTTCCTTCTGGTTCTTTTCCACTCCTAGGAGATTATGCAGTCAGGATAGTTTTTTTTGTCCCCCTATTTCCTGTATGTTTGTGTGCCAAACTCAAAATAATGAAGTACTGATAGGGAGACATCCCTGAAATGTAAAAGAAAACCCAATAAGGCAAGGTGGTTGCGACGTGCAACAAACAGTATATAAATACCCACAAAAGAATCAAACACATCCATTGTCCCTTTAAGAAGTCAGTGTAAACCTTGCCCAATTTTTATGCACAAAACAAGTTCTGTGAGCAAATCCTTGCTCAAAGATATACAGTTTAATAAAGATCACTTGCTCATCAAAATAACTGGGATTA
Source organism: Stegostoma tigrinum (assembly GCF_030684315.1). NCBI lineage: Eukaryota > Metazoa > Chordata > Chondrichthyes > Orectolobiformes > Stegostomatidae > Stegostoma > Stegostoma tigrinum. The sequence goes on from NC_081382.1 coordinate 23,969,297, forward strand.
AGTGCATTCACAGCTATTTATATGTTACTGGTACAGCAACTTCAGGGGACAGGTACACTTGGGCTTAAACTCAAATATCTGAACATTGCTTTCAAGCTTTGCAAAAACAGCATCTGCCTGTCTCACCAGTGAAATGCATAAAGTTGTTGGCATTTGAACAGTAAATACGAACTACATTTGCTAGGCTAGGGATTAATTACTGCCAAAATAACTTTTCTGGCACGAAAAATTCATGTTATAAAGTGTAAAGTCTCATTCCTTCAAATTTTAATTGTTTGACAGTTCGAAGATACAGCATTTAAATTAATTTTAAACCACATCTTTCTCCGAATCCTGTTTTTCTTTTTGTCTATTTATTTCTATTTCAGTGCCTTATTTAGCATTGAATCCTAGTATTCTAATTGACGTGTCTTGCTCAGTTCTGGTTAAGCAGATATACAGTTGCTTATTCTATTCGCTTAGATGCCCTAGTTTGTTCATGTGTTATCAGTTCTTACTTTCATTAATGTCACACAAAGAATTCAAAAATCTAAACAAGCAAAAGCAAGTCTAACTAATGACTAACACATCAGAAGCCCTATCTGCAGCCAGTGAATTGATTTATTTTCCTCATTCTTCAAAGACAAAAATTAACCACAACTGCCTGGTTAGAGGGTGACATTTATTGACTTATGCCAGAGAGTCATGCACCAATCAGCAGGAGTGAAATAACCCTTTGACAGTCAGAAACTCAAACAACCAACCTTAGGGCATATTTGCTGGACACTAAATGTCCTGACAGAAAAATAACAACCTGGCCCCAATTTACTGGTCTGAAACTAAATGTAACTTTTTAAAAAGAGGGGGAAAAGGAATCCCAAGAAATGGTCGATCAAGTAGTCAATTTTTTGGTTAGTCAATTTTTTTTGGTGAAAATACTGCTAACTAAAAAAATGGGAACTTAAATAAGATAACAAGGTGTAGAGCTGGATGAACACAGCAGGCCAAGCAGCAGAGGAGCAGGAAAGCCCATGTTTCAGGTCTGGACCCCTGCTCCTCTGATGCTGCTTGGCCTGCTGTGTTCATCCAGCTCCACACCTTGTTATCTCAGATTCTCCAGCATCAGCAGTTCCCACTATCTCTGAACTTAGTTGAGAGTTTTCCATTGCCTCCTATTTCCCTGACTGATTTTGTTTATAAAACCAAACATAGCATGAAACTGAGCTCCCACTACATTCGCCACATTATTATATCGATAGCCAGCATTAGCAGGGCATCCACATAGACAACGCTGTTCTTCTCTGCTGGTCCCTCAGGGTTGAGGAATGGCTTGCTTCCACTCCAAATCGGGGAAGGGGGGGGAATGAAGAAATGAAGGTATTACCGAGTTTTGAGAAGATTTGTAGTTCAGGTTGAGGTTCTGGATGTGAGTTTGCTCGCTGAGCTGGAAGGTTCGTTTTCAGACGTTTCGTCACCATTCTAGGTAACACCATCAGTGAGCCTCCAACGAAGCGCTGGTGTTATGTCCCGCTTTCTATTTATCTGTTTAGGTTTCCTTGGGTTGGTGTCATTTCCTGTGTTTGGTGATGTCATTTCCTGTTCTTTTTCTCAGAGGGTGGTAGATTGGCTCCAAATCAACGTGTTTGTTGATGGAGTTCTGGTTGGAGTGCCATGCTTCTAGGAATTGTCGTGTGTGTCTCTGTTTGGCTTGTCCTAGGATGGATGTGTTGTCCCAATCAAAGTGGTGTCCTTCCTCGTCTGTATGTAAGGATACGAGTGATGGTGGGTCATGTCGTTTTGCGGCTGGTTGATGTTCATGTATTCTGGTGGCTAGCTTTCTGCCTGTTTGTCCAATGTAGTGGACAAGCCAAACAGAGACACGCACGAGAATTCCTAGAAGCATGGCATTCCAACCAGAGCTCCATCAACAAACACATTGATGAGGAGCCAATCTACCACCCTCTGAGAAAAAGAACAGGAAATGACATCACCAACCCAAGGAAACCTAAACAGATAAATAGAAAGCGGGACATAACACCAGCGCTTCGTCAGAGGCTCACTGATGATGTTACCTAGAATGGTGACGAAACATCTGAAAACTAACCTTCCAGCTCAGCGAGCAAACTCACATCCAAATGAAGGTATGTTCTGCAGTGCCTGAACAGTTCAATCCCAGAGCCACAAACTCTGTCTCAAAAACCACCTGCCCCACTTATGGCAGATGGGCACAACACTCTGGATTCTGCAGTCTTTCCATTGCTTGTGCTTGGCCTCCAGTCAGTGATGCTCAACATGGTTGGTGCCTTCATGGATGCTTCTTCTCCAGTTAGTATGTTCTAGGACAAGTGATATACCTGTGTTGGTGGGGATGTTGCATTTGTTTAAGGAGGCTTTCAGTGTGCTCCTGTAGTGTTTCCTCTTCTGTCTAGAGATCTCTTATCGTTGTGGAGCTCAGAGGAAAGCACTTCCTTAGAGAGTCTGGTGTCAGGCACGCAGACAACGTAGCCTGCCCACCACAGCTGGTAATGTATAACCAGTGCAGAGATACAGAGTCTGTTCTCCTGGGAGAGGACACTGCTATTGGTACATGTGCCAGAGGATTTGATAGATTTTCTGACGGCAACACTGATGATAAAATCCCTGGAGAGCTAAGTGTCTTTTGTACTTGGCCCACATTTCCCATGCAACAGGAGGGTGGGGATTATGTGCAGATCATGAGCTTGGGTGCTGGGTTTAAGGTCTCAGACTTCAAATATTCTGTTCCTCAGATGTTCTAAGGTTGCACTGCACTGGTGCACTGGAGTTGATATTGGATTTTGTCAATGTCTGTTTGCACCACGAGGAGGCTGGTAAGGAATTGAAAATGACCCACATTATTCAGGGGGGTCGCTGTGAATTTTGATGGTTGAGGACAGTGTTGTGCGGCAGGAGCTGGCTGATAGAAAACCTTTGTTTTTTGAATGTTTAGCTTGAAGCCCATTCTCAAACGCCATGGTCAATACATGAATGATAGCTTGTAGCCCGGCCTTTGGGCGTGTGCACATGGGAATTGTTGGCAGACTGCAGCTCTGGCGACAGAAGTTGGGGTGGTCTTGGCTCTGGCTTGGAGGGGGTCAAAGGTTGAACAATTCCCCTGTATGCTACCTCACTCTGGGAGCCGTGAGGAGCTGGCCTGGAGTGTTGCTGTAAGGAATATGCAGAAGCGCATATTCCTATGATGACACAGCCATGTTCAACACCAGTTTGCACTCTTATAGAGTCGTATTGGTGAGCATCACAACTTGCATGCCATTTGCGGAGCAGGCAGAGAATGGTGACAAATCTTTGCAGACAGCTGAATTTGGGGAGACTATTCCACAATCATTCATGGTTGAGCATCAAAGACCTTTGAGAGATTGAAAAAAGTGATGTACAGAGGTTGGGGTTGTCCCTGCACTTGGATTAACCACGCATGGCCATGTCCATTGTGCTTCTTGATGGTGGAAGTTGCATTGAAACTCTAGAGGAACTCTTTAGTTACTGGGAGGAGATGGATGAGGAGGCTTCTCGCAATGACCTTTTCTGTGGCAGATAGTAGGCAAATCCCTCTAATTTCCAGTTGGACCGGTCTCCTTCTGGAAGATAGTCACATTTGCAGTGTCTCTGAGATTTCCTAGCACGTTCTCTTCCTTCCAGACAAGGCGAATGAGATCATGGATTTGTGTTAAGAGTCTCTCCCTGCTCTGTCATGGTACTTCAGCAGAGATTCCACCTGCTTCACAGACCTTGTTGTTTTGCAGCTGTGGGATGGCTTTTTCGAGCTGACAGCGTTTCGGACATGCAATGGGATGTGACAGCGCACTGTACAATGGTTTTGACAGCACTAACAAGAAAGCTGCATCTTGGTTGAGGAGATCCTCAAAGTGTCCTCTCCTGTGGGGGTTGACTGCCTCTTGGTCTCTAATGACCACGTTTTTGGCTCTCAGTGGAGTTGTTCCCTGGAACTAACACCATAGATGATTTTGACTGCCATGAAGGAACCTTGCAAGTCATCGTTGTTGGCAAATTTGACTGTCTTGTGCTCTTTCCACTCATCATGTATTCTTTAGCTCAAGGGCTCTCTCTCTTGCTACTTGGCCTTGTTTCCACTTGCTCGAGTTTTGGTACAGCTGCCAGTTTGGAACACCTTGCTTTGGTGGTCTAGGAGATCCTACATCTTCTAATTGTTCTCATCGAACTAGTTTTGGCATTTCCTCTTCAAGACACAGAGCAATTTTAAGAAGATGCTAGCTATGGGTGGTCTTTAGGGTGGACAAGGCCTGTGGGCAGTTTCCAACTGGAAGCTGGTCATCGCCAGTTTGGCTGTGAGGCAGCGCCCAACTATGTCTTTCTTCCCAGGGTCTTTGAGTCCAGCAAAATCGGGTGTGCTGCAGCACAGGTTTTCCTGCCTCTGCCAGTTTGGGGACCAAGTTGATGGAAACAGTAAAGCAGATTCGTCGGTGGCTGGCCCAGCAATTGTTGGCTTGATCATAGCGCACACATCTGTGTGGCCCCTTGCTTGAAAGGTGGCATAGTCTATTAAGTGCCAGTGCTTGGTTTAAAAATACAAAAGGATCCAATAAGACTGGTTCTAATAAAACACACCATACGCATTTTCCTGACAATAACCTCCAATACGCTTTGTCACATCATATTTGCGTGACATATCCTTTCCTTTCTCATCATTTAACTTCAGTTTGCTTACGTACAATTGACTGTCTCCAAGAACTGGGAGATATCCATGAATATTCAGCATTTGCTGATCCTTGTTTAAGCTCAGTGAGCCTAAGATATATTTTGAAAGGATACAGAGGATGAATTGTCAAGTCTAGTTCAAAACTTATGACTTTGTTAAGGTCCATTACCTCTCAGTGGCCTGCTCAAAGCTAACGCCGCTCATCTGTTGACTTAAATATTTAAACGTATTTCTCTTCCTTCAGCTGAAGGTTTTAAGCTGGGCCCTGAATGGACAAATCGTGAGCCATTAAAAAAAAGCTCATTATCAATGGATCATTATCAGTGTATGGGATATTACAGAAAACACCTGCAATATATCCCAGTTGTATTGGTTAGTCAAATACTCATTGTCAGCATGAACAAATCACCCTACTTCACTTTTTACTGAAAAATTTTTAATTAGTAGTTGACAAATGCTTTTACATGCAAAAAAATATACATCAGCAATAACAGATAAATAGGTCAACATTGTTTTTTCTTCAGACTTAATCTATGAATGTCAAAAACTCAGAACATGCAACTAACCAATTTGTACTGACTACACAGTAGTCCTGTAATATCTGTTTGACAGGAGTGACATTTTCCACTGCTTAGGACAAAAATTCTGTGACATTTTTATTCATGGCAGCATATGCCCTTGTAATGATCAGCTCTGGCCGATCTGCTTACTGCAGCAGCCCTGGAGCCCTCTGAGAACAAATAAGCAGTGGAGGTGCCAGCAGTCCAACCTCCTTATTAAACAACGCCAGGCTCCTAACGAAGTCCAACTGCTGGAAATTCAGAGCATAAAACCCTCAAGGGCACCTCTGGCACATGACTGCATAATTTTTAACTTTTCAAGAACTAGGCAGCTGACGACCTTGCATTTCCAATCTAAGATCCACTGCTACCAAGTTTACATTTGGTGAAACAGTGGAGACTGTATTTTAAGAATCAATGAAGAAAATGTCACGTTCATGAATAATTGACTTTTTGAAAAGTCACTCTTCCAAACTTTCAGCCTTACTGAGTTACATAAAATTGGGTATTTCAAACAGTAATCTGCAATAAGTAACATTAAAAGCACCAGTATGATTTCTAAACTTGCTCTCTGGATATTGAAGATGCGTTGTGTAATGGAGCTGCTTACAGATTTCTAGGTTCACTTTACAGTTTTCTGGTGGTCAGTGCATTTGAATGGCGATAGACATTCAGCATGACATTGCAATAGAATATTTGTACTGAATTTACGTCACACTAGATTTTATTTTATTTTCAAAAGAGGGGGGGAATCCACAAACCTGCCTGCCCTGGTCGACCCATTGTCTCAGCCTGTTCCTGCCCCACCGAACTCATCTCCACCTATCTGGACTCCATTTTCTCCCCTTTGGTCCAGGAACTCCCTACCTATGTCCGTGACACCACCCACACCCTCCACCTCCTCCAGGACTTCCAATTCCCCGGCCCCCAACACTTCATTTTCACCATGGACGTCCAGTCCCTATACGCCTGTATTCCACATGCAGATGGCCTCAAGGGCCTCCGCTTCTTCCTGTCCCGCAGGCCCGACCAGTCCCGCTCCACCGACACCCTCATCCGCCTAGCCGAACTCGTCCTCACCCTCAACTTCTCTTTCGATTCCTCCTACTTCCTAAAGACAAAGGGGGTGGCCATGGGTCCCAGCTATGCCTGCCTCTTTGTAGGTTACGTGGAACAGTCCCTCTTCCGCACCTACAAAAGCCCCAAACCCCACCTCTTCCTACATTACATTGATGACTGTATCGGCGCCGCCTATTGCTCCCCAGAGGAGCTTGAACAGTTCATCCACTTCACCAACACCTTCCACCCCAACCTTCATTTCACCTGGGCCATCTCCAGCACATCCCTCACCTTCCTGGACCTCTCAGTCTCCATTTCAGGCAACCAGCTTGTAACTGATGTCCATTTCAAGCCCACCGACTCCCACAGCTACCTAGAATACACCTCCTCCCAACCACCCTCCTGCAAAAATTCCATCCCCTATTCCCAATTCCTCCGCCTCCACCGCATCTGCTCCCACGATGAGGCATTCCACTCCCGCACATCCCAGATGTCCAAGTTCTTTAAGGACCGCAACTTTCCCCCCACGGTGATCGAGAACGCCCTTGACCGTGTCTCCCGCATTTCCCGCAACACATCCCTCATACCCCGCCCCCGCCACAACTGCCCAAAGAGGATCCCCCTCGTTCTCACACACCGCCCCACCAACCTCCGGATACAACGCATCATCCTCCGACACTTTTGCCATCTACAATCCGACCCCACCACCCAAGCCATTTTTCCATCCCTACCCTTGTCTGCTTTCCGGAGAGACAACTCTCTCCGCGACTCCCTTGTTCGCTCCACACTGCCCTCCAACCCCACCACACCCGGCACCTTCCCCTGCAACCGCAGGAAATGCTACACTTGCCCCCACACCACCATCCCAGGCCCCAAGGTGACTTTCCATATTAAGCAGAGGTTCACCTGCACCTCTGCCAATGTGGTATACTGCATCCATTGTACCCGGTGTGGTTTCCTCTACATTGGGGAAACCAAGCGGAGGCTTGGGGACCGCTTCGCAGAACACCTCCGCTCGGTTCGCAATAAACAACTGCACCTCCCAGTCGCAAACCATTTCAACTCCCCCTCCCATTCTTTAGATGACATGTCCATCATGGGCCTCCTGCCGTGCCACAATGATGCCACCTGAAGGTTGCAGGAACAGCAACTCATATTCCACTTTGGAACCCTGCAGCCCAATGCTATCAATGTGGACTTCACCAGCTTCAAAATCTCCCCTTCCCCCACCGCATCCCAAAACCAGCCCAGTTTGTCCCCTCCACCCACTGCATCCCAAAACCAGTCCAACCTGTCTCTGCTTCCCTAACCTGTTCTTCCTCTCACCCATCCCTTCCTCCCACCCCAAGCCGCACCTCCATCTCCTACCTACTAACCTCATCCCACCTCCTTGACCCATCCGTCTTCCCTGGACTGACCTATCCCCTCCCTACCTCCCCACCTATACTCTCCTCTCCACCTATCTTCTTTTCTCTCCATCTTCGGTCCGCCTCCCCCTCTCTCCCTATTTATTCCAGAACCCTCACCCCATCCCCCTCTCTGATGAAGGGTCTAGGCCCGAAACGTCAGCTTTTGTGCTCCTGAGATGCTGCTGGGCCTGCTGTGTTCATCCAGCTTCACATTTTATTATCTGGGATGCCATTAAAGCTCTGTTCTACAGGGTTGGGAACTTCTGACTTTTACTGATGCAAAGTCAAATCTTTTATGAGAAACTCTTAAAATTTACCAAAGAGTCTGAAAGTACCGAGAACAAGCTAAATACAGATCCAGAATCTCGACAAACACGGTGGGATAAATTTCTGTCTGGGCAATTTACAACCAGACCACGTTTAGCTGCCAGTGAGAATGTCATGTTCAGGCAGTTGAGATTCACAAATTTCGTTGCAATGGGAAAAGGCTGAAAGGGAAATTACAAGGACCATGGAGTTGAGGGTGAGTTTGGAGATTGGAGGCATGAATAACTTTATTAAAAAAATACAAACAAACATGATTTGGCTGTGGAAGGAAGAAGGAACCACACAATAGGTTGCTTAGTAAGGGCTGATGGTGTAGGAGGTAGTAAATCAGCATGGACAAGAGTTATGGCTAACTACTCTAAGACAGCCAGTTAGACATTTTGGGATGGCAAGCCATAACTAAAAGTGTGCCACAGGGACCAGTGTCAGGTCTGCAATTACTTACAATATATCTTAACAACTTGGAGGAGGAAATTGAATGTACTATAACCAAGTTTGCATATGATATGAAAACAGGTGGGAAGGCAAGTGGTGAGGAAGAACAAAGAGTCTGCGCAGGGTGAAACAAATGGACAAAAACTTGGCAGATGGAATATAATGTGGGAAAATGTAGGGTTATGTACTTCAGCAGGAAGACTAGAAGGGTAATATTATTTAACTGGAGAAACACTGCAGAAAACTATGAATCCACGTTCAGCGAGATATAGGAACATTAAATAGAATGTTGGCCTTTACTTTAATGGATTGGAGTCTAACAGTAGGGAGGTTTTGCTGAAACTATACAAGGCACTAGTCAAGACAACAGCTGGAATACCAAGAACGGTTTTGGGTCCCGTGTGTAAGGAAAGACACACTGGCATTGCATGCAGTCCAGAAAAGGTTCACTAGGTTAATACCTGATAATGAGGAGATGATGAGTAGATTGGGCCTGTACTGCTGGAACACAAGAAAATGAGAGGCAAACGTATTGAAAATCACAGATTCTTAGGGGACTTCACAGCACAGACAGGGACAGGTTGTTTTTAATTGTGGGAGAGTCTCAAACTAGAGGGTACAATTTCAGAATAAGAGGTTCCAGATTTAAGGTAGAGATGAGGAAGAATTTCTTCTCTTGGAAATTAACGATTTTGATTAACTCTTTATTGCAGAGGACTGTTGAGGTGTGTCATTAAGTGTATTCAAAGCTGAGATAGATTTTTAATCAGCAAGGGAATTAAGAGTTATGGGGAAAAGGCAGGAAAGTGGAATTGAGGATTATCAGATCAGCCATTAATTTTAGTAAATGGTTTAACAGACTTGATTGGCCTGCTTTTGCTCCTATGTTGTGGTTTTATTACAATCACTTGGTATTCTTAGCACAAGCATTCCACTTAAAATTGGTGCACTCAAAACAGCCAGTTGTCATTGATGAGGAAAGCCAACAGACTTGGTGGGCTGAAGGGTCTGTTCCTGTGCTGTACTGTAGTATATCATATATCATTTTTTGGTCAGAGACCTGTTAAGCTAATGACTTATTATCAGATCTTGGAAAGAAAACTGTCTTTGTTATTTGCTCTTGTGATTTGCTGAGCCAGTATTTACTGCCCATTGTTGATTAACCTTGGGAAGCTGCTGATGAGTTACCATCTTGAACTGCTCCAGTCCATGTAGTGTAGGTACACCCGCAGTGCTTTTCAAGAGAGAGATCCAGGAATTTGACACAGCAAAAGAGATAAATGATATCAAGAGATTATTACAAGGCATTAATATATTGGAGGATCGAATTAATGTCACTTTAAAAATGTTTTATCGTTGTCATCTCAACCTCTACAACTGACTTATGCTGTCATGAATAAATATCAGAGATTATACAACCTAAGCAACAGACAACATTGTTCCTGTCAAAAATCTGCACGAATATATTCCAATCCATGCATTAGAACGTACAGAAATTCCCATATAGCAGCTGATAGCTTCTACAGGTTAAGTAAAATTCTCACCATTATTCTGGTGCTTTGCCAATCTTAAGACTGTATTAATGCACAGAGCCATTTTTAAAATTATAATTAATTGCCCCATTGTTACAGCTCTGAGAGCTTGCACCTGCACATCACTTTAGTTCAGAAAGCTAGGTGCGAATATCATTCATATAGAATATTTCATTTTTAAGTGATGAAACACATTATAGGTTAGAACATTTTTCGCAGCACTAGGGAGCTCCTAATAGGGTCCCTATAGTACTCCTTTGCTTCTTTCTAGGAAACTAGAAAACGTAGGCTTAAAAAAACTGGAGATGAAGGGAGAAGGAAAATGTCTTGTTCAGTTATGCAGGCATCCAATATGTCCATACTCAATGTCTAAGTACCCAATGCACGTGGTCTGTCAGAAATGTTGAGTGCTGACTTGAAGACCATAGCTCTGCAAGAAAACTATTTCTGTGACAAGTATAAAACTGAACAAGACAAGCGAGGCAACATTTAAAAAGTTTCCAACCCATTGCAGGGTTGCTCAGGTCAGTGGTTATTGAGCTTAAGGATATTTTGTACTCTTTTTGAGGTTATATGTATTACATATCATGGCAACTAGGTCCACTTAATTATGGGAGAAGCCAAACATCATTTTCCTGGAGTAGATACCTCTTGAGGTTAAGTTGGAGGCCACAACAGGCCTATGAGCAGAACGCACCCACTTACAGCAGCATGGCAATTAGCATCATCATTGAACCAAGTGGCCCTAATTATTCTGAGCTCTCCAGAATTTTGTCCTGGCTCAGGAATTACATTGAAGCAGTACAGCCTCCTAGTGGTTTTGCCAGTGACCTTCTGGGAGATGGTCCCTCTTTCAAAGGCATGTAGGGCTCATTCAGAGATCTTTATTGGCTAAGAGACTGGCAGCTTAAAATGAACGCTGCTTGGCTTGCCTCTGACCCATCTATGCCTTCTCTCTTATAAACCCTTTCCCATGAGTCCATTGCTGCGGTCTGGGTCCCTCAGTGATCTTAGGCCACTCCCTTTTACACTACCAGTAGCAGCTACTGCTTAGAAACATAGTAACAGGAGAAGGCCATTCATCCTGTAGAGTCAGCTCCACTATTCAATTAGATCATGACTGATTATCTACCTCAATGCACTCGCCCAAATCATCTCCATATCCTGTGATGCCCATTAGTCTCTAGTAAACCAATTTCTGTCTTGAACATGCTAAATCATTGAGCTTCCTCAGCTCTCTAGGGTAGGGAATGCCAACGATTTATCACCCGAGTGAAGAAATTCCTCCTCTCCTTCTGAGAGGAGATTCCAATCAGAAATACAAAGCTGTACTTCCAAGCTGACAGTACATGCATAGTCATTTAGTCTTAAATGACCTACCCCTTATTCTGAGATTATGTCCCCTGGTTCCAGAGTAAACCCTTGCTGAGGTAAAGGCATTAAAACTGTACGCAATACTCTAGGCGCAGTCTCGGCAAGGCTCTTTACAACTGTTGCAAGACATTTTTACTTCTGTTCTCCTTAGGGACTGTTGCATTCCAGCTTTTCATGGCTCATGAACAAGGACACCCAGGCCTTTTCAGACAGGAACCCTTTCAAGCTTTCACCAGTGAAGAGATATTGGGCTGGGTTTTCCAAGGAGTGGCAACCTCACGCAGATTTCCCCTCCAGACCTTTTTTTGTGAAAGTGGAAAGTTCAGTACTTCAGAGACGAGATTCCAATCAGAAATACAAAGCTGTACTTCCAATCTGACAGTACTTGTACTGTGCAGAACCATTGGGAAAGTCAAACCATGCATTTTCAAAGCAGTTGGCGGCTGTACCCTGACGCTTAAGCATCCAGAATCACAGTCAAACACACTGTCAGCTGCTGTCAAACATCAAGTACATAAAGTAAATATGACCTGAGGATGCCAGGGTGGGGAAGAGAGAGAGGCAGGGAGTTCAAGTCTACGGTGTGAGAAGGGAGATCGGAAGAGTTCAGAACGAATGGCAGGTCGTGTCCAGGAGTGTCACACAAGGTTCTGGGGAAGGTAGTTGGGTGTTTGAGAGGGAGGTCTGTGTCAGTTGAGTCGTTATACAGGAGTGAGATTGCATGTTTAATAGTCTAACTTTTCCTGAGTAACTACTTACTTAATTTCCATGGAAGAATTCTATAATTTAAATGGAGACTTTTGGAGGGTGTAGGGAAATTGACCAGCAGACTCTTCAATCTCCTGAGCAATACCTGCAGTGTCTGCTATGGAGGAGATTCCTCAGGGTTTCCATGTGCATTTGCTACCAAACCATTACCTGGCCATTGGAAAATCCAGTCTATTATGTCTTTCTGTCTTTCCTACCAAAATGGATAACTTCACACTAATTCATAGTATATTCCATTGCTCATGTTCTTGTCTATTCACTTAATTTGTCCAAGTACTCTTGAAATCTCCCTGCATCTTCTTAATGACCTACTTTCCCACCTAGTTTTCTGTCCTCAGCAATTTTGACAATATTATAATTGACTCCCACATTCACAATTATATAAATGGTGAACAGTGTCGGCCCTAGCACTGATCCTAGTGGTATTTCACGAGTAAAAGCTTGTCAATCTGAGAATGATCCATTTATTCCTACTGTCTGCTTTCTGTTAACTAAGTCTCAATCGATACTAGTATATCACCAGTATTCCCATGTGCTCTAATTTTGTTTACTAGCCTCCTGTATGGAACCTTATCAAAAGTCTTCTGAAAATCCAAATACACCCATGAATAGCAAGTTCTAAAAACTACAGCAAGTTTGTCAAACAGAATTCCTTTTTCCTTTTCATAAAGCCATGTTAATCCAATTTTACCAATACCTACCATGTGTTCAGTTTATAATTGATTCTAGCATTTTCCTAACTACATCTGTCAAACCAAAAGGTCTGCTGTTCTCCACATTCTTGCTGTTACATTTCTAAAATATTGGGGTTATGTTTGCTATATTTTAATCACAGGACTATTTCTTGAATCTACAGAATTTTGAAAGATAATCACCAATGCATCTACAATCCTAAGCTACCTCCTTCAACACTCTGAGGCGTGGCTCATTTGGTCCAGGGGATTTATCAACCTCCAGTCCAGTTAACTTTTCAAGCACTGCATCTTTATGAACGCCAATTTATTTCAGTGCCTCAATTTCACAAATCTCTTGCTTTCCTAGTATTTCTGGGAGATTTTCTACATATACCTCTGTGAAGACAGACACAAAACAATTGTTTAGCTTCTCTGCCTGTTCTTCAAGATAATTTCTCCTGCCTTCATCTGTATTTAACCTACAATTCTCCTATTTACATCCCTAAAGTCCACACAGGTTCCTCACTAGATTGCCCACGTCTGATTTCCCTTTTACCAGTTTTTTTGGCCATCCTTTGCTGGATTCTAAGTTGCTCCCAAACCTCAGGCTTCCAACTTTTTCTCAAATCCTTGTTAGTCACTTCCTTTATTCTACTCTTTAACTTCTTTCCTTAGCCATGCTTGATTTATGCTTCCCATTGGATGTCTGTACCTTAGAGAAATGCATATCTGTCGCAGACCACTTTGTTTTCTTTAAAGTCTAGCTACTGCTCATCTTATGCCAAACCTTTTAGCATATTTTACCAATCTACCACAGCCAATCTGCCCCTCATATGTTTATAGTTTCTCTTCTTCAGATTTAAGACCTTACTTTCAGAATAAACAACATCACATTCAAACAAACAATCTAGAATTTCATTATGTTATGGTCACTATTTCCCAAAGGCTCTTTAACAGCCAGATTATTAATTATCTCTTTTTGATGATCATTTTCACTTACATCACAAAATTTAAAATGTGCTGATCCCTGGTGGCTTTTTAAAACAAATCTCAAACTCCATGAATTCATCCTTCCCTGGAGTAATGCTGATTTGAGTTTGTCCAGTTCTTGTAAATTGAAGTTATCCATTATTGTATTACTTATGTTAAATGCAACTTCATGCCCAATGTTACAAGCAACCAAGCAGGGTGCTAACAACTCTCCCCAATGTTTGCTGGACTGTGCTATTTCTTAGTTCCACAAAAGTTGATTCTTTACCTTGATCCTTTGATCCAAAATGTTCTCTCTAACTTACTGATCTTGTCCCTTATTACAAGTATTATACCATGGCAGTTCGTGGAATTTGAATTCAATAAAGCTCTGGAATTAACAAAAAAGCTTGTCTAATTAGCTACAGCTAGTGACCATGTCAAATAATGACATTATGTCGTTTTGGGAAGGAAAGCAGCCAATCTAATCTGGTCTGGCCTACATGTGACTCCAGATCCCAGCAACGTGGTTGACTTTCAACTGTCTTCTGAGGAATTAATGATGAGCAATAAACGCCCAGATTTCATGGAAGAATAAAGAAAACAGAACAATCTAGTTATCTGATGAAGGATAAATGTACCGCTGGATAAAAAGACATCTCACCAGCCTAAACTGCACGTTCATGAGGCATTCAACCACAATCAGCAGAAACAATACAGATACAAACAATACAATATCGTAGCATCAGAACGTTATTACCTAAGCTATTCAACTTCTGTTAGTAATGGAACTCCACAAAGAGATATCTCAGGGAAGATTATTCTGCTGGGTACTTTTTAAAAATTCTATGATCACAGCATTTAAAAAAGGAATTACTTGCCGTCGAAAACATTCTCACAGAAGCAAAAAAGTTAAATGCATTCAATTACCATTAGCCAACAATATATCTTCACGTGGCAAGAAAAATCAGGTGAGCATCTGGCAATTTCACAAAAGTTGGTGCAGTTACATTCCCTTTAGCAGATGTTCACTTTAGCCACTTGTTAAAAATAACAATTGGCAAAGATACATTGACAACGCTCTGATCACTGGTTCTCTGTCCTTCAAAATAAGACCAAAATCAAAAAGGGTCAGAGGAACCTACAGCTTTCATTCCAATACCAGTGGAGGGCAAAATGACAACCACTATTTTTAAAAGATCATTACAGTTGATTGTGTAATACAACTGTCACCAGTGCTTAGAATGACTCATATTTAAAATTCTTGCCAACAATTCCCTCCATGACCCTCCTCAGCTTACTTCTGCAGCTTCATTGAGCCCTATAGCCCTTCAAGGATTCTGCACCCCTGAACTCTTTTGCACTCCCAATGTTCTTTATCCCCCACTTTGAATAGCCACACATTTAGTTGTTTAGGCCTTGGGTTCTGGTATTACAGGTCTGAATTCAACCATGCAGCTTGTGAAAATAAATCAAAGAATATCTACAGTGCGGAAACAGGCCAATCTAACGATCAAGTCAGCATAACTCTCCAAACATAACCCTTCCCAGTGCCAGACCCTCACTGCATCCATATAACCCTGCAGTTCCCACGGCCAATCCACCTAACCTGCACATCTTAACACTGTGGAAGGAAACCACAGCACCAGGCAGAAACCTATCAAATTCACTCTGAAAAGATCCATTAAATTTAAAAATTAGTTTAATGGGGACTTTGTAACTATTGTTGATTGTTATAAATAGCTAGCAAGTTCACTAACGTCACTTAGAAGGAAATTGACCATCCTTACCTAGTTTGGCCTACATGTGATTCCAGATCCACAGGAACGTGGTCGACTTTTATATGCAACTAGCTTAAGGAAGATGAGGAATGGATGATAAATACTATCCTAGTCACTGATACCCACGTCATGAATAAATCTTTAAAAATCCCTCGGTATAAAATTCTGTATCTCCATGTCTCTTTCCTTCCTTTCAAATGATTCTTAAAACCTGCCTTTGATCAGGCCCTTACTCATTATCCTGTTATATCATTATGTGACTTGGTATCATTTTTTTTTCCTCTAATAAGGCACCTGATGTTTTAAAACATTAAGGAACTGAATAAATGCAAGTCACTGTAACCATTTAGAATTAACTTTCTCTTGAACTTCTCTCACATTTATATAAACACGTACTTTAAAAATTAAAATGTAAAGTATTGATCGTGTTTAAAAAATAACAGCTGTTAAATATTTTGATGAAAAGCCCAACAATCAAAGAAACCTTCAGTCAAGGATTATATAATAATATATCACTCCAGAGATGTGGATTGGGACTGAGCCAGGAGCAAATTGAGTTCAGTTGTACAATCTGTTGTATTATTTCCAGTATTAAGAATTTACTGCCAGGATAATCTTGAACTACGACAATGTACTGCAAATGTTCAGAAGTCACCAGATTCAGGTCCTTTGAGAATTCCAGGGTTATTTGTGAACCAATGTATATACTTGAAATGCAAGTTTGAAATGTTTGGGGTTATTTAGTGAACAACAAATTTACAGTTTCACAAAATTAAATTAATATTTTGCTACATGCAATTGCTATATCTTCAAAGAAATTTGGAAATTACAGTGAATATTTAGCATTGAAAAGATCTATTCAATACTTTCAATAACATTCATTGCTTCAAAATGTGAAAAAGTTTGTACTGTACGTGTGTGTGTGGGAAAAATGATCGACAATGAAAGTTAAAAGTTGATATCTATGAAAAATTCAAACTTTACTCAGAGGAGAAATATTTTGAATTGAACATATTCTCCAATGAATAAATAAATTGAGTTGCCATAAAATGTGAGTGTGACAAAGACATATTTGAACAGTTGGCCTTCTGAGTTTGACAGGTTGCACAAGCTATTTACAATTGACTAGAACTTTGTATTTTGTATAAAGCAAAGTACTGTAGATGCACAAGTTTTAATGAAAAGTTATCAACTTGAAATTCATTGCCCTGGATCGGCACCATTGAAGTAGGAAGCTCAAGTCAGGAAATTTCCAGGCTTAGCCCTCCTGTTTCTTAAAAAAAAAGATCTCACCCATCTTATTTTCATTCTGAGGAGGTGGGTCAAGGTGAAATCTTGCCTATAATCTCTAAGGGCAGTTCAAAGGCAGTCCTGGGGGAGCATGCTGAAGTGGGCTGTTTAGAAAGCTCACTTTGGTTCTCTGTGATCTTAGCCTAGCTGTTTAAAAGGCAGCTAGGTCCCCTAGCCCTTACCTGCTCTCATCCACTCCCAGTCCTCCTCCATGAGCTACTCAATCATGACAGGTGGACCTCAGGAACCATGTGCAGATGAAGATACAAATCTAACAACCGAGGTGTGCTCTCACTCATGCTTTATATAGAAAGCAACCCTTATGCGTGAAACCCATTTGAAAATGTTAAATACTCTCAATTAGTCAATGTGTTTTAAAAATAAACAAATTTATACTCATTAATCACATCCTTTCATGGCCTCTTCAAATACATCAATGGGAGGAGTGCTAAACAGAGCTTTTGAAATGTGGCCAAACATTCATAATCGGCTTGGCGCTAATAAAAGCAAGAATTTGAATTAAGACAACCAAAACTACAGGAACCAACGGCCAAATTATTTTACTAAGCTAGACCAGATGGCCTATCAAAGAGCTTCAGCAGCAAATGTCTCCTTTTCTCTATTACAACTCAGAGCTACAACTCTTTACTCCCCATTTTAAGCTTCAGATTTAAAAAAACTTTAGAGACTGAAACAGATATTATGTGCCACTTAAGATTGTTTGATGTGTACTTTCTAAATTCATTCCACACTGTAGTTAAGCCCTTAGAACCATGAATGTAGGATGTGCTTGAACTCAGTACTAACTTAAAACGACCCTGGGGAGCACAGATCTACAATCTTTGTGAAGCATTCACCACTAACTACCACACTGTTAATAAATGGAATTGAGCAGAAATGGGACAGAGGTTCTGTATTTGGGTCTCACTTTGAATTTTTATAGGCCATGAGAGTTAGACCAACCCAGAAAAAGAAGAAATCCAGTCTTTTAACGGTGCTTCCATCTCCACAGATGCTGCCTGATCTGATTAGTATTTCCCATATTCAATAAATTTTATCCCTCTGTTTTAAACTGATCAACCTTGTCAATACTGTGATTATGGAAGAAATATGTCAGATGCCTGAAGGCCATTATTTTTACTTGATATTACACTTTGGTTTTGCCACTGTTGACTAAGTCTCTTGCATCAACTACATTCATGTTTTGACTTAAGGGATTATGGAACTCAGCAACAGTATGAATAACATCTAGTAATAACAATTAATTTCAAAAATATATTGCTCGTTCTAGGTGAAATTTAACTGGAGATCGACCAGGAGAAAAATAATTCAGCTAAGAGGATGCCAGGTACTATTTTAAGCTCGGGTAAGTGACTTCACACCAGTTACTATCTGATGAAATTCTATAGTCACAAGGTTTCCAAGAATGCATATCAATTACTGAAACATTGCCAAAAAACTGAGTCTAAAATTGGAGAAGCTATACGCTGAATCTTTTAAGCTATCTAGCGGAAATATTTTTTCAAAAACATGCAGTCAACATTGCTACCCTACTATCCCATTATACATAGATACTGAAGATTTCTGAATCAAATTGCAAAAAAAGCTGTTTATTGCCCATAGTCTTACTTCTGTCTGTACTCATTCTTTGACTTGAAGCTCATCACTTTTTGAAAAGTAACGTCTAATTTTCAAAGAATATTGATATTAAGATCATGGCACCTGTGACAGATGTGCAGAATTGAAAACTGTTTTGAACAGTTACGGTAAAGGCAACAGTAAAAGCATGGCTTTTTCATGTGCTCTATCCAAGAAAATAAGTCTGATGGCATTTGGGTTGTAAATGTGCCAGCTGATTTAATACAAAAATGGCAAAAACAGCAGCATTAAAAAAAAACAGATTTTTGTCCCTTCCCCCTTTGGACAAACTGTCATGCAATGTAGAAGAGCACAATGGATAGAACAGCTTTCACAGGCTCAGTTAGAAAAAGCTGATTAAGAATGTTCAACCAACAGCAAACTGCAGGCCGGTACAGTGAAAATAAATACATTTTATGCAAATATGTTTGTCACTTTGACAGCATGTCTCAATTAAGGCATCTCACTGCTGTTGGTTAGATCTACTTCTACAGTTGTACCAGCGAACCTGCTGTATTAGAAAAACACGGGGCCTGACCCTCATCCACATGCATGCATTTTTAAAATTCTGTCTTGTTTGCGCACACCAGGATAATGCTGGCAGATGTATTAAGCAGTTGACAAATGATTAAAAAAAAAAGCTTGTCTCATCATCTGCATAGGAAAGCTTTAAAATATTATAACTATTGTCTTCAGTTTTTAATAAAACCTGAAATTCTGCTTGGAAAAATATTTTTCCAGCTTGTTTGCTACTAATGGAATCTAATTTGCATTTTATAAAGTTACACCTCTCAGCTGCAATGACATACATATGAACTTCAACAAACTTTAATTGCATAAAGTCCCATCAGTTTTCAATGCAGTTTTATTGCTATGTCTACACTTTTACATGTACATTGTATTCCACAGCTCATGGCAGCCAGTAAATCAAACATCAAATAAAAATGTTCAAGAAAATTTGAATAAGTACTAGTCAAATAATATAAATCAACCAGAGTAAGAAAGTCAATTAGTTAGCTCCACTTTTGGGTGTATCTTTTTCTATTGCTCTGAATGAAAATATATTGCTTTCACTAAACGCATGTGTGCGTCTCTGTCTCAACACAATTATGCTAACGTATATATCCTTCATAACACGTTAGAGCTTCAGCTTCATGTTTTGTGGTTAGGCTTTCGCAACGTTAAACAGAATTGGCAAGCACACGCACAAAGACAAAAATAAAAGAGACTCCACTGCTGAAATCACATATACGAATACTAACTAAACTTGCTGAGAGTCAAACATTCGAAACAGAGGCATAAGTTTGATAGGGCCAGAGCAGTTTCTGGCAATGAGATAATGTGCATACAATGTGAAATGCAGCCAGTGTTTACACATTCACAAATCAATATACCCAGCAGGGAAATGAGAAGTCAGCAGAACTTATTTATTTTCTGTTGAAAAACTAGAATATTTTCATTAATTGCCCTACATGCTGAATTAGGCGAATTCTAGTATCAATCTCTCTATGAAACAATTTGCATTCTACTGACTATCCAATTGTTATTGCATTCACCAGGCTTGATTATCTAGAGACTATATCAATGGAATTTTACTGCACATGTTAAAAAAAAACCTTAGAGACACAGAAAAAACAACTTTTCTATGCATAATGAGGTTGGCACAATGAGTAGATTTTATAGTCTGATAACAAAATGCATAAAGCAAGGGGAACAAAAACCTCCAATCATCGAGTCCGTTTTTTTGTATTCATGTTATTTTAAATGTGCAACACATTAATTTGTAAAATAAAACATTTCCATACAAAATCGTTATGTGCAACAATTAAAATTTCCTTTATTCTAACAATAACAGCATTATCTGTATTTGAACTTAACACACCTAAGATGCCGAGGTTTGTTGCAGTCCAACAGTGGTTATCCCTCCTTTTATGCACAGGTGGATGCCTTTATAGGCTTTTAAAAGCAGCGTCACTTATGATAAAAGAGAAAATGCTTTCGATCCATAAATATCAACTGTTATTTTAGCCAAAATTCAACTACAACAATGAGCATTTTTCTTGGAAAACACATGAAATTACATATTACACTTGTTATTTCAAAAATCAGTGGCCTTAGCTTATGTGCACTCAAAAAAGAGAAAATTTTCATGCAACAGGAAGAGCGAGTAAGAGTTCAACAAATAAACCTCTATGGTATACATATGAACATACAAATTAGGAGGAGGATTAGGATTAGGATTAGACACTTAGCCTTTTGAGCCTGCTCAATCAATTGATAAAATTATGGCTGATCGGTTTCAGGTTTCTACTATGTTGTCTAACCTCTAATCCCTTTGTCTTCCTCGTCAGTTAAGAATCTAAACAACACAGATTTTGAAATATTAAATATCCCTATAACCACTGATCTTTGGGGCAGAGAATTCCACAAATTAAAACCTTTGAAGTGAAAATTAAAGCTCATCTCCATCTTTAATGGGAGCCCTCTCATTTTTAAACTTCTACCCCTTACTTTTAAACTTTCCAAAAAACAAAGATCCTGAGCAACATAAAACATGAAATAGAAAAGAAAATAGATTTAGAACAATACAAAATTATGTACATGTTCTACAAATTGGTAAATCAATACTTTTATAAAATGGACAGAAACACAGTCAAGCACCAGGAAATGAAATGTACAACATATCTTTTGAAACAACTACGGTAAATCTTCTAATTAAAAATAGCTCCTCAATGAACTTTTGAGGTTATAAGAGTTGTATCTGCACATACAACAGGTTCAAACAAACAACTGGCGGAAGTAACCAAGTTATAACACTGTTTGTTTACATTTGAGTGTTGGGAAAAATAACTTGAAATTAAGAGATAGAAAGCATTTGCTCAGTGTCATAATTCAAGCTGCTAGTTAAAGCCTAAAAAGGTGTCCACCTGCACTTAAAAAGAAGGGTAATCTCTTTGGAATTAGCCAATATAATCCTCAACATTTTAAGCATGTTAACATTGGGAAGAGATTATGCTGAATAAGTTAGAACAAAGGAAATTTTAATTGTTACAAACAACAGTTTTGCATGGAATGTTTTTACTTTACAAATAAATGTGCTGCACATTTAATATAAATAATGTGCATACAATATAATAACTAAACTCATTATTAGATGTTTTTGTTTTGAGGTTTATTGTTTGCATTGATTACCCTGCTCCCCTTGCTTTACACATTTTGTTGTCATACTGTAAAATCGACTCATTGCTATGCACACTAAAGTTGGCACAATGTTATTTTCTGTTGTCTCTGCGGTTTCAGTTTTTGAACATGTGCAATAAGATTTCACTAAGTCTTTTGATTTGGGCGTGACTTGAGCTAAAGGGAAATTATGAATGAGTCAACTGCTCTGTCTATTGTTTACAAGGTATTAAATGAAATGAGTTATCTAGTTTCAATCAATTTCTCAGACATCAGATATTAGCAGAGAAGTGTGCACAAACTTGGCAATACGTGGCACCAGTACAATCCTAAATGTGCACCAGCGGAAATGCCTTAATCTCCAGAAGGGCTACTGTGCAGTTATTAAACTTTTAATGTCTAAGGTTCTGGAGTAGATTTGTAGCTTGGGTTGTAGGTGTTGAGGTTGGTTGGCATGCCGAGCTGGTTTGTTATTCCGCAGATGTTTCATTACCTTGAAGTGTCGGAGGCTGCACTGATGATGTTTACCCAGCAGGGTAATGAAACATCTGCGGAACAACAAATCAGCTCGGCGAGCCAACCAACCTCTAAACTTTTAATGGAACAGGGATATATAGTAGATTTATTCTATAACCACCAATGCTAATTTCTATTATCAGCACATCATCTACCTGTCCTACAAATAATACTTCACGAGACAGTCTGATCACATTCTGTTCCCTTCAATCTATTTCAAATTTTCCTCAATAACTAAATACCCAAATTGACCACCTTTAGCCAATTGTTCACCAGAGCTAATGAAAGCTGTCTGTTTTGCTGCTTCTCCCCTTAGGAAGGATTCATACAAGGAGAAGTGCAAAGAGGAGGAGGATGAGAGGCTGAAGTAGAAGTGGATACTTTTAAAATTATTAACCAAATTTTAATTAATTCAGCAGATTGCATGATTAATGTATGAGGTTAGTTGATTAGCACAATGTTAAGTTTCTAATCACTTCAGAAGAATTGCATTTATTTCAACAAATGCTGTTTTACTTCATTTTTAAAGCATATATACATTGAAAATTCACAAGTTTGTAGAAAGAAGATAGATAAAAGACTTATGAATGCTTATTATTGCTGGTTTTAAAAGGCTGTCCAGATAAATTAAACTCTCTAATTCAGACATCATAAAATTCCACTCTTTTTCCACAGTTCCCCACAATATTCTGGATAATAGGTCACACTCATCTTGAAATTCCTGTTCCAAAAGTTATTTTTGTACAGAATGAGAGAAGTCTCTGTTGAACTTAAAGTAGTCTAGTTTAAAATATGACACATATTGCATATTATCCTAGGAGAATTTTGTCAGCCAATCTAAACCTGTCAATCTAAACTTCTTTATAAATTTCAAAGTGGTACATGATTTTTCAACAGATAAAAATACACGGCCAACCATACATAAATCTTCTGTGTCTGTGCCAGAAAAGTAGCAACAAAATTCAACGTCCAAGGGCAAATGCGCATATCCGCCATTTTTGACCTGCATTTTTAACAGGCTTTGCACTCTCAAATTCCATCATTTACAGGGGTTCTCAGAAATGGAACCATCTTCACATAAGGAGGAATGACTGTAGATACAACATGAAAGCACAAACATGAAGTAGAATGTGACACATAAGCATCTGGTAATTGCCATCTCCAAAAATAGAGAACCTAACTACATTCTCACGACATTCAACGATATGAGCATGACTGAATCTTCCTTTGCCAATGACCAGAAACTCAATCAGTCCAGCTACATAGATGCCTAAGCTTGCAGAAGTCAGTTTGGGAAATCAGGGATGTGATGGAATTACTTTCCAATTGCATGGATAAGTGCAGTTACAACAACACTCAAAAAGCCCAACTCCATCTGTTTTAGAACATAGAACATAGAAAGGTATAGCACAGTACAGGCCCTTCGGCCCACCATGTTGTGCCGTGGAATAATCCCAATCCAAAAATAACCGAACCTAATTTACATTCCCCTCAATTCACTGCTGTCCATGTGCATGTCCAGCAGTCGCTTAAATGTCACTAATGACGCCGCTTCCACGACTACCACTGGCAAAATATTCCATGCGCTCACAACTCTCTGGGTGAAGAACCTCCCTCTGACGTCGCCTCCATACCTTCCTCCTAACACCTTAAAACTATGACCCCTCGTGGCAGTCAATCCTGCCCTGGGGAAAGGTCTCTGCCTATCGACTCTACCCATGCCTCTCGTTGTAAAGCAGTCCACTTGATAACACCCATCTATTATCTTAAATACTGAGTTTCCTTTTGCCACCAGCACACCAAAGCTGCGGTGTGTGCCATATACTGGACAAAAGGCAAAAATTAGTCAAGTTCTGTTCAGCAGCATGTCCAAAATACACAACTTTCACCACTCAGAACAACAAAGATAGCCTGGGAAGACATAACGCAACACGGATATAAACTGTTAACCCTAACCCCAACCCTCCTCAAAAGGAAGGAGAGAAGGGCAATAAATGCTGGTCTAAGAACAATTCTTAGAAAAATTCCTAATGTAACTGCTGATGTCTAATAAAATATCACTAATAATAGCTTAATGTATGCACATTTTCACCATGAAATCTCAGCAGAGCTTTTGGATTGTGCTTTTCAAACAATTACAAGGATTGTATTTTTTGGGAAACATGCTGAAATTCCCACAAACTGCTTTTCCCCATTAATATGAGCTTCAACGCTTAACTAACACTGACATCAGTTCATCATATATCATTCTTATAAGGAACAGAGTATAGAGAAATGAAGGAAGACTAAATGAGCAGCTCTGGAGTGCACTCGGCAATTAAATAAGAAAAATCAAAGAACACAATAAAAAGGAAGAGAAATTGTGAGAAGCATAAGAAAAGGAATCATTTCATTTATGTGCGTTCACTCTTGAAAAAGGTTTAAAAGGCAGCATGGCATGATATAAAATGCCACATTTTAATGATTAAATTACTCTGGTCCTTGTAGCAAGGTCAACTCCATGCATCTGTTGGAAAATTTAACTACATACCTGCCCAAAGTGCACTGTTATTGGTCGCCGGTCCTCTCGCTGCTTGCCTTCTTTCTTCTCAGACATGGGGGATGTAATAGTCTTCGGCTGGACATCATCTCCTGCTACAGAGTAGCCATTTTCTGCCATTTCCTGCATGGTAGGAAAAGATGATTTGCAAGGCCAGGAACATTCCTGATTAAGCGTAAGGGGCAAAGAGAAGGTACTAGGGGAGAAAGCTATCTAAGCATTATGATGTCAGGAACATAGAAAAGGTAAAAACAAAAATCACAGTCAATAACAAATCAATCACAATGCATAAAAAGAGACAATTCTATTGAACTGCTGAGACTGGAATAGAGAAAAGCAATTCATTAGCCAATAATTTTTTTCTTACTACCATGAAGGAAGACTCAGATGTTCATTGGAAATCAGAGATAATGGGAACTGCAGATGCTGGAGATTCCAAGATAATAAAATGTGAGGCTGGATGAACACAGCAGGCCAAGCAGCATCTCAGGAGCACAAAAGCTGACGTTTCGGGCCTAGACCCTTCATCAGAGAGGGAATAAATTCCAGTTCCCTCCCCCCATCCCCCTCTCTGATGAAGGGTCTAGGCCCGAAACGTCAGCTTTTGTGCTCCTGAGATGCTGCTTGGCCTGCTGTGTTCATCCAGCCTCACATTTTATTATCTTGTTCATTGGAAATGCTGTGTTCAAAAAGAAAAGTTGAAACCCATTTTTAAACAAATTTACACTGACATCAGAATAATTGTTGCAGCTAATGCTGTTATAAATTTGAATCTTGCCGGTTTAGGTGCCATTGCTGTCTCATTCACTCCAGGAATTGGGGTAGAAATTAGAGCAATTCTGCTTCTGATGGCCTGGAAAGCTCAGTCACAGAACCGTTAGGAGCTAAATTTATGATCGCAAGCAGTAAGTTAGCTCACAGGCTCCTATAAATACATGGAAACGTTTAAGAGTAGAGATCTATTACATGCACCATATTTTAAAACGAGTCATTCATTCTAACTAAGTGAGGGTGACAGGGGGGCTACATAATGCAAAGATTTATGCTCAAATTTTCAGAGTCAGGAAGAACCAAGGAGCACTCAAAATGGCAGGTGTAATTTCTGTGTCTGACAGATCCAATTATTGTGCGTAGGGAAAAGGGGGCTGGCTGAGGTTTCTTCTGGACTGCTCTATAAGCCATAACCTACAATGTGGCAGTTACAAATTTATGGAGATATAAACACTCTTGGAAAGGTGGGTGGACTGCAAAACTGTCATGATATTAAAGTTACTTAAATATCCAAACATTGAAAAACAGAAATAAAAACGAAATTAAAAAATTTCAGAAAAGTCCCTGCTCTAGTAGTTTGAATACTTCTTAGTTGACATTTTCCTTGTAGTTCTTGATGAAAAAGCTTTGCTGATTTCCAAAAGCCACATTTATTTCAGAAGGAGATCCTGAGTTAAACAGTCATACAGATGTACAGAATGGAAACAGACCCTTTGATCCAACTTATCCATGCTGACCAGATATTCTAAATTAGTTTAATCCCATTTACCAGCATTTGGCCCATATCCCTCGAAACTCTTCCTATTCAGATACCCATCCAGATGCCTTTTAAATGCTGTAATTTTACCCACCTCCAACACCTCCTCTGGCAGTTCATTCCATACATGCACAACCCTCTGCGTGAAAAATTTGCCCCTAAACGTCCCTTAAATCTTTCTCCTCTCACTTTAAACCTATGCCTCTAGTTTCGGACTCTTCTAACCTGGGGAAAAGACCTGGCTAGTCACCCTATCCATGCCCCACATGATTTTATAACTTTACAGTTTAAATTTGACAAAGAAACGATTGAAGGGTCATCATCTTTGATTTGGGACAAGAATTAAAGCTTGCTTGTTTTTATAAGGGATTAACCACTTGATATTTATAAGCTTTGAATAGACTGGCAACTTTTTTTTTGAAAAAAAGCAGAGTGAAGGTTGTCTTGGAGCTTTCGGATTTCGTTATTTCATTTCAGCCTAGCTCCTGAGATCTCCATGTGGTTGATACTGGGTAGAGTTGGTATGGAAGATATAAACGCCAATGGAGGTGGTGGGGGGGTGCGAAAGTGAGGGTGGGGGGCTGGCGAGAGTGAGGGAGTGGGCGAAAGTGAGGGGCCGGGGTGAGAGTGAGAGATAGAGGGAGTGCAAGAGAGAGATAGAAGGTAACTCTCCATGGAGAATGCTGTCACCAATGCTCACTTACAATTGGAGAAAGATGATGTCAGAAGGAACTGCTGCCAAAGTCAATTAATTATTTGTATTAATTTCTTTTCAAGACATTTTCTTGGCATGTACCACCAACAAAGAGGTTTTTAGCGATGCCTTAAGGGTCTAATATGGTCTAATAAGACCCAGAGATTGGAAACTGGCCTTGGAACTCTTTCTCCCCACCCCTGCCTTAGCGGTCATTAATGCTCAGCTTTCAGGGCCATCAAAACGGACTCAATCTTTTATCAACTGTCCCATCCCCAAAAGGTCATTGCTTCATTCAACGGCCTTTCTACTGAGGTGCGTCTGGTGAGGCAAGAGATTTCTTGTCTTGAGCTATTTACGTCAATAATGAAAAGTGGAGTCTGAATCTGAACTTATAACTGGTGTACATGGCACTAAAGTTTAGCATTTTAGCTATGATAAAAAAAGTCCTAATGGACAAATTGGGACTTACGATTGAAAATCCACAAAGGTAAATTTTAACAAATTGCTAAATGAAGCATACCAGGGCTCCTGATGAAAGGAGAAATACTGACATTGGAGGCAGTTTGCAAAGAAGATTCACCAGGCTGATCCCAGCGATGGAGGGACTGCCCTATGAGAAGAGGATGATTAGGCTGAGCCTGTACTCATTGGAGTTTAGAAGAATGAGATGCAATCTTATTGAAACATGCTAGATTCGTCGAAGATTGGAAGGTTAGGTGTAGAGAGGTTGTTTCACCTTTTGGAAGGCCCTAGGACCAGAAAGCATGATCTCACAAAAAGAGGTAATAATCGCAGGCAGAGATGAGGATAGTGAATCAGTGGAATTCTTTACCGCAGAGGGTTGTCAAAGCTGGTCATTAAGTATATTCAGGCTGAAACAGACAGGCTGTTAATCAGTGGGGAATTGAGAGTCATTGAGTAAAGGCAGGAAAGTTGAGGATCATCGAATTAGCTGCAGTCTCATGGAATGGAGCAGATGCGATGGGCTCAATGACCTACTTCTGCTTCTACATCTTATGGTCTTACAAGAATTCTATTTTTATTACAGGTAGTTAAGTTTGCTTAGGTTTTTAAAGCATTATCTTCAAAAGTGCATCACGATGAAGCAGTACTCAGGATCATCCACCTGCAAACTGTCAGCGTATTGGAGAGACTTTGGAGAAATATGAAGGCAGGTCTGTGGCACTGAGCCTGGCCCTGTGGCACAGAAGGGAAGTAGGGAGAATAGGACGGCATTTGTAGTGGGGGATTCGATAATAAAAGGCACCGACAGACAGTTCTGTAGACGCGAACGAGATAAACGGATGGTATGTTGCCTCCCGGGTGCCAGGGTCCGTGATGTCTCGGATCGTGTCTTCAAGGTCCTTAAGGGAGAGGGTGAGCAACCAGCAGTCATGGTACATATCGGTACCAATGACATAGGTAGAAAAAGGACAGAGAATGAGAAAAATGAATTCAGGGAATTAGGTTGGAAGCTGAAGTCCAAGACAAACAGGGTAGTTATCTCTGGATAACTACCAGGGCCACGTGGTAACGAGCTAAGAAATAGGAAGAGACTGCAGGTAAACACGTGGCTACAGGGCTGGTGTAGGAGGGAGGGCTTCCTTTATGTGGATAATTGGAACACATTCTGGGTAAGGCGAGACCTGTACAGTAAAGATAGGTTGCACTTGAACCGGAAGGGCATGAATATCCTGGAAGGGAGGTTTGCTCAAGTTATACAGGATGGTTTAAACTAGATTGGCAGGGGGTGGGGAACCGGATTTATAATTCAGAGGATGAGGTATTCAGCCTTCCAACAGACACAACAGAGAGTGAGGTTGTTTATAAAGAAATGTGGTCGGTGGAGCCTAATTGTGGACACAGAGATGGCTCAAGGTGTGTATACTTCAATGTTGCAAGTATCAGAAATATGGTAGGTGAATTTAGAGCATGGATGGGTACTTGGAACTACAATGTGGCCATTACAGAAACTTGGGTAACTCAGGGAGAGGAACGGTTGTAGGAAGTTCCGGGATTTAGATGCTTTAAAAGAAATAGGGAGAGTGGAAAAAGAGGCGGTGGACTGGCATTGTTAGTCAGGGCTAGTACAGCAGCTACTGAAAGGCAGTTCGAGAATGAGATGTCTACAGAACCAGTATGGGTTGAGGTCCAGAAGAAGAAAGGAGCAGTCACTTTGTTGGAGGTTTTTTACAGACCTCCTAACAGTTGCAGAGTAGAGGAGCAGATTGGGAGGCAGATACTGGAAAGGTGCAGAAGTCACAGGGTTGTAGTCATGGGTGACTTCAACTTTCCAAATATTGATTGGAAACATTTTAGTTGTAATAGTTTAGATGGAATGGATTTTGTTCAGTGTGTTCAGGTAGGATTCCTGACACAGTATGTAGATAGACCAACACGAGGAGAGGCCACTTTGGATTTGGTGCTTGGCAACGAACCGGGCCAAGTGTTAGACCTGTTGGTAGGACAGCATTTTGGTGGGAGCGAACATAACTTTGTTACTTTTACAATAGCCACGGAAAAGGATAGGTACATTCGGCAGAGTAAGGTTTATATTTGGGGGAAGGATAATTACAACTCTGTTAGGCAAGAACTGGGTAACATAAATTGGGAACAGGTGCTGTCAGGGAAGAGCACTATTGAAATGAAGAGATTGTTTCAGGAATGCATACTGTGTCGGCTCGAAATGTTTGTCCCTAGCAGGCAGGGAAGATGCAGTCAAGTGTGGGAGCTTTGGTTCTCAAGAGAGGTTGAATGACTGGTTAAGACGAAGAAGGATGCTTATGTAAGGCTTAGGAAACAAGGAATGGTAAAGGCTCTAGAGGGATACAAGTTATCCAGGAAGGAGCTGAAGAAAGAGCTTAAAAGAACTCTAAGGGGGCATGAGAAAACCTTGGCAGAGAGAATCAAGGAAAACTCCAAGGCTTTTTACACTTACATGAGGAATAAGAGAATGACAGAGAAAGGGTAAGGCCAATCAAGCATTGTAAAGGGAATTTGTGCACGGAACCTAAAGAGATAGGAGAGATCCTTAATGAATACTTTTCTTCAGTATTCACAACTCAGTGGGAACTAGTTGTAGAGGAGGACAGTGTGAAACAGGCTGGTAGGCTAGAGAAGGTCTATGTTAGAAAGGAAGATGTGTTAAGAATTTTGAGGAAGTTGAGGATAGATAAGTCCCCCGGGCCTGATGGGATTTATCCAAGGATTCTACAGGAAGCAAGAGAAGAGATTGCAGAGCCTTTGGTGATGATCTTTTTGTCCTCACTGTCCACAGGTATAGTGCCAGAAAGCTTGAAAGCAGAATACAGGGTTAATGGAAAGATTCTTGGCAGTGTGGAGAAGCAGAGGGATCTTGGGGTTCATGTCCACAGTTCCCTGAAATTTGCCACCTAAGTGGGTAGAGTTATTAAGAAGGTGTATGGTGTGTTAGCTTTCATTAATAGAGGTATTGAGTTCAAGAGCCATGAAGTTATGCTCCAGCTATACAAAAGCCTGGTTTGGCCACATCTGGAGTATTGTGTTCAGTTCTGGTCGCATCATTACCGGAAAGATATGGAGGCATTGGAAAAGGTGGAGAGGAGACTTACCAGGATGTTGCCTAGAATGGAGGGAAGGTCTTAACAAGGAAAGGTTGACAGAGCTAGGGCTTTTCTCTTTAGAACAACAAAGGATGAGAGGTGACTTGATAGAGGTGCACAAAATGATCAGAGATAAGATAGAATGGACATCCAGAGACTTTTTCCTAGGGTGGAGATAGCTATTACGAGGGGGCATAGTTTTAAAGTGAGTGGAGGTAGATACAGGGGAGATGTGAGAGGTAGATACTTCACTCAGAGTGGTAGGGGCGTGGAATGCATTGCCAGCGAGGGCAGTGAAGTCAGCCTCATTAGGGGGATGTAAGCAGCTACTAGATAGGCATATGGACGATAGTATAAGGTAAGGCTAGAGGTCAGACAGACCTTAGGATTAGGGTAAAAGTTCGGCGCAACATCGTGGGCCAAAGGGCCTGTACTGTGTTGTACTGTTCTATGTTTTATGAACTAGAGAACTGGACTCGAAGGATAGTGATATTAAGGTCGATACTGTTGTGTCAACTGTTTACAGTGTGGGAGCAGGTTTCTAATACATTTGCAATAAGAGATCATTTTTGAAATATGAAGAAAATCTTACTTCTTGAAACATATTTATTAAATTGTGCATTATGGCAAACTTCAATACTATGAAAGGAGGTCTGAATGTCGCTATTCATGGATTTATTTCTAGGACGTATATTTTTACACATTTTTAGTTGGTAAGATTGGCTTTCGTTCAGGAGGTTAACTTGTCTGTTTTCAATGCAAACTTTGAAGCCAGGTTCCACCAACAGTATGGTTCACATGATCCACATGAAGAAAACTGGAAGTGAATGATACATGCCTGTTCTCAAGTTTTACGGATTACTTTAAAAATTGTTTGCTAATGAAGTAGCTGTGTTGGCTATTAATCACTCAGTGTGTAAAAACCTTTTTCTCACCTTGCATTTGCTTCTTTTGCAAAATACATTAGAATTGTGCCTTCTGTTTCTTGATCTGTTTACAAGTAGGAGCAGCTTCGTCCTATCCATTCTGTTCAGACTCCTCATGATTTTGTAAACTTTTAACAAATCACATTTTAGCTTTTATTTATGCCTTTTTTAAAAAAATAGTTCTATCTACCCGTCTTGCACTTTCTGTCCCTGTACACCTTTTAGAATATAGTGTATCTTGTGTTCTTTGTAAGTGCATCACCTTACTTTCTTCACAATGAACTTCACCTACCAGCTATTTGCCCACTTTATCACCGAGCCAATGTCCTTTTGAAATGCTCTACTGACGTCCTCTCAGTTTACAAATCTCTTAAGTTGTGTTGTCCACACAGATTGCCCCCTATACAACAAGACCGAGATCATTTATATCTAGAAAAGCAAAGGTCCCAACAGTGACCCGAGGGAACTCTACCACAAACCTCCTTCCAGCTCAAAAAGTAACCATTAACCTTTACACTCCGCTTCCTATACCTCAACAAATTTTATATTTACAATGGATTTTGTCCCTTTTATTCCATGACCAGTTACTTTTCTCGTAAGTCTGTTGTGTGGTACTGTATTGAACACATTTTGGAAATCCATGCACACCACAACATCAGCTGTACCCTCATCAACACTCTTTTCTACCTCTTCAAAAAACCCTAGCTGGTTAGTCAGAATTTCATAAATCCATGTTAACACTTTTGAATCAGTCCACATTTGTCCATGTGACTACTAATTGTATCCTGAGTAATTGTTTTTCGAAAAATTAATGAGCTTCCATTTGTAATCACTTCTTGGCTTTGCCCCTTCCTCCTACTGCCTTCCATCTTTGACTTGTAATATTGTTTAATTACATTTCCGTGAAACACAAATACTTTACCACACTTGCAACTGGCATTTGGGACAGGTATAAATTTATTTAGAGAAGGAATAAAGAATCTAAAGTGAATTAGTTTGGGCAGTCTCAACATTTTACGCACTGGATGAAAACTAACCATAGTAAGTCATTAACTGGTATTCTCATTGAGACCACAAAGTTCAGAACTGTAGTAAATAGAAACATAGATAACAGTCCAATAGAGATGTACTTGTGATGTTCAAGTTAAAGCCTGCTGCTGGGCATAAAAGTGAAAGCTTTACCCACCCTATCTCTAATGCTTTAACCATTTGCTCAGACATCAAGAGTAAAACTCAGGTGGAAACAAAGGAGCATTCTTGAAAGAAAAGACCTTGGGCAGCTATCCACATTTTTCCAAAAAGCTCACTCAATATTGTCTCTGTTAATGCATTTTCAAGTGTGGTCATAACAGTGCTTCAAACAATTTCATATTGATCACAAAATACGTTTGCTGGTTTAGTACTTAACGCAGAACACTTTGTAAGAAGAAAAAAATACCTTTTGCTTCAAACGATTTTTCACTTCTTTTATTCCCATTTTTGCATGATCTTTTGCCTAGAATTGCAGAAGAGAATTCAATTTAAACCTCTTCATAGTACTTCATTTGTTTCCATTGGCAACAAGACTTTTCGTTGAACCATTTCTATTCCACTATTTTGGAACAATCCAAGAGGAGAAAATAGAACAAACAAAAACTGCAAACTTTTAAATACTGATGGACATTTCAAAGTTTTAAACAGTGATTATTATTGAAGTAAGCACTTGATCAAGATTAAAATGAATAGCTCTACAGCAAAGAACGGAAATGTTTGATTCTTGGCCAAGTGAACGTTTTGTTTCAGAAGCAAAATATTGTGGATGCTGGAGACCTAAAATAAGAACAGAAAACACTGGACATACTCTAGAGGTGAGGCAGCATCTTTATAGATACAGAATCAAAACTGACATTTCAGATTACTGACTTTTCGTCAGAACTAAAAAGGCTGCTAATTTGCAATATCTTGCAAAAGAGAAATGATTCAGATGGTGGAATTAAAGGACAGAAGTAGAACCCTGCAAATAAGTCACCTTAGTCACAGAATGCTCTACAGCAAAATAGCTGAGCTCCTGAGAAGTTTAAATGGAAGCAAATGTTGAAGGGTGAAATTCACATATATGCAAATGCTAAGATAATTCAGAAAGCAATTGGCTCAGTAGCACCACATTATCTTTTTCAATTGTTTAATGATAAGCACAATTAGGTTTTCAAATTTTATTACTTCTGACACCAGGTACCAATTTTACACTCTGTCATAATCTGAATAATTTACTAGTGACTTAACGATGCAATTCAGCACAGGATTTTAAAAATAAGGTCAAAACGTTCCCTAGAGCGCTTTAGGCATTCTACAAAGACACCTGTAATATTCTTTTATTGCCAACGTCTATAGTTGTCTAGATAATCAGCCCGACACATGAAGGAAGAGCCCATAGCGGAGTCTTGGAAGAAGCATTATTAGATCGCCCCCAGATGGGCATCCAGGCAGGAGATACCACTCAATATCAATGTCAAGCTAACAAGAATCATTTTAATAGCTCAT
The DNA here is from genome assembly GCF_030684315.1 of Stegostoma tigrinum. NCBI lineage: Eukaryota > Metazoa > Chordata > Chondrichthyes > Orectolobiformes > Stegostomatidae > Stegostoma > Stegostoma tigrinum. Next base: position 24,003,293 of record NC_081382.1, read on the forward strand.
CAGCTAATTATATTTGTAGTGACTATGTTCTTGGACATACCACTGATCTGCATCAAACATTTAATCCATTTTCGCTTAATGTTGTAGTGGACCCTGCTCTAGAGACTCAGTTTTCCAACAATTTAAAAAGAAGTGTTTCCAAGTCTTTTCCTCACTCTATCAGAGGGAGTTACGATGGATAATTCCTCTTCATTGACTCCTGAATCAGAGCAAACAATCTTTTCCTTTTAGTCCAAAAGCCTGTTTAACTAGAAAATAAACTTTCATTAAATCTCATCTTCACATTCTCTATTACCCTGCCTTAATCAAATTACCCCTCAACCTCCTGTGTTGTTTACTTCCATTCCTCCTGCAATTACAGGCATTTGGAAGATGGAGACAGCAAATCATTTATCCCTTAGAGGAGGAGAGAAAAATGCCCCACCTGGGTATGGAAACATTACAAAACATTTTGAGGCAAACAAAGCCTATTCTTCTTTGAACAAGGGTTCAATCAGCAGCAAGGGAAGTACTTCCCTGGCTACTTACTAGCATTCTACCTCCAAGTAATTAAAAACCCGAACAATGCTGCTGATGAGATTTTGAAATTACCCCAAATTAAGATTAGCTCTTCACTTTTAACACTTGACTGTACAGTCACTGAAGTCACAAATTTCAGCTAGATACACCTCATCCTACTGAATGTCAGCATTTTGTATCTATTCACATTTAATCATCATGAACAATTTACTGAATTTAACAGATGTTTTACACTTCATCTTTTTCAACCAAATTAAAATCGCCTACTTACAAACTTGTACACTGTCTTCATTGCAGGATTTGCCTTAGTCTTCATTGTATTTATGATGGCTCCACTTCCTTTCTGTTAATATATGGGTGGTTAATTCATTTGCAGAATACGTTTATAATATTATAAATGCTTTAAGATGACATATACATTTCACATGCTTCAGCCACAGAACCAAGGCTTCTTTTTTTTAAAAATGATTACTTCCCAGAATTAAATAGGACAAGTGATTTGGGGCAGTGGCACAACCCTTGACAAATTTAATGCATTTCCAGGCATGTTATAGCTTGATTTCATGCCTGATAGCTGCAGTTTTGCAGAAAAATTTCTGAAAGCAGTTAAACGCTAATCTCTGAACAGACCTGAGCTATGACAAATCGTTTGTTACAGGATATCATTAATATTCTCAATACACAATAAAAGCAAATTAAAAGCATTAGAAAATGAAGGGCCACTGACAAGCATTCTGAGGATACAGGGTTTAAAATAATAAGGATAATTGGCTGAACTTGACTCTCTCTCACTGGGAAAAGTCATACTGTGAAGGACATACACCCCTGAATATTTTTACAGCAAAAATATGAAAGAAACAACAGAACAAAATTCAACAAAGGATGTCAAGGCCTTGGAGAAAGCACAGAGATCTGCCAGAATAAAACCAGTGATGTGATATACGGAGAAACAAGGATTGTTCTGCTGAGAGCACAGAAGGTTAGGGGAGACTTAGAGGTGTTTAAAATTATGAAGCTACTGATAGATTAAGGGCAAACAAGTGGGTAGATCGGTAGCCAGAAAACACAGATATAAATAACTGACAAAATATCAAAAAGAGAATTTATTTTAAGAAAAAAATACTACGGCTGAAAGAATGGGAGAAGTAGCTGTTAATGGAATGCAGATAGGAAAATGAAAATTTGCAAAGGTAGGAGGGCAGAGCATGATATTGAGAATGAGATTGGGGTTAATTGGACACCTCTACCAAAGACCTGGTCCAACAGGGTCATTCCGATGATGAGAATCTATGATGTTTTTCCAAGTAGACATATTTGCACTCTGGTAAGTAGGAATTGGACTTCCAAAATTTCAAACAGTTATGGTAATCTGTCTCAGTGTAAGATTCTGATGAACAACGAGTTATTGAAGATACAGTCCTGGAGCAAGTTTGGTGTGTTGCTGTCTCTTATTTTTAGTAGGTTTACAGATTTTTATTTGTTCCGAACTTTTTTTATGCTTTCAAGTGCTTCCTTTTACATCTTTTAATCTATTGTTCCTTGAATTCAATCATCTTGTTTTGATGATTATTATTATCAAACTACCTATTCGCGTTTCTAAAATAAATTTGTATTTTATTTTCTTAGTGTCTCAAGACTCTCCCTCTGCTTCCTTCCATTTTTTGTGCTATTAAGTCTGTAAAGTTAAGTTATAAAATGCATCCGCATGAAGAGGTGAGGTGCAGCAATGAAGAGGATTCTATTTCTAGAAAGTTATCAATTCCCTGCTGAGGTAACAGAGATCAGGATGTATGTGAAGGTGGTGAAGTAAAATGAGCATATTTCAAACTGACAAGTGGCAGACTGAGTACATGAAGGGAAAATAGAACAGTCAGAGAGTTGGTTGAGGAAATGATTACTAATCATGAAGGAGACTCCAGAAATAAAGGAAAGGGATTTGGGAGGGAACACAAAATTGTTTCCTAAACATATGCTCTTTCAAATGAGATATTAGAAGTGTTGTATAACATTCTATGACATACCCTTGAAACATATAAAGAACTGTACATTGTTTAGATAAAGTCTTTCATCACAATGCATGACACTCCTGAAGATTTGGTGTTGGGACAGAAAAACAGCAGCCAAAATTCAAAACACAAACACATTCCTTCTTCCAGAACTCAAAACGTTCAATTTTAAACAACAGCAACTCGCCCTCTTTACTTTTTGCATTTAAATTACCCTCATATTTGTATTGCTGTATTGTGCTTTTAAAAATAACTTGTCACAATGCCCTTTTCTTAAAATAATGATCTTTAGATAGCTAGTATACTACTGCAACTATGCATTATTTCAAATCAGGAAAAACACCTATACAATTCCTATTAAGCAAATTAAAACACAAGACGTAGCACATTTCTATTGTTATGGACCACATCAGCCCCCCTCAATACACACTAAGATAGCCTTGACCCTAATTTTTTCTTACTTTAAAAGGTATATAAAAGGCATTGCATTCCAGATGCAATTCAATTGGTCAAACTACTTGACTTTAAACAAAAGACACTTTATTTTTACACGACAGTTAGAATACAAACAAAATGGAAATAAAAGAACTGGCTGAACTGTAACTCTATTAAACTGCTTAACAAAATACTAGATATATTAACTACTGATTAACTGTTTGAATATAGCAACATCCCAAAAACACATCCTTGGTAAAGGCAAATTCAGAAAAATAGATTGTCTTGCATGCAATTCTAGCAGCAGGAACAGAACCCCAGCTTTTAGCTATGACAGACTAGCTTCCACATCCAGCTTCATGACCCAATAACTGCTTAAAGCTAAAACTAACAATTCTGGTTCGGTGGGAGCTTGACCATACCCATTCAGGCTGCTTCTATTGTTCCAACTTAAAACAAAACAAGGCCTCATAAACTGCTTACTTTATTGGTTTTCAGCAGTCCATTCAGAATCACTGTCTCAACTCATCACACAGTGAATTTAAAACTGGAAGGACCAGATGGCATATTTAATCAAGAAAAATATATTTAATAGGTTAACACTTTAAAATTATGTCAGGGCAGATAATTTTTAAAAAAGCAATTGCTTTTAAAATTTCATCGCACGAACACTGAAACGAAACTGAATTGGCATTTTTTTTTAGTAATCGTCTTGATCTTGGATTACTAAGAGATTCAACTTTAAGTACAAATTGATGGTTTGGATATGAAATTACAACATTTTACTTTCAAGAAGTTTAATGCAGGATGACCTCAAACTTACAAAGGATAGAATGTGGGAGCCTGGCCAAGAATGCATGAGAATAGTCAAGTCTGGATGATACAAAGGCTTGACTAAGGCTTCAGTAACAAAAGACTCAGGATGGAGGCAGGGCCAGATGATATAGGTGATCTTGATGATGGTACAGATAAATGGCCAGAAGCTCATCTTGGGGTCAATTATGGCAGCCAGGTTGTGTACAGTTTGGTTCAATGTTAGGCAGTCATCATGGAGCAGTGATGGAGCTGATGCCAAAGGACCACAGCTTGTGGGATCAAAGATGGTTTCCATCTTCAAAATATTTAATTGCAGAATATTGAGGTTCGTCCATTACTAAATGTTAAAAAAGGAGCCTGGTAATTTAGAGATGGTTGTAGGATTGGGAGAGATAGTCATCAGCATACATATGAAAACTGATGTTGTGTTGCCAGATAACGTTGCCAAGGGGCAGAATGTAAATGAGGAACAGAAAGGGGCCAAGGATAGCTCGTTGATGGACAGTGGAGGTAACTGTGCTGAAATGGGAAGAATAAATCCACTGCTGGCAATTCTTTGACTAGGATTGCAGAGTTAAGATTGGAACCAGGTACGTGCAGGCCCATTCTGCTGGATTTAGTAGGAAGATGGTGGAATCAATGGTGTCAAAAGCTGCAGGCAGGGATAATTTGTCTCTCTTACTTACTTAGTTGAAGTCTATCCCTTTATTTGACTTATTAAGATTTAGAGAACAGTTCTGTAAAGTGACTTTAAACACAGTAATGCTACAAATGCAACAAAGTTGAACTCAAATTAATTTTTCATATTGCATTTGAAGAAGCATTAGTCTTGAGAGTAATTGTGTGGAATGGGAGGTTACATTTCCACATTGTTTCTGCATTCTGAACAATACTCAGAATTATCTGTGTCATCACTGTTAAAAGAAATTCTCAAAACACCAGATTCATCAGTTATTCATGCATCAACCCTTTCTTTCTGAACAAATTTATTTTTTTTTAAAGGCTGAGACAACTATCATTTAATTTCAATCAATTTTATAGGTCAGAGAGGAATGCCCCTTGAGTTTATGTTTTCAAGATTAGTTCTTGTTCTCGTGCTAATGAAATAATTAGGCCTAATAGGCAAAGAATGTTATTTATATTGAACTGAAATAAGGAAGAAGAATCCAGTACTAAATATTTAAAGAACTCAATTGCTTATACATAATCATCTAATACCAATATAAATCAATTAAAACCTAAAGCTTGTATTTTTAAACTATTTATAGACAGTTGTCCAGTGTATGACATAAATACTGAACTCGCCTGTCAATGTATGTATTGAAATGTTTAAGATAGCAGCACCATACATAGTGGAATATTCAAATGGTTCTTTCTATCAACAGGAACTGACTGACAGTGCATTTAAAAATAGAACAGCTCGATTTCCCACATTTCTGCAGCTTTATCACTGTAGGTTCTGGTGGTGAATGTGCAGTCTCCAGTGGGAATCTAATTAATAAATACAACTCAGCATTTCATACTGCATGGGACTGCAATGGAATTTAATGTGTTCCAGTGCACTCTACAAGGCAGGTCTAAACCTCTGTTGCCCATTAGCTCAATAACATGGCTACCCAGTGCCTCAGGGCCATCCAATTCTCATCCTCCACCAACAGCCAATGCTGCTTTGTGATGGAAACAACTGAGCAGCTGAATGTCTTGATTTAAATTAGGGCCCAATAGTTAAGAATGTCTTACCAGGAGTTAAAATTGAATTTAGCAACCCAGGGACATGATCATGCAGCTGGGAAATTACTTGAACTGAAGAAGCTTGCTTTGAAATCTTAACACTTCTCTTTCATCCAACAAGTAGTGCACTGGAAATTCTATACCCAAGTTACAACGTGCACAAGAAATTTAAGTTAACTAACAGACTTTTTCAATTAAGAAACATTTTTACTTTTCTCTGCCCAGACAGTACACAAAATTAATGAAAGTGTTTAAAGTTCATGTTACGTGAGGTGAGAGGCTTAAAATATTCTCTCACTTGTAATTTCAGAACTGAAATTTGAGTTTATCAATTTTTTCATATCCTTTCAGATAAGTCGAAAACTTATTCACATCTACATACATTATGGTAAGAAGTCTGACAGAATAGTTGTTCCTACCTATATCAGTAATGGTATTTTCAATTCATGTTGCTTGGAAATAATTGGGATGCCAAGAAAATTTAATATTTTTAACTGGAAAATGAATTGAAATTTACTATAAAGGCCAGTTAAGTTATTGTTTTGTAAACCTGTTATAAAACATAAATGGAAATAAATACAAAAACATATTTAGTACATAGTGAACAGGATGACTTACAAATAATAGAGAATGATTAGAATGTCGATGTTGCTATAAAGTAACGATCAATACTGCAAATCCCTACTGTGTGGGAATCAACTTGCAGCACTATTTAAGTTGAGTTACCAAGCATAGATCCAGGCAGCTATTTACACAGGAGAAGGTAAGTAATTCACCCAGTTTACTTCTCCGAATCATGTAATCAAGCACATTCTAGCAATTGGCTCAAGAAGGTAGATGAAAAAAGGTCTGTGATACAAGCCTGTGAAGGCTAGAAAGGTAATGCACTCCTGTATCCTGATTATCAAATCATAACATAGGGCTAACATCTGGAGATTATAGATCCTTGGCTGTGTTCTTCACACAGTTTATATGTAGCAATTCAGTTCAATATGCAGACTTAAGGAACATACAAGGGGAGTCTACATTCATTTTACTCCTGGCCATCTTTCCATTTAATATAAGTTTTTATTTCCTTTTGCATTTTGGTAAGAATGATAGATTCCACTCACCTTCACTGTTAACAGCCACTGATGATAAGATTTGTCACTTCCTACAAAAAGCAGAAAAGTGATTTAGTTGGAAGGTCAGAACAATGTTCAATTCAAAGGATTGCAGTTGTTCAATGTATATAATGTGCATATATATAATATATACAGAAATAATTATTCTTTCAAAGTAATTGCAAAAATCTAATTTTGAGAGATTTAACCTCATTTAGATAAAACACAATTGTACTGTGTGATACAAGAATATAAGATGATATTTGGCTTTAGTTTGGAGGAGCGAAGTGCAACTGGCTATTAGTACATGCAACAAAGGCATGTAACACCTTATTTTTGAGAACTTGCTTTCTAAATTGGAAGAGCAATTTAAGTTGAAATCATATTTTTATTATTGTGTGGTAGAAAGGGGGAAGACATGAAATTTAGTTTCATTTTAGGTTGTTTGGAATGTGGTACCTGGTGTCTGGTGTGTTCATACATGCATTTGTATGGAGGATTTACAGCCTTGAAGAACAGCTGGGAGTTAACAGTTCAATGTGTCGAAACAGTAAAAAAACAGAGTTGCTGCCTAGCAATAATGTGTCCAATGACCTAGGGAGACAGAGACAGAGCATTCAAAAAGGCAATGAGTTACAGTCTGCATCTGTGGGTCTAGAGAGACGTCCTTAACAGAAGGCATGGTGTTAGTATAGGAAAATCCAGCAGTCTGGGCTGAAGGGAAGCCCATGGGTTTCCTCCCACAGTCCAAAGTAGTGCAGGTTAGGTGGATTGGCCATGCTAAATTGCTCGTAGTGTTCAGGGGGGTGTAAATTAGGTGGGTTTTAGGGGGATGGGTCTGGGTGGGATGCTCTGAGGTTTAGTGTGGACTTGTTGGGCCGAAGGGCCTGTATCAACACTGCAGGGATTTTACGATTGTGAATGCAGAACTTTTCCAAAAATAAGACAATTACAGCAATGCCAACTGAATAGGGATCATTGAAGAAGATCAAAAGAAACTACTGCAGGTGTTGTAATCTGAAAAAAAACAGTGCTGGAGACACTCAGCAGATCTGGCAGCATCTGTGGAGGGAGAAACAGAGGTGACATTTCAAGTCAAAGAGTCATACTGGATGGAAAAGAATATCTATATCTCTCTCTCTCTCTCTGTCTCTCTCTCACACCCCCATGAGCCCAAAAATGGTGCCAGCCCTACTGGGTTCCTTCAGCACTTCCAGCTTCAAAGTGGCAATGGGTGTGACACTGCTGAGGTTTCAGTATCTGTAAGGTTAATATTGAGGTTAAAAGAATTGAACCATCCTTTCTGATATTTGTAACGAGCTTGTTTCAAACAGTTCTTTTGGATTGTGATATAATTTGCTTTTTTTGTGCAATAAACTTATGCTCATTTGTCAAAACTAAACTGGCAGCCTCCTATGAATATTCAGTGACTGATCACACAAGTTTTATTTTTACAATTTGCTTATGCCTATCAAAAGAGATAGAAAGGACTGCAGATGCTGGAAGTCAGGGTCAATAAAAGGTGGAGCTGGACGAATGCAGGTCAGACAGCATCTGAGGAGCAGGAAAGTCGATGTTTTGGGTTTGGACTCTTCATCAGAACAGATGAAGGGCCCAGAGCTGAAACGTTGACTTTCCTGCTCCTCAGTTGCTGACTGACCTGCTGTGCTCCTCCAGCTCCACATTTTATCGACTTATATCTATCAAGTCAGGTTTCACTCTGGGATCTAACCTGTCGAGAATAACAATCAGCTGGGATAATGACAGTGGGTATGTAAACATCTTACGACAAAAATACTTGCTTCGATATCAAATTCAGTCTGTTAATTTTTAATTAAAATGGATTGTAATTTTAAACTGGACATTGTGCTATTCTATAAAATCAGCTTGCGAAGGATGGTATCGGATCCAGGCTTCTTCAACATGGAATTTACCAGTATTAAAATCTCCCCACTCCCGGCCTTATTCCACGAGCAACCCTCCCTCTCATCCCCACCTCCTTGATCTGACACAACGCGTCAAATTTTCTCTCCCATCCATCTGCTCCTCCCTCCTCAGTGACCAATCCCCACCACTCCCTACCTGCTCTCACCTATCACCATCCCACCTACCTTTCCCCAGCCCCAGCCTCTCCCAATTTATTTCTGAGCTCCCCTCCTCATTTCTGAGGAAGGGTCCAGACCTAAAACGTCAACTTTCCTGTTCCTCTGATGCTGCCCAGCCTGCTGTGCTCCTCTAGTTCCATACTGTGCTGTCTCTTTCTCAGTATAAAATTTATTTATAGAGTGAAACATTACAGGCATACAGCTAATACAAACTCTCCACAATTGAAGTAAGTGTCTGTCTACACATAGAACATAGAACATAGAACATTACAGCACAGTACAGGCCCTTCGGCCCTTGATGTTGTGCCGACCTGTCATACTGATCTCAAGCCCATCTGACCTACACTATTCCATGTACGTCCATATGCTTATCCAATGGCGACTTTGTTTGCTGTTATTTAATACGGCTGAACGGCTATCGAGGATAAACCATTGTGGTTGGTGCTGAACTGTATCAGTCGTGTAACAGATAAGCCGGGTAAGGACAGCAGGCTAACTTCCTCAAAGGGTATCAGTGAATCAGCTGTTCGCAACAATTCAACAGCCTCAAGGTAACTTTTACTCAAGCTCTGCATGTAATTAATTGCAACTGATATACAATTAACTGACATCAAAGAACAGAAATTTTCCTTAAACCTCAGTGCAACAGACAGTATTGCATTGGCCATCTACTATGGGCTCTGCTTGATGTTTTGTTCAATTGAACCAAATGTAATTCCATGACTGTAAAAGGCAAATTTATTAGATGGGTCATTTCCATTCATGCAAACTGCCAAATATTGCTAAAGTTGCAAGCATTCTCTTCCTTGAGGTTTCTGTTGGCATAACATAGCAGACACTTTTTTTTAAACCTAGGTTAGGAGCGAGTAGAAATAAATTAATCTTAGATAAGAGAAAGAAAGAAGAAAGCAACACTATGGCAATAATTGTATTAAAGCAAAAGTAATAACAGAATGAAAAGCCTAAACAGATTCATGGAACTATAAACTTACACAATTTACTTTTCCAGTATATCAAATAATAAAGAAAATACATATGATCTGTGCTCTGTTTGAGACTTTGATATTGGCAATGACTTAATGGTTGTTGAAATAAACAGGATATGGTTTGCTAAAATCAATCTTGTACAATAGTAACAGCAAGCAGTTTGAGTGATTACAAGAAGCTAGCTAAAAATATTCTACAGGTAGAAAATATTATGTGGATTTATAAGTTGACATTGAGCAACAATTTCATTCTTCTACTCTACTACTGTACTTCTACTCTAATAAAATCTCTTCTTTTTTCTACCTTTTCTTTTCCTCAAGTCATTACCGATCATTTTTCTTTTAATTTTATTATCCTCAAATTTTCAGTCATGGTTCTTGCTTTCCTTTGTGCGAAGGTCTCTTTTCGTGAGCTTTTCCAAGTGTACAGTGTGAAACAAGTTAACCTTTCCACAACTATGTAAATATTAATCAATCAAGAAGGTAAAAGGTAAAATCATCATAATCCTGGAGTACCATTGGGTTATTGTCTTGATAGAGACAGATGGTGATGATTTAACCTAAGATTCACCATGCCTCATGATGAGGGGGCATGGTTGAGAAGGCAGAACTTTCATGGCTTCAGCCAGTGCGGGAACTGAATTTGTGATGTTGCCATCACTCCGCATTGCAAACCAGCCATCTAGCAAATCCATCCTCATTTAAATCCCCACAGATAAATAAATAAATTCAACATCTCTGTATTTATCCACAAAAGTAAATGGGCACAACTGTCCACTTCCTTTGATGTGACCGCCTTCTGAATTCTTGAATTCAGAGTACAATACTAAATTGCCGTGAAGAAACAAAAGAAAAAAATATGATGAGAAACACAAGAAAAAAAGGAAGAAAAAGACAAAATTAAAATTACATCATGCTCTCTTGATTCTGTTCACACTTTTCCTTTTTCGCCCCTTTCTTTTACTGCCATAATAATACCTTTTTTACATATCATACCTTAGTCAGTCATTGTCCATGTTATTATTGTCACTCTCACACCTATAACTTATTGTCAAAGGGTCACTTTCAACTTTTCTGTATCTTTCATAGGAACTTTGCTACCAAATCTTCCTTTTACTGTTTTTGAGCCTGTCATCCCTTTATTATACAAAGGGACCACAAGGTAATCACAGTCACATGGAAGCCAATATTCTCGCCAGTGAAAAGAAAAATCTACTGATGTACTTTGGATAAAAATAAAAAATACATATACCAAACGTATTCAAACAAGTCAATACATACTAATATCACTGGCACAACTCCAACAAAATAATTTCAAAATGCACTGATTCTAAAAATTGGAGATTGAAATTAAATCTTAAAGCTTGCACATAATATCATAAAAGATGTGGGGAAGACCATTAATAAAGATGGTCTTACCTCCCATTTTGAATATGGGTTTTGTTCCTGCACAAGCAATGTGCTGCCTCATTCTTTCTTCTGCACTTGAACATTCTCCTTTCAGTTTTGCTCTTTTAATTTTTTGTTGTGTTCTCGTCACTTTTTCTTGTAATTTTAATTTTGTTGACACTAGTTCTGAGACTACACTTACGGTACATGTAATCATTTCCACCTCATTCTTGTCTGGCTTTACTTCGCAGCGACTTCCTTTCTGCTATCACAGTGTTAATGTTCCACCTATAACTATCCTCACTGGTTGATCGATAATCTCAACATGATTTTTAAGGTTGGAATCATACAGGGCCCTGAATGATGTGATCTAAGGTGGGAAATCCAGGTGAATGCATGAGACAACCAGCACAGCCCATCTCAGTGATGGGAACAATTAGTAGCACCTTTGATCAAAATTTCAGATGTCGAGTCAAGATTCTCACTCAGGTGTAGCAAGATGCTTAGTAATAGGGATTATTGCTTGCTATCAGCTTCAATAGCTGCAAATTTGGACTCACCAATATGTAGTTTCCTATTGTACCACGGGACAGGTAGGAGTTAGATGCTCAGAGTTCCTGAGATGGAAGTCAGAGCTGGTACTGGCAACTCCTGTTTGTCTCTTGCGCCTCAAGGGTCACTATCTTGGATACCCAGAACCAAGGTCTCAGTACATGCTTCATGGCTCTGGTCATATGCAACTGAAATCCACAAATGTTGGCATCTGATACCTAATGTCCTCTCTGTACCATCATGTGACGTCTCCATTCCACTTACAGTACTTTCACACTTCAATGCTGTACTTTGAGGCATGTTGGCAATTATCATTGGAATGCTGCTGTAAGGACATTTTGTGTCAATGGATAGGCACCCTACTCAGACTGGAACAGGTTGCGTATCACGGATGCTAGCTTGCTCTCAGTGTTCACTCACTGCATTCTTTCCTTCCTTTTTGCACTTTGTCCCTTCAATTGCAACTTAAATGCTCACAGGAAGGACTACTGTGCTGCTTTTTATTTCAGCACAGGCACAAAGCCGGGCCACTATGCCGCAGTCATCAGACAGGGGGGTACATCTTGCTGTACTGTCATGATGATAGTTGGGGGGATTGATATTAGTGGTGGTGAAGGTGGGGGAAACCTTGGAAAATGTCCCAAGTGAGTCAGTAGACAGTGCACTGACAATGTGATGCAGTGTGGGAAAATACGGTAGATGAGAGCCAGTGAGGCTAAATGTCACATGCAATAGTGAGAATGGTAAAGCATGAGCCTTTGTGGAAGGTGCGTGCAGTAGCAGAAATGGGCTGAACAGAAAGATGACGATAGTGCCTACACTGGCACAGTATAAAAGTCACTGACCTTCCTGAATGCCTGGATGTCATGACTGAAACCACAGGGAACCCCATTGACTACGAGGTGCCTGATTGGCCCAGGTTGACAACCTGAATCAGGAAAGCCCTGGCTGACCAATAGTAACAGGAGGTTTAGAATCTCCTCAGTAGAGGGGACTGGCTCTGAGCTGGATGGCCTCAGTCAGTGCCCTGTGCACAAGTAAATAAAGAGTGATTTGATGATGGGATACTGGCCTCTGTGCAGATATTTCTGAGGTGACAGGAGAAAACTGTACATGCCTGAAGAACATTTGCTTGTAGCAGTAATGTTGGAGTTGGGGTAAGCATTTCTGGCAGCTTTTATTTGGAAAGCTTGACCTGTTTGGTCCTGCTGCCAAAGGCTGGGCCAAGTATATGGAAAGAATGTGATATTTTTACTAGGCTAATAACATTGGGGCAGATGAAAAGCAATGAGTAATCCTTCTGACTGCTTGTGGACCAGCAGCATTTTGAGTTATAAGGGATTTAACTTTTCCTGAGGCATCGACACAAAACCTTCCAAGTGTTGACAGAGAGGAAGGCCCAATAGCGTATGCTTTGGCAGATGCTGAACATAAATATTCTGAGATCGACAAAGGAAGGTTTGGCAGTCACCTTTGGTATGAGGAAATTCCATTACGGATGAGAATTTGAAAATATTAACAGATCACAAACCTCTGTTAGGGCTACTGAAGGAAGGAAAGGCAGTGCCACCCATAGCTTCTAGTAGAATTCAGCATTGGGCCCTTATTCTCAGTGCGTACAAGTACAAGCTAGAACACTATCCAGGAAGCCAAATGGCTTATGCGAACACCCTGAGCTATTTCCCACTGGCAGATACTCCACCACTGGTTCCTCCCCTGGAAAAGTCTGTGATGTTTTTAAACTTCCGGGACACCCTTTCAGTCACCGCAGACAATATCCGACTGACGGCGCAAAGAGATCCTGTCCTAGCAAAACTAAACCAGCTGATGGTTATGCAGGAGACAGAGGGGCCATCGCAACCAGGACTGAAAGCTGCGATAGGGTTAGGGTTAGGGTTAGGGTTAGGAGCCGATGAGACCAGATCATCGTAGAGGATGGCATATTACTTTGAGGAGCAAGAATGATTGTCCTAAGTATAGGTCACAGCCAGATTCTGGCCGAACTTCATCAGGGGCATCCAGGGGACTTCCATGATGAAGATGCTCTCAAGCAGCAATGTCTGCTGGCCAGGGTTGGAAGCCAATTTAGCTGTGTTGGGGGGCAGTGCCCAGAATGCCAACAACAAACACTGCCAGCAGCAGCAGCCCCGCACTCATGGGAATGGCTGGTTAAACCCTGGACTCGGTTACATGTCAAGTGTACCAGTTCTTTTGTGGGGTCAATGTTCCTGGTTATTGTGCATGCCCATTCAAAGTGTTTGGACTTGCATGAAGTCATCCCTGAGTTTGAAGCTGCAAACAGCGTTCATGAAACACTGATTCCTGGAAGTATTGGTCACAGATAACGGGACGTCATTTACCAACAGGAAATTTCCTGAAGTCAAATGGCAGTCGGCACATAAGGGCAGTTCTATACCATCCATTGTCCAATAGTCGAGCAGAAAGAACAGTCCAAATATTGAAGGCCGGCCTAAAGAAGCAGGTTACAGTGTTGCTTGATATCAAACTGCCCTGGTTCCTGTTCATTTATAGGACCAACCCACACGCACAGTTGTTGTTGGGGAGAAGGCTCCGCATCAGGTTAAACCTGGTATTTTCAGATCTGCCTCTAAGCGAAAGAGACAATTTAATTCAGGGGTGAAAAAATGTGGAAATGACCCTGTATAGGTATGAGGCAAAGTTGATGCAAGGTCAGGTCCCGTGACTCTCAAAGTTCAGGCAGGTGAAACAGTCCTGAACAAACATGTGGATCACCTGAAAGCTGTTACTCGCGAATGGGGCAGGCAGGAGTAAAAACATTACCTGGCCCCTTAGAACAGTCAGAAGGCCTGTCAGAAACCGTAAGTTCTTCTCTTCCGTGTAGTGTCCAGGAAACCTGTCTGAGATGAATGCAGCCTTGATTACGGTTACTGCCGGAAGAGGAGGAGGAAACTCTCCTGAGACACTCTGGACACAACAGACAGGGTACAGAGCCGTACATGCTGCCCATGTCAGAGTCTGAGACAGAGGAACTGGGCCTGGGGTAAAAACATCACAGGAAAAGCAACGAGAGAAAGACCATGCCTACATCCTAGGACTTGGGGTTGAGTGGGGCGGGGGGGGGGGGGGGGGGGGCGCAGATATAGTGATTGAGGTCTTTGATTGGGGTTGTTACCCTGGGTCAATCAGGAAAGCCCTGGCTGACCAACAGTAACAGGAGATTCAGAATCTCCTCAGTTCCTGGGACTGACTCTGAGCTGGGTGGCCACAGCCAGAGTGCTGTGCACAAGTGAATAAAGGGTGATTTGGTGATAGGATTCTGGCCTCTGTACAGTTATTTCACTGGGTGTTCCTCCAAATATGCCCATTACTATATTGACCTATGTGGCAACATTGTCCAGACTGGCAAAAGATAGGGTTGAGGCTTCCTCTGGTCATCCTGGAGAAAGGGGTCATTGCTCCTCTGCATCACTCCACTTCGCAAGGCTTCCAGATCCCTGTCTGCAAAATACAGCACCAAATTCCTCTCGTCTTCCATGATCACAATAAACATCATAAAATACGCAGGGGGGTTTCACATTGACAGTGCTTGACAGGGTGCACATCAGCCTTTTAAAGATTGCATGGTGTCAGGGAACCCAAGGTAGCCCAGCAATAGTACTTCTGGCTATGGCAAGTGGAAGCATCAGGCCAGCACGATACAAGATGGGCATTGTACAGCCATAATTTTTGGATGACAGTGAAAGAAAACTCACTAGTCTTCAAAGAACAGAACAAAACAACAGGGACAAACCCTCTGGCACACCAAGACTGCACTGACACATGATGCCTTTCTAAACCATAAACCCCTCTTGCCTCCACACAGTATGTAGCCCCCATTCCCTGCTTATGCATACATCTGTCAAGATGCCTGTTAAAACAGTGCTATTGTATCTGCCTCCACCACCACCTGTGGCAGCTCATTCCAGGCACTTATCACCCTTTGGACGAAAAGCTTTCCTTTCACATCTCCTTAACTTACCCCCTTTTATCATAAACTTTTGTCCCTTAATAACTGAAATTTCTACCCTGGGAAAAAGACTGCGACTACCCATTTTATGTTCATGAAGATAACTCTCTGCTAACATATCATAAGATTCAGCCCAGAGTCTTCATTCAGTATAAATTTCACTATCTCTAGCCTATTTTTCTAATGCTAGTGTAAAAATCAATCTATTGTTTAATGAAAAGTAATTTACTTTTGTAACCCAAGTAAAATTTAGTTCTGTATATGTGGAGCACCACAACATTACAAAATGGGACATGAAGGCCTAATAGTATTATCACTGGACTCTTAATCTACAGATCCAGGTAATGTTCTGGGAACCCAGCTGCAAATTCCACCATGGCAGTTGCTGGAATTTGAATTCAATTTTAAAAAAAATCTGGAACTGAGCGTCTAATGATGACCACGAATCCATTGTTGATTGTCAGGAAAAATCCACCTGGTTCACTAATGTCCTAAGGAAGGAGACGGTCATTCTTACCTGGTCTAGCCTACGACTCTAGATTAATGTGGTTGACTCTTAACTGCCCTCTGGATAACTAGTGATGGGCATTAAATACTGGCCTAGCCAGTGACAACCTCATACCATCAATTTAAATTTAAAAAAACCCAGTTGGAAGCATTGAAGGGAATATAAAAAAAGGTGGCTGATTCAAAAACAATAATGAAAACTTTTAAAGCAGACAGGTTGGATTTACATTTTTGGTAAGTTATTTACTTCTGGATTTACGATCGCCTACATGTCAAGATTTTAATAGCCATCTGCTTTTATAAGACACACATACATAAAACGGCATAACAAATCCATTCACTATTTGAAAGGTCAGAGAAAGGAATCAGAAACCCCTTATGCCTGAAGTTCATGTGCATTTTAGACATATTAGCACAGCACTTATATTGTTAAAGTCATCCCACTCAAAGTTTAGGTGTAGAGTTCCACAGTTCAGGAGTAAAGGCTTCGAAATTTTTTCATATAGATCTGCATTTGATAACATTTAACTTTAGTTTAAACTGGCATTTGCTGACAGAAGCATGGAATTACTGTGTACAGAAATGCTTCACACTTTAAGAACTTTAAAACTATCAATACATATTCTTTAGAGAGTGAGACAAAATTATTTCAATCTACTGTAACAACTGCCACAGTAGTAAGCTCATCTTAATTATAAATTGTTAAAAAAAGTCTTCAGATTCATAAATATAACAGCTTAAAATTGTAATATGTTGTATTACACAGAACAATGAAAGTTAATCAAAGCAAAACAGCCAACATTACAAACTAAATCTTGCAGTCTGAGTCAAAAGCAATTTATGGGCATGCCAGTTTTTTTAATGTAGAACAGCCCAGTACAGGCCCTTCAGCCCACAATGTTGTGCCAACCCACTACCCTACTCTAAGATCAAACTACTTTGCATACCCTAGATTATACTATCATCCGTGCACCTATCCAAGAGTCAATTAAATGTCCCTAAAGTATTCGACTCCGCCACCACTGCCAGCAGCGCATTCCATATGCCCACCATTCTCTGTGAAAAGAACCTACCTCGGACATCTCCCCTGTAACGTCCTCCAATTACCTTAAAATTATACCCCCCCCTCGTAATAGTCACATCTGCCCTGGGAAAAAGTCTCTGGGTATCCACTCTATCTATGCATCTCATCATCTTGTACACCTCTATCAAATCACCTCTAATCTTCCTTTGCTCCAATGAGAAAAACCCTAACTCCCTCAACCTTTCGTCATAAGACCTGTCCTCCAGTCCAGGCAGCATCCTGGTAAATCTCCTCTGCACTCTCTCTAAAGCTTCCACATCCTTCCAATAATGAGGCAACCAGAACTGAACACAATATTCCAAGTGTGGTCTAACCAGAGTTTTATAGAGCTGCAGCTTAACCATGCTGCTTTCAAACTCAACTCTCCTGCCAATGAAAGGCAACACACCATATGCCTTCTTAACAAACCTATCAACTTGAGTAGCAACTTTGAGGGATCTATGGACATGGACCCCAAGATCCCGCTGTTCCTCCACACTGCCAAGAATTCTGCCATTAACCCTGTATTCTACATTCAAATTCGACCTTCCAAGATGGATCACTGTACACTTTTCTCGGTTGAATTCCATCTGCCCCTTCTTTGCCAAACTCTGCATCTTGTCAATGTCCCGTTGCAACTTCCAACAGCTCTCTACACTATCCACAACTCCACCAACCTTCGTGTCATCAGCAAACTTCCTAACCCACCCTTCCACTTCTTCATCCAAATCATTTATAAAATTACAAAGAGCAGGGGACCCAGAACAGATCCCTGTGGAACACCACTGGTCACCGAGCTCCAGGCTGAGTACTTTCCATCTATTACTGTCTTCGATTGGACAGCCAGTTTTGTATCCAGACAACCAAATTTCCCTGAATCTCATGCCTCCTTACTTTCTGAATGAGCCTACTGTGGAGAACCTTATCAAATACCTTGCTAAAATTTTTATACACCACATCCACTGTTTGAATTTAGTAAGGCTTGACCTGTCCCTCACAAAGCCATGCTGACTATTTCTAATCAAACTGTGCTTTTCCAAATAATCATAGGTACTCTCTCACAGAATCCTCTCAAATAATTTGCCAACCATAGAACTAAGACTGACTCGTCTACAATTTCCAGGATTATTCTCTTGTTCAAGAAAGGGAATAGGAATGATATTTGCCACCCTCCATTCATCTGGTACTACTCCAGCGGCCAGTGAGGATGCAAAGATTATTGCCAAAGTCGCAGCAATCTCTTCCCTTGCTTCCTGTAATAACACTGGGTATATCCCGTCTGGCCAAGGGCACTTACCCATCCCATGTTTTCAAAATTTCTAGCATATCATCCTTCCTAACATCAACCTGTTAAGGAAGGTGGGAACTCCTTCGAGCTGGAATTGAGCCGGCAACCTAAGGATGACAGATTTACAACACACTACAGTCTTCTGCTCTACAAGCTGAGCGATCGAAGGAGAGCTCTAAATATCAGCAGAAAAATTATTTTTCCAGCTTCATAATTGTGAACTCTGTTCAGTAAAGTCTTATACCTGCATATTCACCATTGTTTATCTCTTCTTCAAACACATCACTAAATCCTTCCCCAGAATTCAAGAGATCCAGTCGGCCATCAATGAACTAAAAAAGAAAGGTTATTTTAAGACAACTGGTCAAATGTGCAACATTTTCAGGAAGAAAAATATCACAGCAAGCAAAGTATTTACAATTTCGATGATGTCAAATCACTTAAGAAGGATTGATTAATGGAAAAAAATTAAAAGAATCAGATAAAAGCAAATACACAATTATTGCAACTTTACTCTTCTGTTTTTAGTGTAGAATACATGGTTGAATGAAAAGCTACAGTTTAGAAAGGTGTTATTTATAAGTAGAAGTCTCTCATTCATTATATGCAGTCACTAATACCATCAGAAACATGAACACGAAATAATAAATAGTTGGCATATACAAGAAAGGCAGAGTACAATTAGAAGCTGATTCTTGCATGTTTCAAACTGAAAGAAATCTTAGGTCGTTTATTTCATTGACTTTGATCAACTTGAACATTCTACATCATGACTGAAATTCTGAATAGATTGATAGAATTTTGCACGTTTCAAATATTAGAGTGCAGTTTGACATAAAAAATAACTGTCTGCTAAATTTTCAAAATAGTGATGGGCATTATTTATATTTAGCTGGATAATAGAAGCACAAGCAGTTTGTCCACTGAGGCTTGTGAAAAAAATGTTGAACATTAGTCTATTGTTTTTCCATCATGATGGCAAATTGCAGGGTTTGGAACTCTAATCTAGGTATTCACATACTGGAAAGTTGTACAATTTCTATAACTTGAATATTGTATAAATAATTTGTTTAATTATACAATAACGAATGAAATTCATTAATTTTATTCTATTTGAAGAAGTAACAGCCAAAGAAAATGTTAAACTTTTGGTCTATAACATTGATGATCAATCCATCACAGCACCACAGGGCTCATCTAACTTAATTGCTGAAGCAAAAACTGTAGGTACTGATAATATTTAAAAAATTACAAGCAATATGATAGCAGCAAAGTAGAAGTCAGTACTTCAGAAGAAAACTGGACAATTCCTACATAGCTTATGAAACTACTAAAACTGCTGCTCATAAACAGAAGTGATAGCTACATCTAATTTTCCAACACACATACAGAAGTGAACTTTCAAATAAACTCCACTCCCTTTGAAATGAGGTTTCCAAAAAGTTTCTATTTGAATATTTAACTCAATAAAGAAATATTTCTAAACTCCCTCTGGTTTTATAATCACTGCCTAATTCTTTTTGACATGTTTTATTTCAGTTCTTTCCTCTTGCTGAGGCTTGAATATAATGTTGCATCAGTCACTTCTATTGTAAACTGTTATCGCTGCCTCTTGGCAGCCATGTTTGCTTCTTCCTGGACGTGGACGTGCTGATGTTGGACTGGGGTGGACAAAGTCAGATGTCACGTGTCACCAGGTTATAGTTCAACGGGTTTATTTGAGATTGCAAGCCTTTGATTTCAAATAAATCTGTTGGACAATAACCTGGTGTCGTGTGACTTCTAACTTTGTTTATTACTCGATGGTGCTTGTCCAAGAATCTTTTGGCCTTTCTTGAGTCACTTCACCACTGTTATGGCTTTTGAGCTGTGCTGTGTCTGTATACTGTCACATCTTTACAAATGGTCAACTTAACTCATTTTTTCGGTTTTTGATGATGCCTCTTCTGATTAATTCATCCCAGAGATTTTTGCTGTCTCCTCGCTTTCTTTCGAAGATATTCTATTCACTCTTCTGAATACCTACATTGCAAAGCATTTGGTCTTTTCATCATTTGATTGTCTACAGTTCAGGTTTTACACACATGGTGAAGTGATGAACTGATGAGACATTTAAGTAAAGATTTTACTAGAGTCAAATTCTTTTGTTAAAAGCACCACTCACTATTTCATTTTGTTTTGATAACTTGTGTGGCATTTGGCATCTTTCATAATGATTGTTTTAATGATGATGTGGAGGTGCCGATGTTGGACTGGGGTGCACAAAATCAGAAGTCATACAACACCAGGTTGTAGTGCAACAGATTATTTTGAAATCACAAGCTTTTCAGCCAAAAGTTAACTATTGGAATTTCATATAGACAGTAAGTCATTTCAGTCAATCTTAGTAGAGAATCAATTCATATTTGCAGTTCAGTACAAAGGTGACTGAGCTGTCAACCATCTGAACAGCTTAACGTTAACTGCTCACCTGTTTGAAGAGCTGAAGCTGGATTGCATTTTGCAGGAACTGCCTCATGGCACTCGAGCGGTGTGATACAAAGACATCTTCATTAAAGGTTATAGGTTCCTCCTGCAGACAATCACGAGATTATAAGGTAAAGTTGTAGGCTTTACTGATTTTTTTTTAAAGGAATCAACCTGCACAGAAATGGTATTACACACTTTTGGAGCAGGTGGGACTCGAACGTGGGTCTTGGACCATTAAATGGAAATCAAGAAATAGATGCACTTGAGCTACAATTAAAGGGTGATTGCTAGAAGCTATGCACATTATCTGTAATGAACCTTTGGAGATGCATTCTTGAATTTAAAATCGGGGTGCTCAAAAAAAAAGTCACATTTTCAAATAGTGTTTCTTATATCATGTTTATCATGTAAATAAATTCACTCTGCGAGGGTCAGCTGAGACTCTGGAGTTAATTTCTACAATGTCCTCATCATTACCTGAGACAACACCCTCAGGCTTACCTGCAGCACTGCAATATCTAATCAAGTACCCAGAACGTTCCTCAGCCTTTGAAACATAATTTGAAAACATTCCTCATGAATGGGGATCATGACATTCAGTTGCTTTTTGTTTATACCAACATATGAACAAGAAAATATCAAGAACAACATTCCTTCCAATATCTTAAGCAGTTTCCACTTCTGTAACACCTCACGAAACATGGATTATGCCTCCTCCCTTTATTCATCGCCATTACTATCCGACTCCAAATTTGAAAACCAAATTGGTTGTGTTGAAGTCCGCATTACATTTAGGGGTGTCTAACTTTCTCAAAGTTCCTCCTCTCCACTTTCTTTTTGAGACTTCAAAGTAGATTGAATAATACAGAAATAGCATTGGCAAACCAAACAGATATTCAAGCAAAAACAGAAACTGTTGCAGAAACTCAACAGTTCTGGCAACTTCTGTGAAGAGAAAGCAGAGCTAATGTTTCGAGTCCAGTGACCCTGCTTCAGAACTGGGTTCCAAACTTCTAAGCAATAATCACACTGAATCAACGCTGTTAACTAACACTGCAACCAAAAGAAAATGGACCTAAAAGCTATGATTTAACAGTCCATCATCCCGCTTCAGAATGGCATTACTGTTGAAATATTCAGTAACAACTAGTTTCCAACCCGGTCACAATAACAGCATAACACACTAGTTAAGATCTACATCCATCTCAGCTGACAAGAACTATTGGTCCTCAGTGAAGGCAATACTGTATACTTTAATCACATTACAGCTAACTGCATTAAGGTACTATCAGATGTTCTTGCAACTAGACGGAGTAATGCACTGTAGGATTGGGGCACTCTCCTAACGTTCAGATGTTTGATATTTCTTTTTGAGAGTCAAGACTAATTTGTAATTTTAATGAGAAAAATATGAATTCAAAGTGGAAAAGTCAGCAGCTTTCAAATTTTATGAACTGGAAACAGTGATTGCCATACAAAGACATATTTGGGTAAAAGCTGTCTTTCTTTTGAGTGTTTCAAACACAGCCAACAAATGTGAATAAAATTTATCTAAAAATGTCATCTTCACACTTTTCCATCATTATTGGAAATCCTCCAATCTGTGAGAATGCTGAGGTCTAAGTAATATAATGAGGAGATAACTATTTTATTTCTATTTTATGGTTCAGTCAAAGCATGGCCAAAAAATGAATTCTTATTATTAGACTTTTCCGTAATGAAGCAAAAGTCTGGATTGCGGGCAGTTCTTTAACTGAATCTTTAAGTTACAGAGAGAGTGGTTGAAGTAGTGTTTATTACCATGGAATCTTATTAATAAAGATAATTGGACCTTGTTTGACATGATGACTCATCCTGAGCTCTGGAAGGAATGTTAAGTGAGAATTTCTAAAAAAAAAATTAAATCAGTATTCTTGGTTACCTTCTTTAATATAGCACAACACAAATGAATAATATGCAATGGTCCAACAATTCCTGCAGGAGTGCATGTTTATGCATTCTAGTAGGGTATAGGCAACCTCAGTGGGTGAACATTCACACTCTGAGTACAGACCTAAAGTTAAGGAGATGACAACCGTACTTCTATCGTTAAGATCTCAGGACTCACCTATGCCATCACCTTCTATTTATTTACAAGGAGAACTGAATTATAAAAATGGCCAATTGATGACATATCAGAAATGACTGTGTTAAATAGGAAATATACAAACACAATTTTCTGTTGGTTTTAATACTGTAGACAGCACAAATATTGCCACATTATTTATATACAGTGCCATTAATAAACTTATTGTGTAATAGTATTAACTAAGCATATCGAATCAATATAACGCTCCAAAAAAAGTATCATTGGAATTTATAAACCTCAAAGCAGTTCACCTCTGATATGATCAGTTTCCTTTCACAGTTAACATTTCAAGCCTCACAGTCTGTTAACTTCAACACATTAGCAAAATCAGTGTCTGACTGAGGTATGACTGATTTTAACCTTACTACGTTGTTTATTGCATGATTTTTTTTTCCTGGAAGGTAATTATTATCCTGAGGCACAGAGTAATTACAGTACAATCAGTAAATACCCATCACCATTTTCATTAAATTCATAAATTATAATTTTAATAAATTCACATTGGCAACTGTGACCTTTATCCATGATTATTTCAGCTGAATTATCATAAATATAACACAACGAAATTTGTCCCCAACTGCACGGTCATCTGAGGAATACCATGATTCCAGTTGTTATCTATTCTTTTCTCCATTCACAGAGTCTTTGGCATCATTATCCATTGATACCAGAATAGTTTATTTATGTATTATACATAAATATACCATCAGTGAAGAGTTTAGTTTGTTTGCTTCTAGCCTCAATCCCAAACACCAACTTTTTGTCAGATTGATTGTTAGACATTAAATTGTGGATGAGCCAGAACTTTCGCTAATTTAACATTAATCAAAATCCAAGTAGTTTATTCAGCAACTGATGAAGTTTCCAGTTGCTTAACCTATTGCAGGTCTTAGTGGATTCCTCAAACCCTTTATCCTATCCAAAACCAAGAGTACTTATTTCTACCTCTCAAATGTTTCTGTTTTAACCCACCACTCCGAAAATCTTCAGTTGCGCTTTTATTACTTAACTTCTCTAATGCTGTTCCTACTGACATCACAGGCATTACCAAACATGAAAAGCAACTCAGTGAAAACTGTATCATACATTTCCCTTCTGGCAACCTCTTCATCAGACTTTGCTGGCACCCAGGCCTCCATTTCACTGCATCGGTTTACAAATTCTTCCAATCTATTTCTAAAATTTCATTCATTTCTATGGGAGATACAAATTGGATCCCTTTTATGTGTCCCTCACCTATATCAATTATTATTGCTAGGCTCATAACTGACTTGCCATACTCTCAAACTCCCTTCCTGAAGCTTCCTTTTTAGTGAAATTTCTTCACTTCACCATGTTCATTTGAGTATATTTACTGAAATTTTCTCAATACAACTCAGTATCCTTTTCTCCTCTATAAAGGATCTTGGAATGCTTAATATATTAAGCAAGTTGTTGCTGTTGTTCAATACAGGAACATATTTTAAAATCATTAACGCAATTTCATTGGTCAACTTGGCTGTAATTTGGGGATAAAGCTGCTCATTTTACCCCACGTTATATACAATACATTCTTCTTTTCAATTTATTTATCAAACATATTGACAGAGAAGCTGTTCCAGTAACATAGGAGGCAATAATTAGAGGACACAATTTCAATTAAAGGCGAGGCAAAGAGACATTATTTTCACATAGCAAGTTATGGTCTGGAATGCACTGCTTGGAAGGGAGGTGGAAGCAAATTAAATAATTTTCAAAAAAGAATGGGACAAATTACTCAAAGGTGATAAATTTACAGGGGAAGAACAGGAAGGCAAAACTAATTAGATACTTTCAATGAGACAGTACAGGCTTGATGCATCGAATAGCCTCCAATGTACTGTTATCGCTCTGAGTAACACTCCAAATCGGAGTAATGCTACAGTCTAAACCATTATCTTGAGTACTGTATGAGCAAGGCAAAGGTACCCTATTGAAACAATTTAAATCAACGTTAAAACCTTTAAGCATTTGCATGTAGACAGCAGAGCAAATTTTCAGATAATTGCAAAAAAAATCCGACATATAATTAAACCACATGTGCACTAGAGCATCTGGCTTTACAAGCAGCAGTTTACAAGTCTTGTCGAGTTGTCGTGGTGACTGTCACATGACTAGCTCAGAGATGAAACTCTAGGGCACGAATCCAAATGCACCACTAACTTACTCTGACAGTGAGCAGATGGGCAGCATTTCACAAGGCCAGAAACTGCCAACTCTGTTACCCTCAAGGTCTACCTACATTTTGTGATTATTTTATTTTGCATTAACAGTTATTAACTCAAATGCCATGCAGCCGTGTTTCTTTTTGTACAGTGCACGTGTGCTAGCTTTATATAGTCTATGTAATTTACAAAACTTAATTGATTATCATGACAAAAGTTATACAGCAACGTGGTCAAAATGGTTGAAAACATAAGGAGGCTGGAGTAGAGCATCTGTATTAGACTTGGATTGATGGTGTTGACCTGGGCTGTACAATCTGAAGTGTGGGGTGCTGGTCAGATTTAATTAACAGGGACAACAATGACAACTTTGATTTATATTTTACCTTTATTACAAGTAACGCACAAAGACACTTCACAAGCAGGTACCAAGCAAAGTTTGATACCAATCCAAATAAGGCAATAATATGGAAGATGACCAAGAGCTTGGTGTAAGAGGTAAATTTAAAGAAGTGCTGTAAAAGAAAAGGGAGAGGTATAGGAGTGAAAGATTTAGGGAGTGAACTCCAGATCATACTGTCATGACAGGTGCAGACATGACCACCAATTAGCACCAGGAAAGTTTAAGAGACCAGTACTGGCAAAGTGCAGACATCCTAGGAGCTAACAAGGCTGGAAGGGATCACAGAAATGAGGAGGGGTGAGGCCATGCAGGATTTGAAAATATGGATGAGAGTTTAAAAATCAAGATATCGCTTGCCATAGAGCCAAAGTAGGTCAGAGTGCACAGTGGAGCTAGGTCTGCAGTGTTTTGTGCGAGTCACGATGCCAGAAGCAGCATCTTGAATGACCTCTAGCTTGTACAGGGTAGAACTAGGGAGGCCACCCAATAATGGATTGGAATAGTAAATTCTTGAAGAAACAAAGGCCTGAATGTAGATGAGCTGAGAGGGAGCAATGAGACAGTGATACAGAGTTGAAAACCTGTTTTTGTTAGTAATAGAAACATGTGATAGGAAGATCATCTTGGGGTCAAATACAAGCTGATCTACATACAACCATGGTTGTAGATAGTTTTCTTCAACTTCAGATGGCTGACAGGGAGAAAGATGGAGGAAGTGGCAAGGGAACGATAATGGCTTCTGTTTTCCCACTATTTACTTGGAACTGCTGCTCGGTCAGTACATTGGACAAACATTCTCCGGCTGGGGAGATCTAGAATGGGGCACAGTCTCAGGATAAGGAATTGATCTTTTTCGGCTGGGATACGATGTTTCTTCACATATAGAATTATGAATGTTTAGAACTTTCAACTCCAGAGGGTTGTGGATGTTCCCTTGTTGCAATTATTTAAATCACTCAGAGAATCAAGGGACGAGAGGGTTGAGCTGGTGGAACAGCAAAATTTAAGTTGAAGATCAACCAAAATTTATTAAATTCTGGAGCAAGCTCAAGATCCAATTCTACTAATTGGAATGTCATTTTTCTTATTAAGCAAATCTTATAGTTATGACAGTGAAGTTGTCTAAACAGATGGTGGTAAGGTATAGTTGGTGTCATTGGTGTATATTTGGAAAGCTGCACTGTATATTTGGATGATCTTGTCGAAGGGCAGCTTGCAGATGAGAAATGAGTGGCTGGGGAGGGGGGAAACAGAGGATAAAGCCTGATTTAGGATTTGTTGGGGGGAGGGGGAGAAAGACAGGTAACAGTGCAAGAACAAAATGAGAAGGTATTGCAAGTTATTTTTTCGTTGTGACTGGATAGGTAAAGAATGAGACCTGTTAAGTGCAGTATCACCCAGCTGGATGAAAGTGCAGAGGTCTTCGAGCAGATATCTGTAACCAAGCATATCAAAGACTGTAGACAGGTCTTAAGGAAACAAATCAATGTTCAGAGACACCTTAATTTTGCGACCATATCAATAACTATTTGAACAGTATAAAACTCACAAAACTCACTTCTCAAAACTCGCTAACAGTATAAAGTTTAGAAAGAACACAGCAATTCTAAGCCAGAAATATTCTATCCTCCTAACTGCCCGTACATATCAAGGAAATTGGTGAAGGAAAGTTAATCACTTTTAAGGCAAAAATAACTCCTTTGCTTTTCAGAAATTTAAGGGTTATGGTGTGCAGGTGGGTAAGCGGAGCTGAGTCCATGAAAAGATCAGCCATGATTTTATCCGAACAGCACAGCAGGGTCTACAGCCAGGTAGCCGGCTCCTGCTCCTATTTCTTATGTTCTTATAAAACATTCTTTTCTTCGTTCAGTAGGTGTGACGGACCTTGAGCTGGAGATAAATGACAGTTGTACAAAGCTTAACATCTGGCGTATTATAAATCTTTACAGTGCTCCTGGTCAAGTTTAGTAAAGGTACTCCAATGGGAGACATTTCAATTTGAAACCAAGTTTTCAAATGGTATGTGAGATAAAGGGGCAGGAATACACACAGCAACAATCATATGATACATGTTAATTGTTCCTTCTTAGATTTTGTTTAAATGTGGGTGACTGAATGTTTTACTAAATTTTAAAAATCCAGTCATGTGTCCAGTAAACCTGATTTGGAATGAAATAAGCAGTCAAGATTACGCTGTCAAAAAAGACTGAAATTAAGATTAGAAACCTCTTATACAAACTACTGTTACATCAAAATAAATGAGATGAAACTGTACTGACCGTTAACTGCATGTCACTATTTCTTAATTACTCAATTGACAGTAAATGGTTATCTAACAATGATTAGAAACAGACTTGCCCAATCCTTGTTATCAGTAAATGTCTTCTTTGAACTAAAGTATATTTGTAAATTCAACCTACAACTGTAAAAAGCACTGTTAAATATCTTGTTAATACAGGTACATAAATTCCATTGTTACTTTTTGCCTGGTCTGATCAGTATGTGCAAAACTTAAAAAAAAAATTTTGACTACGGCAAATTCTGATAACGCCAATTCTGTTTCACAGCCATGCTTAAAACTCCCAGCACCATTTTTGCATTGAATCAAAATGGTCAAGGCACACTCACTGATTTTTTTTTTATTTAGTCAATTACCACCAGAAATGTTTTTTCAAAAGTTGACCAATTTTGTACACTTTTGTTGCAATGATGTGCTTGCTGGGAGAATGCTTGCAGAGGAGCGATTGCTCCTCAGCCCTCAGCCGCATTGAACAGTCATTCTTTGTGAACCAACACAAGTGTTGGCATTTTACAACTCTCTACTTTGCCATCACACCACAGACTTGGTGTGCCATCATCCCATGTGTGTACACATGCACTTTGCAGCAAAGGTCATTGGATAACAGTAAAGGGCATAAATCCTTGCTCACCTTTCAACTATTTTTAACCCAGGAATATCAAGGGCAATCTGTCAGCCTAATTAGTAGTTAGCTGGGATTGCTTGGCTCAGCACAAACTGAATTAGAACTGACCTGTGCTGTACAGTTACAACTAAACCATTAGTTGAAGGTTTCCACATTTCTCAACATTCAATAAACATTTCATTTTTACGTTGCAGTTATTGAATTCTTCCATGAGATATATTATAACTAGACATCAATTACATTGATACATCATTTATTGTTCCCATGTTTAGAAGAATGCTTCAACCTCTTGTGTATTTCAATGGCATGCACTCTCCAAATGATAAGAACAGAAATGAAATAAAGGTGTTTTATGATTTCACAGTGTGTATATCCATTGAGTTAATACATAAGTTATTAATATATACAAAACCATTTCAGAAAAGGGTAGGCAATGGCCTAGTGGTATTATTGTAAGACTATTAATCCAAAAATTCAGCTAATGTTCTGTGGACCCCAGTCAAAGACTCCAAGAAATGAAACTGAATGGATCACTTGGCATTGGCCTAGGCACTGGAAAAGACAACAGCAGAAAGGGCCCTGTCAACCCTGTAAAGTCCTCCTCACTAACATCTGAGGGTTAGTACCAAAATTGGGAGAGCTTTCTCACAGACGAGGTAAGCAACAACCTGACACAAAGAAACTCAAAGAATCATACCTTACAGACAATGTTCTAGACGCTACCATCACCATCCCTGGATATGTCCTGTCCCACTGGTCGGACAGACCCAGCAGAGGTGGTGGCACAGTGAAATACAGTCAGGAGGGAGTTGCCGTAGGAGTCCTCAATATTGAGTCTGGACCCCATGAAGTCTCATGGCTTCAGGTTAAACGTGGGCAAGGCAACATCCTGCACCATTACCATGTACCGTGCTCACTGCCTGATGAATCAGTACTCCTCAATGTTGAAAAACACTTGGAGGAAGCACTGAGGATAACAAAGTCACAAAATATACTCTGGGTGGGAGATTTCAATGTCCACCACCAAGAATGGCTCAACATCAGTACGACTGACCCAGGTGATCGGGTCCTAAAGGACATAGCGACGAGAGTGGGTTTACAGCAGGTGGTGAGGGAACTAACAAGAGGGAAAATCATTGACCTCATCCTTACTAATCTACCAGCTGCAGTTGCATCTGTCCATGACAGTATCAGTAAGAGTGACCACTGCACAGTCCTTGTGGAGATAAAGTCCCACCTTCACACTGAGAACAACCTCCATCGTGCTATGTGGCACTATCATCGTGCTAAATGGGACAGTTTTTTTTCCCTCAGATCTAGCAACTGAAGACTAGGCACCCATGAGGCACTGTGGGCCAGCAACAGCAGCAGATTTGTACTCCAGCACAATCTGTAACCTCATAGACCAGCATATTCCCCCACTCAACCAATGCCATCAATCCAGGGGATCAACCCTGGTTCAATGGAGAGTGCAGGAGGGCGTATCAGGAGCAGCACTAGGCATACCTGAAGATGAGGTGTCAACCTAGTGAAGCCACAAAACAAGACTACTTGCACACCAAACAGCACAAGCAGCAAGTAGTAGGCAGAGCTAAGCGATCCCACAACCAGATCAGATCTAAGCTCTGCAGTCCTGCCACATCCAGTTACAAAAGGTAGTGGGCAATTAAATGACTCACCGGAGGAAAAGACTCCACAAATACCTTCATCCGCTATGGTGGGAGAGCCCAGTACACCAGTGCAAAAGATAAGGCTGAAGCATTCGCAGCAATCTTCAGCCAGAAGTGCCGAGCAGATGATCCATCTTGGCCTCCTCCAGTGGTCCCCAGCATTACAGACACCAGTCTTTGGCCAAATCAATTCACTCCATGTGATATCAAGAAATGGTTGGAGATACCGGATGCAGCAAAAGCTACAGGCCCTGACAATATACCAGCAACAGTGCTGAAGACTTGTGCTCCAGAAGTTGCCGCTCACGTAGCCAAACTATTCCAGTACAGTTACAGTTACAACACTGGTATCTATCTGACAATCTGGAAAATTGCCCAAGTATGTCCTGTACATAAAAAGCAAAACAAATCCAACCCCGCCAATTACTGCCCCATCAGTTACCTCTTGATCATTTGTGAAGTGATGGAAGGTATCATCAACAGTGACTAACAAGTGCTATCAAGCAACGCCTGCTCAGGTGACTCCCAGTTTGGG
Organism: Stegostoma tigrinum; assembly: GCF_030684315.1. NCBI lineage: Eukaryota > Metazoa > Chordata > Chondrichthyes > Orectolobiformes > Stegostomatidae > Stegostoma > Stegostoma tigrinum. Next base: position 24,034,093 of record NC_081382.1, read on the forward strand.
TTCCATCAGGGCCACTAGGCTCTTGATATCATTGCAGCCTTGGTTCAACATGGACAGAAGAGATGAGGTGAGGTGAGGTGAGGTGAGTGTGACAGCTCTTGATTTTAACGCTACATTCGACCAGGTGTGGCAACAAGGAGCCCTAGCAAAACTGGAATCAATGGGTATAGGGGGCAAATTGTCCAGTGGTTGGAGCCATACCTGATACATAGGAAGATAGTCATAGTTGTTGAAGGTCAATCATCTCAGCTCCAGGACATCTGTGCAGGAGTTCCACAGCCCAATCATCTTCAGCTGCTTTATCAATGACCTTCCATCCATAAGGTCAGAAGTGGGGATGTTCACCGATGATTGCACAATGTTCAGCATCATTTGCAACTCCTCAGATACTGAGGCAGTCCGTGTTCAACTGCAATAAGATCTGAACAATATCCAGGCTGGGTTGACAAGTGGCAAGTAGCGTCTGTGCCACACAAATGCCAGGCTATGACCATCACAAATAAGAGACAATCTAACCACTGCCCCATGACAATCAATAGTGCTACCATCACCGAATACCCCACTATCAACATCCTGGAGGTTACCATTGACCAGAAACTCAACTGGGCTCCCCACATAAACATAGCAGCTACAAGAGCAGGCGAGAAGCTGAGAATACAGTGGCAAGTAACTCACCTGCTGACTCCTCAAAGCCTGTCCACCATCTACAAGTCAGGAGTGTGATGGAATTCTCCCCACTTGCCTGGATGGGTGCAGCCCCAACAACACTCAAGCAGCTTGACACCATCCATGACAAAGCAACTCACTTGATTGGCTCTACATCCACAAATATTCACCCCTTCCACCACCAACACTCAGTTGCAGCAGCGTTTGTGTACTATCTACAAGATGCACTGCAGAAATTCATTAATGATCCTCAGACAGCACCTACCAAATCCACGAATGCTTCTATTTAGGTGGTCAAGGGCAGATATATGAGAACACCACCACTACCTTCAAGTTCCCCTCCAAGCCACTCGCCATCCAGACTTGGAAATATATTGTTGTTCCCTCAGTGGGTCAAAATGCTGGAATTTCCTCCCTAATGGCATTGTGGAGCAACCCATAGCAGGTGGACTGCAGTGGTTCAAGAAGGCAGCTCATCACCATTTTCTCAATGGCAACTAGGGGCGCCCATGTCCCATAAATGAACAATAAAGAAAAAAGTGGTCAGTGATTCAGAAAGCTGCAGACTCCTCTGAGATATTAGATGACGATCGCTATTCAGCCTCACCCTTGTGATTTATCCTCCATTAAATTACTGCTTAGAAGTCACTCCTGGGTATCCAGTTATGGTCTGGAGACAAGGCATGCTGTGAATTACCAGTCTGGTAATTAATGAGTTAAAGTGAGCACATAATCACAGTGTAATAAAAAAAAGACAGACCACAAGATTTAGAGTAATAAAACAAAAAATTGTGAATGCTGGAAATCTGAAGCAAAAATAGAAATTCCTGAAGAAGCTCAGCTTGTCTGGCAGCATGTGTGAAGAGAAAGCAGGGTTAAACAGAGAACTATTCTGAAGAATGGTCACTGGGCACCAAACATTAACTCTGCTTTCTCTGCACAGATGTTACCAGACCTGCTGAGTTTCTCCAGTAATTTCTGTTTTTGTTTTTAAAGTAATAAAGTTTAGTACTGCCATGCTCACTTCCCCCAGCCAACACATCACTGAAACAAAGCAAGTCACTGGGTTTACAAGTATATGCATTAATTGCCAAGTAAAGGCAATCTACCTGGCCAAGGTATATATATATCTTTTCCTCCTGTCCCACAGAAGAAATTACTCTTTGGAGAGTGGGAAAGCTCATTAATGAGGCTAATTAGGTGTAAAGGGTTAGCGTCTGGCATCAGCTGCAGTTTATCACAGCTAATGACTAAACTGTGTAATCTCTACCGTATAACAGCAGCTGACCTGACTCCTGTGTGACTGACATCGCTGAGGGTGGCTCAGACATGTGAGCACCTGACCACAAAATCATTTGAACAAGACAGAAACCTCTTAACTCTCTCAGTCCTGATAGCATTAAGGAGTTCATTGTATTATCAGCCATAAATGACAAAATGATGTTCTTTAATTAAGGCTGATGCATGGGACACTTCATGTAAATTATTAGCACAATTAGTTAGTCTCTAGGTAATTAATAATACCCCAAACATGAGCATTGAGAACTGAGTGGACATTAGAATTTCTTTGTCTGTACCTACTCAGGGTGTGGGCTACGGTGTGTTAAAAATATTTCACTTTGTTTTATATAAAAAAAAAGACAAATGTGTTAAGTGCAAAAAGTCAATCTACCTTAAAAGCAAACTGAAAAATTCAGTAACATGTTTCATCCTGAGCACAAGTAATCAAATCTGGGTAAATGCTGCAGATGTAATTCTGCGCTTAAAATAACTGAGAGGGTAAAGGGTGGAGAGCAGAGTGAATATGATTTGACATCAGGGTAGACATTCAGATTTAGTACAGCAGTCATATTCACACATTTTCTGGCTGGTATAATGTTTCAGCCACCCTAAGGATATGGCACCAGACGCTCACAGCTGGTGCAAGTTCCGCTATGTGCCAGGAAATGGCACATCTCTCTCACACACACACACACCAACTCTACGTTAACAGCTTCAGTGGTAGATAATTTCAGATATTTCTTACAGTGCTACTGGCCATGTTAACTTTTATATAATTTATAACTTCAAATCCTACAGATGAGAATAATTTTGAGAAGCGATAAAAACACGACTGAAGTGAATTGCTTAAAGGTTGTCCATGCAGTTAATTAATTTTGGAAAGAGAAGCTGGTATCACAAATTGAAAGAGGATAACAGATCATTTTTGGTTTATTCGTAAAATACAAGCCGGTCCCAGAGACATTACTGCTTCTTGGTTTTCATAGAAAGTTAATTCGACAACAAACTTCAACTGCATTTTAAGCTGCGTAAAACAAACACTTGAGTTTTCACGTAAGCTGGTAGTTTTCTACTCCTTTCTTTCAGATTTTATAACTGTTGTGATTTTCTCAGACCTACTGCTGCTACTACACTTCAGATGATCGTCAGAAGATTCATGTCTGGAAGGGTGGGGGTGGAATATGGAATGTGTATAATGGCAAAACGGCACAAAATACCAACATTGAATCAAGTCTGAACGTCAAGTGAAGGTGGAGTCTGAGCACGGGCAATCTAAACAGGTGTCTTATCTCTAATTCAAGCACGACAAGGTGGCCCAGCAAACTCCCTTAATTTGGTCGACACAGCTCTATCTATTTCACGACTGTAGAGATGTATAAAGTTGTCTAAAAGGTAAACAACTGATCAATTTTAAACCACAATCATAATTTTAATGCTGTTAAAATAAATAACAGGTTTTATTCTAAGTATAGTTTGACTCCACTGGACCATTTAAATGGCTGACCAACTTAATACCTGCAGGAGTTTGTAACTGCCAATAACACCTATCATCCACCACATTCTGTCAGGTTGAAAGAGGGCCTACTGCCTGGGTTATCGATACTACAGTATTTGGTTGTTGAACACAAGTGCTAGTTCTGATAAACAGCAGCTCACTAAACGTCATTATGGAAACATGGCCATTTTAATCCTATCGTTAAAAATTATTCTGCTCATCAAAATTTATGAAAGGGCATTTTTTTTTAAATTTAGCTCCTCAGGGCAATCGCCAGGAGAGGAACAAGATTCCAAACAGGGCCTCAGAAAGCAATGAGCTGTTTTAATAAAAGCTCATTTTTAATGACATGTGTTTTGCTGAGCACTGTAATTTAAGAATATATCCGAGTCGATGATGTAGACACACAACTCGCATTTGAGACTTTCAAGAGTGACATTTTCCTATATGACATGACGGTGTGATGAAAGCACACTGGCTACAAATTGTTTTGGCATAATTTTTAAAAATAGTTGAACTGAAATATAATAAAGTAGAAATATTTTTGAATTAAATGCACCTGATGTATCTAAGCTAAGAGAAAATATAGAATAAACACTAGAAAACATTTCAATCGTGTTTCACATCAAGGCCAAGAATGGTGTCGCAAATTTATTTCAGAATGAGTTTCTAGAATAATTTCCCCTGCACTCAGCTAGAGAATGTATATTAGTTATTTAAAGTACTTGTAACAAAATTCTTAACATATGGTCAGTAATTATAGTACTGTGCAGCAAGTATTTTAGATAATTAAACAGAACTTCCAACTCGGTGCTTTGCAAGTACTCTAATAACATTTTTGTGGGACACTTACTGATGGTAAGATTCCTGACCGCCACAAAAAGTCTACCAGGTCATAAACCCTTCTCCTTCCTGAATTTACTCAGGCCACAAATCGTTTTCTCTCTTAATGTCCTTGATCCTCACAAACCATCATTTTGTATCCCCTTCTATTGTCCTAGGTATAAATGCTGCTGGAACACCCAAGCCCAACTATCCACCTGCCATTTCTTCTAAGCCTTGGATATTTTACTGATCTTCATCTCCCCTCCACACCTCGCATGGCTCCCATTCTTGAGACAGATTTTTCATTCTATAACAATTCTCAACAGCCCACCTCGAGAATTCTAATTTCCGTAGACTTCTCTATCCACATTTTTAACCTTTCAACACGGTATCACACAGTATAAACTCCTTTCTCAATATTCTATGCCCTAAAAACCCCTTCTCCAGAATTCCCACTGTTCACTTCTACTGTTATGAGTCACCTTCACTGTTAACAACAGATCATGTACCAACTGGGCAATTGTACACTCTCTTCTTTCTAAAATGGTACAAGCCTCAACCTACCTATAATGTTGAAGGTTTTCTATGTATCTAACACTTTCAAAAGGTAAGATTAAAAACAGGCAAATAATAATCAAGACCATTGATTTACAACTTCTACAAAACATAGGCACAGTCACATAAGCTGTACCTGAAATTGTCATTAAAACTGCCATACTTTGTTACAAGACTTAAATTACCCAATTTATTTACCATGGATCAATATGTGTTGATAATTTTTGCAAGATTCACAACAAACAGCAGTATTATAAACAGGCCAGAAGAAGCCTACCCAAAAGGTTTAGCCTGGTAAAGAACCACCATTATTCCCTTGTGCAGACATCAGGCTACAATAGCAGATTGTGTTCCAGTATCATCAGAACCTGATCCGCGCAGTTAAGGTGAACCCAACCAGTGTGGGGTGGAAATATCTGACACCTGCAATGTAAAATTGCAGCTAGCTGGACAGGGATGAGAAGGAATGGCAAAATCCCTGTTCCATTCCAAAACCGTTCCTTATGAGAATGAGATTTTAAAAGAGTGAAAATAAATTTTTAAAAGTATTCAGTATTAAATCCAAAGCTCACAAAGAATGCCTGAACATTACAGTGCATTCACAGGAATTAAACTACCAACATTGTACTTTGCACACATTTTGTTTACACGACAGTTGTTTTGTGAATTGCCTTTAGACTCAATCTAATATAGTTACATTAGATCAAACATTTTACAACTGTACTAAAACACTACATAATTTTTCCTTTAAATTATATATCAAATTATTTCAATTAAACTACAAGTTCATTAATAAAAAACATGTCTCAATCTTGCTTTTATGCAATTGCTATAAATTAGATACAGACAGTTCTTTAATCTGGTTAAATCCAAAATGGAGATTCTCAAATATGGCCTTTCCAAAGCAAAGTTTTACTATTGAAATCTGTGAATATTATGATCATGAAAAAGCAACAATTCCTCACCTGATTGAGTAATGAATATTTCTGAACAAAAGGAAATCCATTGAAACAAATGAGCAAGTAATAAGCCATCAGAAATACAACTAATAGGGAAATCAGCAAACTACAGCCTACAAGCCACTGGCCATGTGACAAACGGGAAGTAGAGAAATTGCTCAATGCTTTTTTTCAAAATGCTTTGCATTGCCATTACATATTTAATTTCAACATAACCCAAGGACGCAGTGATATATTGAAACTTTCTAACCTCATAATCAGACAAAAGCCACAAAACCCACTGCAGAAATCAGATTCAGTCTGTGCTCATGCAGCTGAGGTGTATTCTCTGTTTCCCATTATTGTACAACAGCAAATCATTACATTTTTATTTCATTATGGACCATTTGACATTTTTTTGCAATTATCTTGAATATTCACGCACAATCACAACATTCTTTGTCCCTTGTAGTAATCTCAACTAATCTGCAAGTCCACACCCTATCTCCATGCAATGTATGAGCAGCAGTCGGCCAATTAGCCTCTCATACCAGTCAGCCATTCAATTGTACCATAGCTTAGCTGTACCTCAACTTTACGTCCTCATCTCTGCAACACTTCTTTATGTTGAAAACATCCATCGATCCCAGTCTTCAAAAATTCAGTTGAGCCATAGATTGTTTCTTTGTGCAGAGAAATTCCAGACTAATCCTACTTATGTCAAAATGAGTTTCCTGATTTATGGCTGAATTTCCTGGTTCCAATTTAAAATTGATCTCTCCTGCCTTATTCCACCAGAATAAATAGGTTCTCTACATCTACCTGTTTCCTTTATCATTTTAAATATCTCAATTAGTTCACCACTGATTAAAATTAAGGGAGACCAAATTTACACAACATGTCCTCATAATTTAACTCTTAAATTGAGCTATTATTCTGGGGAATCTGTTCTGTATCTCCTTCAAGGATGTACTGAATTGTGACGCCCAAACAGAACACCGTACTGCATATATGGAACCCACCCAGGCCTCAGCACAAAGCACAACTACAGCTCTCTCTTATATTAGCTCAGTTTCCTTCTCCACAGATGCCGCCTGACCTGCTGAGTACTTCTAACATTTTCTATCAATATCAAACAGAAACACCAAGCCAATGATGAAGACATTAGGACTGTATACCAAAATACATCTCAATCCATTTACAGAATAGACAAAGAAAAACACCCGATTACTTTTCCAGGTCACGGCTGCAGTTCCCAATCTTACTGCTGCTTGTTTCGAGCTGGTGGTGTTGGCAAGTGAATCTAACCATAGAAATGAGAAGTTTATACATTTTTAAAATATCCCAAATATGACAGTCTGATGAAGAGATCGGCCACTGTGTGGTAAGTTTTTCAAAAGCATTTTTACTTAAGAGATACGCTGCCTCTTAAATTAGGCATGAGTAGGGGTAGAAGATTGCATTTGTATTCAGGTGCATGGGGAAAGGCCATAGTATATCGGCCATTGTCTGTGAATACAGTTCGTGCTCTGCTTTTCCACTTACTCTCATGAGCTATAGCTTACTGTTCATTGGTAAGGGCTGTCACATGAATTTTAACTGTTTATTATCAATGTACATTGTAATAATTAGCTGTCAGAGATTTAGGGCTGCAATTTAATATGCCTGTTTATATTAATGAAGTATCATTGTTAAAGTGTATCAATAAATGTACGAAAATGAATGTTAGAGACTGTATTCAAACACTGATCTGAATGGAGGTTAAGATTTCTAGCATTAATTGCTAATATGTGGCCTTTAATTGTTATCCATTGCATAAACTCCAAACTAATAAGAAAACAACACTGGTGTAAGCATATCCGAAGGACAAGTAAATAGTTCTCAATAAAATCACACGAATGAGCTCTATGTATTTTGTGTCAGTACATTCAGAAACCCAGGTGTAGTAGCCCAGTCAAAACCTGAACAAATATATATATTACAGGTCTCAGTAATGCCTGGAAGACACACATATCTATGCGTAAGACTTTCTAAGGGGCTTGTATAAAGGGCTAAAAGAAGGCTCCAGAGGTAAGGTGAAGCATGTAAAGGTTTGAACACAGGGCTAGAAATTTGCAAGTATGTGCTCCTCTGCTGTGGAAGGGCACTGGGGTAAGATAGGAGAGCAAGACGGAACTGGTGGGGCAAGTGGTAAATGTGATGTGCACTGTAGAGGATAGTTGGAGTTTGTGTACCATGAGCTAATAAAGAAAACTTTGGAAAAACTGAGCATCTTGGAGGGTTGCAACAATAGTGGGAGATGTGAACAAATGTAAGCATTCAGATCCTTCTGTATACAGTTGCATGAATACAGACCACAAATACAGTTACAGAAGAACTGAGAGTACGAGCTCAGATTGTAAAGCCAACAGTGAACAATAATGACCAAAGAGAAAACATGGACATGCAACAAAGCAACGGTTTCCATGTTTGGCTTGCTTTGCCCAGTGTTTGACAGCAAACCATGTGACCTTCCGCTATCTAGTTCTCTCTGTATTTGTAGTACTTCAGTTTCATGATGAGGGCAGCCTTCACTATTTTTTCAACGAGGGTGATATCGTCAGCAAAAACAATATAAATTTATAACAACATTCACCTGACCACGAGAATCAGAATGGGGCCAACAATGTCTGCTTGAATTATTTGTTAAAAAAGTCAACAATTATTTATTATCACACAATGCTTGGTTCCAGATAAGTTCAACTGCAAATATGTCATTAAAAAACCAAATTCTCAATAAAGCCAGGCAATGTTCCTAGAAAGTTCAGTGTATCAAGAAAATCATTCCATACCTGATCATGTGACCCAGATCACAAGCCAACTAAACTGCTCTCATCTACCATTCTGAAACTGAACAGAGATTATTCCTGAAGTCTTTGAAAACAAATCTGTGAGTAGCTATGAGAAAATAAACACGAGGCTATCATCTTAATAACTTCCAAATGATTTGGTGGAACCAAGAAAAGAAAACATAATTCTACAGAAAGACACATAGAGCAGGAACGTAAAAGAATTCTTATGGATTAGTCCAAGGGATGAAGCACACGCCTTCACAAATGTTACACACTAGTAAGGAATACTTAGTGCCCTAAACCTTGTTACTTTTCAAGGAAGTTCTTTGGTCATTACAATCTGAGCTTGTCCTTGCAGTTCTTCTGTATCTGTATCTTTAGTTGCATGAATGCTGACCATCTGCACACTTGCCTTTGCTCACATCTCTCACTATTGTTACAACCCTCCAGAATGTTCCATTTTTCCAAATCGTTCTTTAGCTCATCTCACACACACACAATACCCAACATGTCTGGTTATGAAAACATGCATATTAGATGTACCCTGACCCAAAATATGCTCTCAAAATAAACAAGCTTAAATGAAACACTGAAGCAAATCTTCCTCTTACAATTAATGGAGAAAACATAGTTGGGCTCTGGAGGACATTTCTCCTCAGAAAAAGAAACTTTAAGACATTATATCTCGTAAGGTAATTGCTAAATAACCAAATTTGTAAAATAATTTATTGTAAACTTTATTTTATTCAGAAAGTTTAAAAAAAGTTAACTCTTTCTATTAACTCCAATTGCCATGCCCCCCTCCACCCCGTTCATCAATTCTCACATGCTCCTCATCTTTCCAGATCATTTAACTTCTCACTTATGTTGTACTCTTCAATCTACTTGGGGGCTGCACGGTGGCTCAGTGGTCAGCACTGCAGCCTCAGCGCCAGGGACCCGGGTTCGATTCCTGCCTCGGCGACTGTCTGTGTGGAGTTTGCACATTCTCCCAGTGTCTGCGTGGGTTTCCTCTGGGTGCTCCAGTTTCCTCCCACAGTCCAAAGATGTGCAGGTTAAGTGGATTGGCCATACTAAATTGCCCATAGTGTTCAGGGGTGTGTGGGTTATAGGGGGATGGGTTAGGGTGGGATGCTTCAAGGGGCGGTGTGGACTTGTTGGGCCGAAGGACCTGTTTCCACACTGTAGGGAATCTAATCTAATCTACCTTTTCACGCACGGGCCAATCCTCCACTATTTAATTAGCCTCATGGATGATCAGTACTTAACTCTATTTATCCACGTTGTCCATATTACTCATGATCCTGAATTAGCAAAAACCTATCTACATTGGAAATTTGGGTTCATCTTGTTAACATACCTGGAGAACATTTTCATGGTTTGTAATACCCCAGTTCACAGGAATATTGTGTACTGGTCCACCTCATCAGATTGGAATGTGAAAATAATAACTTTAGTTCATAGTTGGTGTGACTGTGATGGTTTCAAAACTTTCACAATAGTGGTGGATTGGGAGACAGAGGAAGAAGGAAGAAAGATATGGAGAAAATACATTGTTCTGGGAAGGGGGCATTGGAGACCACATTAGAAAGAGAAACCATCTTAAAGAGAAGGTTTTTCAGCATGATAGCATGACAGAAAATATTTGGAACAGAATGCTGCAGGGCATCAGTTATGAAGCTCAGCACTACTATATTCTGAAGGACTATTCCACAAACTGCTCTCAGATACTCCAGTAGTTCCTCAACTCTATGAAGAATTTTGCCTGACTTCAAAGAAAATTTCAACAGTAACTGTTTGTTGCAGTTGGAGTCGGAAATGTGAGTTGATGCTGTAAGGAAAAATTGAATTTTAAATGCATTTATTCAAGGGGAATTTCAGTTTGCTTTTTTTCGATAAATTTCCCTATTTGTAAACTATATGGATAAATACCAATATTTGTACTGCAATTACAGAAATTATGTATTATGCTGTAATTCAGACCATAATCTCTAAACTTAAACAAGGTACATTTTCAAAATTTCTACACATTGATCACTGCAAGAATCGATCAACTATATCTTGAATTTTTAGCAAATAGAAAGAAATAATCAAAATCTTTTTGCACTGTTAAGCAGATGTGAGAAATGGAAAGCTAGTCATTACCTGTTTTGCATGATACCCTTCTACTCACCTGGCCTGACATTAAGATGCAGACCTAACATCCCCTGGGCATTCTCATTATATCAATAATTCCTAAATCCAAGCTGGGCCTCACCTATGTTGCCACAGATGGACTCTGTGTAAATCCTTACTAATCACCTGTGCAACTTTAGCAAATTACCATCACTTCCATCATTAAAGATATTTTAATACCAAGCACTTTTCAGGTGTCGCATATCATATTGCATTATGGAAGTGTCACAGTGGCACAAAATGATCTAATAGCATCTCTTTTATAACAAAGGTTCATGATCAGTTCTGTGAAAATTATGGATGGGCTAACATCTCTACTTATGCATTCAGAAACAATTTAAGCTATTGTGTTTTGGGTAATTCAAATCAGAGCAGATAGATATGTGGTCTGACGATACAACTCTGACATCCAAGATAGTTTTCTTTTTAAATAACTAATTTAAAAGATAGCAGCCGATATTTTGATATAATTGAACCTTCATGAGCTACTTTGTTACCTCCTTTTACAAAATCATCATGGTTAAAAAGAAACTGCTTCAGCAGAATACATTTTTGTTTAAACTAGGCCTCTTGAGTATCCTCAATTTTTCTATTGGGACAGACCACTATTGGGAGCTGCCCTGACAGAGAAACACTGGTGACACTGAACTCGGTCAAAATCCTGGGCACAAGCAGCTATGGAGCAGTAAAAAAAAAACAGCTGAATGCCAATTGCTTAAGGACTCAAGACAGAGCCAGAAATGCATTTGCTGCTGATAAGCTGATGTCTGGGTCTCAAACATTTGCAACAAATAAGAAGGTGAGTCAGTCTGTAATGTCCATGACAAGTCAACAAAGATCTGGCCACACTAATCCCATTTTGCAGCAGTCAGCCCACAGCCTTGGGGAGGCAATGCAAGTGAATATCTCGCCATGTAGTTATGAAGGTGATGGGAATGGGGTAGGAGAGAAAATAAACTCAGCCAAGATCCCCAGCTCCTGGTCACTGTCCTATAACGCACACTGAAAAATCTGACTCCCGTGGAGATCACTGACCTTCTGTTAGTGTTCATCGTCCTGAGTCATTCAAGAAGACTGACCACAGGCTGGAGTTACCTGTAAGCAATAAAAGCTTCCCAGAAAGAATCAAAGAAAACCGACCAACAGCAGCTTGTACTTTATAGTGCCATAAATGCAACAATTGATCCCAAAAGGCTTCAAAGGAGCAATATTTGACAACCAAGCTACATAAAGTAATATTTATATAAATGACCAAAACGTTAGTTGAAGAAGTGGCTTTATGGAACACCTTAAAAGGCAGAAAGTGAGTTAGAAAGTTGAAGGGGGAATTCCAGAGCTTTGTTTTCAGCCAACTGAATGCAAAGCCATCAATAGTGGAGCAATTCAAATTCAGGATACTCAACAGGCTAGGATGGGATGAGTGCGGATACCTTGGAGGGTTCTGATTCCAAAAGAGATGGTGCCAGAAGACTGGATGTTGGCTAATGTGGTGCCGTTATTTAAGAAAGCTAGTAAGGAAAAACTAGGCAACTACAGATCGACGAGCATGATGTGAGTGGTGGGTAAGTTGTTTACAGGGGATTCTGAGGGATAGGATTTACAAGCAGTCAGAAAGACAAGGACTGATTAGGGATAGTCAACATGGAAAACTGACTGAATTTTGCTGAAGAGGTGACAAAGAAGAATGATGAAGGCAGAATTGTAGACACTGTCTATATGGACTTTCGCTAGGCATTCGTCAAGGGTTTGCATGGTAGACTAGTTAGCAAGGTTAGGTCACATGGAATCCAGGGAGAGCTGGTCAATTAATTATAAAATTGGCTTGAAGGTAGGTGACACAGGATGGTGGTAAAGGTTTGCATTTTGGACTGGAGTGACCAGCAGTGTACCGCAAGGATCAGTGCTGGGTCCACTACTTTTTGTCATTATACAAACGATTTGGATGTGAACATAGGAGGTCTAGTTAGTAAGTTTGCAGGTGACACCAAAATTGGTAGTGCTGTGGGCAATGAAGAAAGCTATCTCAGGCTGCAACAGGATCTTGATTAGATGGACTAATGGGACGAAGAGTGGCAAATGGAGTGTAATTTAGATACTTGTGAGGCTTTCCATTTTGGTAGGGCAAACCAGGGCAGGACTTATACACTTAATGGTAAGGTCCTAAGGAGTATTGCCAACAGAGAACTCTAGGGGTGCAGATGCATACTTCCTTGAAAGTGAAGTCACAGGTAGACAGTGAAGGCGCTTCATTGGTCAGTACATTGAGTATAGGATTTAGGATGTCATATCGCGGCTGTACAGGACATTGATGAAGCCACTTTTACAATACTGTCTTCATTTCTGGTCTCCGTACTACAGGAAAGACGTTGTGAAACTTGAGAGGGTTTAGAAAAGATTTATAAGGATGTTGACTAGAATGGGGGCTTTGACCTTATAGGGAGAGGCTGAATAGATTGGGGCATTTTTCCCTGGAGAAGAGGCTGAGGGGTGACCTTAAAGAGGTTTATAAAATCATGAGGGCCATGGATAGGGTGAATTGCCAAGGTCTTTTTTCCCAGGGTAGGAGTCCCTAAACCTAGAGGGCGTAGGTTGAAGGTGAGAGGGGCAAGACTTAAAAGGGACATAAGGAGCAACTTTTTCATGTCGAGGGTGGTTTGTATTTGGAACAAGCTGCCAGAGGAGATGGTGGAGGCAGGTACAATAACAATATTTAAAAGGCATTTGGATAAGTACATAAATAAGAAACGTTTAGAGGGATTTGGGCCAAATATTGACAAATGAGATGGGATCAGTTTAGGATGTCTCGTCAGCACAGGCGAGTTGGGCCAAGGTCTGTTTCCATGCTGTATGACACTGCACTTCTAGTAGTTCCTGTCTGTCCTACCATATTTCAGTCACATTCAATTGCAGGAAATGTCCCATATTGTAAATGACAGCTTGCACTTTTCTTCCAAATGTTAAGACTTGAATGCAAACTTCATTTTCATAAACCAGGAGTGAAAGAACTTGGCAGTATCTATCTTAGAGAGGCAGAAACAATATTGAGGAACTGCACAGATGTATGGAAGAAACAAATCTAAAATCAAGTTGTCAATAAGTTCCATCCCTAAAATAAACAAAAGAGCATTTACTTGTCCAAAAATTAATAGGAGCAAAAAAAGTCTGCAATCAAATAGGATCATAAAATAGCACAGCTTACACTTAAACTTATTGTTTCCATTGCAGATGGTTTCCTGCCTGTACAGTCTGAACTTTTTGTATTAAATACAAGTTAAAGGATTACTATTGGAACCCTTGCAGAAGTTAAAAGTCCTAAATAAAGCTACTTTACATTCGTTCATCTGATAAGCACAACATGGTTGTATGTGAGAAAAATGAACTGTTTCACTTTGAAACATGCCACTGAAGAATCTTTGCATTTTCTAATGTATACTAAATGCTTACAAAACAACAATTTTTAAATGATCATCTGAGAATCAAAACTGACCAGCTAAAGGTGTTTGCAACTGAAATTCTCCACGAGCTGCAACATTAGTTAAAATTGAAGTTAGGGTCTGGAGTTCTAAATTTAAACATATTTATTTAATTCACAATATCTGCTTTTAAGATACTGTAGTAAAGAAAAAAAATGCACTTTGCTTTTTATAGAAATTATACATACTGATTTTCAGCATAAAACACAAAGGTTAGAAAATCAAAGTAAGGAGGCGCTCCCACTTCTCAGATGCAAAACTTTACTTATCTATATAGTGTATTAAGGAAATTAATGGATTACTTTATCTAGAGTCAATGAGCAAGGAAAATAGTACATCATACATACATGTGTCCAAATTTTTCAGTAGTGCTATGAACCTCGTATCCTTTGCGTGCTCCAACAACTTATTGGGTGGAATCTTACATTGGTTTTAGTTAAGTGTGAGTTGCATTGAGCGTTTTCTCCCCCCCAATAGATTCTCATTGCGAGACATGGCTTGATTTCTCGCTGCAGCTTATGCAATATGCCTCATTAACACCTACCAATTCTGGTATCCCACAGGTTCAGTTCTAGCCCCAGTTTCACCACATGCCACGCTCTTGCTTTCTGCTACAATGTCTGTGTTCCTGGTGCCCATGCCATTTTGGAAAGGCCACTGTGCACCCAGGCCAGCACTGGCATTCCGAAACCGCCATGCTCAGTCAAGGACAGAGTGAGACCACGTTAGAGATGATGGTGTGAGGGTGGGGAGTGGTACTAAGGAGACCAGCAAATCATAGAATCCCTACAGTGTGGAAATAGGCCATTCAGCCCAACAAGTCCACACTGACCCACTGAACAGCATCCCACCCAGACCCATACCTCTACCCTTTCCCTGACACCCTGCATTTCCCAAGGCTAACACACCTAAGTTACACATCCCTGAACGCTATGGGCAATCTAGCCTGCACATCTTTGGACTGTGGGAGGAGACTGGAGCACGCGGAGGAAACCCAAACAGACATGGGGAGAATGTGCAAACTCCACACAGACCGTCACCCTAGGGTGGAACTGAACCCTGATCACCAGCCTGGTCTCAGCTCACCACCCAGGTCAGTACCATCTCAACAGTGAGAAGGAATGACCAGCAGTATTGCAAAAAAGTCAATGGCCTACACTGCCCAACTAGTGTAACTGTCATACTCTATCTTTCACTGTCTCTGCTAGTGTACTGACCTTCTGCCAAGGCTCATGCTCTGCCACTCTCAGCATTGCATGCAATATCTACCCTCAGCTGGGCTCATTCACCCCAACCTCAACACCACAAACCCCATTGCCCTCTGCAACACCTACTTACTCCTGGGAACACCTCACCACCTGTACCAGTACTAAAAGCTGTACCACCCAGTTTCACCTCACCCAATTGTTCCCCCTCCTCTTATTCCAGAGGACAGCCCAAAATAGAGCACAAAAGGTCAGACTGTGAGAAGTGGCACCTGTCATTTGACTGTTCCTCCCCAGTGAGGAGAGAATCTTGGCTCTTGCAGAGACAGACTCAGACCTCTTCTGCAGGGATGCAGAGACATCCATGTCCTGCCAACTGAGTAGGTGCTGTTCTTCACTCCACTTAGTAACTGCACTGTCAGGTTCACTCATTGCACACTTCTTCTAATCAATACACTCTCTAACATTTTTCTGTGCACAGCTCTCCAAGCAGCATGTCCAGTAGCAAACTTCCAAAACTGGAAGTCAATAGATCAGCATGCCGATCAAGCTGATCTGTGTGCGGAATCTTAGAGCAACACAGATGGAATTCTACTTCTAATAACCGGCAGTACTGCATTCTTTCTCTCCTGTCTGCAGATACCACTTGTCCACCAGCTCAGTGGAGAAATAGTGCTCTGGCCGGAAGCCATCTCCTTGACCTCTGTTAGCATCGGCACACTCACCAATTCAGAAACCAATGCCAAGGTGGAAGCATTAGCTTTAGAAAGCTAATGGAGCATAATTTTAGGAACACCTCACTGCAAAAGCTCTACAGCTGGCAGGGGGAGAAATTCCCCAAGCGACTGACACTCAGAGGGAAGGTACCTGCTCACATCCAGGCAGATGTCGACCCTGCGTCGTTGGCAATCAGGGGCTTCACTGACATGCACAGGGAGGAACAGGAGTGGCAGACGGGTGTTACAACACAAGGACCACAAGCTAAATCAGCCTCACTAACACTGAAATTAAAATTTCAATGACCATCCAAAACGATTCAATTATTCCCAGGCAGCCTTTAGAGACACCATGTGTATAATGTAAAAAAAAATGTATTATGAATTATATGATTTTGCTGAACACGTGTAAACAATAAGGTGATCCAATTATTACCTATAGCGTAAAGTGCAATCTTCTTTGATCACAACCCCATGTATATACCGATAGACATAGTTAAGGGATAAATGGACAATGGGTTCATTACAGGCAAACGGGACTGCATATCTTGCTTGAATTCTGAGGTCACCAGTTAATGCTTACAGTTTCAGCAGACCTAGAAATATTTACTCATTTCTTATAATCTTGGATTTTTTTTCCTCAGAACCTTCAACAATTTGATAATTAGTAAGAAGCTAGAGGGAGAACAAAACCAAAACAGCACCATCTCCAGAAGTCTCCAAAACTCTCACTGCCTCCTACCAAGACATAATCAGGACCAATTCTCTCTCTCGATGGACCAATTCAATATCCAACCTGCTGCCAGCTCTGAGCATAGCAACAGCATAGCTACAGCTTGATACCAATTCATCTCCCTAGATTAGTAATTAAGATGTACTATCTTTCCAGGCAGTTCCTAGCATGAAAACTCAGTCTTTGTGCTTGTTTAAAACAAGCTGTTGTTCAAAGTTAAATTCTTAACTTCAATTCACAGTTCCAAAACAAAGAATGAGAATAGTTTAAAAAAAATTGATTGCTTCCACACAGGTAAATGGGATGCAATGGTGTCCATTGCTCAAGAGCTACAGCATTACAGCAAATCCTGTGATTGCCGTGTTGCCTCCGTGGAAAGGATAAAAGGTTGCCAAGGCCGCCACGCCACCTGTTGTGTAAACTGCTGGCACACGGCATAGCCGGCTGACATACAGCAAGATGCCCACAGCCCTTGCAGGAAGGTGCTAAGTAAGCCAGTGCTAAGAGAGCAAATGAGCTGCCCTGTGATTCAGCCTGGTCCAATTCCTGAGTTGGGTGCCAGCCTGAGCACACAGAGTGTCCTTGCACTGCCAGCTGCTGGTGCATCCTGTCATGCAAATCTGCACTTTCTGAGCAGCCTGGAATTGGATTAGAGATGTGCTGTGATGGTCAAGGGATTGGCAAGTGATAGATGCCAATGTCAATGCCTATGGACATAGGTGTGCGTGGCTGGTGCCCACAAATGGTGCTCCAAGATAGCGTTTGGTGCTGAACAACATGGAGGTTTCTGGCGGCCAGGAGCAAGATAAAATTGCCAAGCTCCCGCTCTGATTCCTAAGTTGAGAGCTCTCAAAATCTTGCTTGCTTGGCATGCTTGGTAAAATAGGAAGCAGAATATTGATGAGGTGAGTTGAGGTGTTAATATGGCATTTCACAAGCCATAATCCCCCTTCATTGGAAAGTTGGTGCTGCCTAGCAAGAAACTTGCCATGATGCTCAGCAATAGCACAGAATATACAGTGAGATGTTCGTAATGTTGTGACAGGCCTAGGCAGATTTCTCATCTCACCATAGCTCATGCTGCTGAGACCCCTATAAAATTTCACATAACAGTCTAACATCGTAACAACGATACTGCTGAAATTCTTCCAGCACATCATTACATTAAATGGATTGATTCTCCAAGTGAGGTACTGTAATTCAATTTCACCACTTAGTTGAACAGGACAAGTTTGGATTTCATTTGAATACGTTGACTGAATTAGTATTTTGGAATAATTTCTAAGAGTTTATTACTACCCTTACATGTTGGGATACTGTCTCATTCATTTTCTTTGACGATATACTGAGATTTCAAATGCATAATTCTTTTGTTGCACGTTACCGTCTGATTTATTCCCTATCTTCTCACTTTCTGGACTGCAGAGTTATTCTTCACCTTGGAAAAACATACACCACGAAGATATCTTAGCAAATTTTGAAGCTTAACACTTTCATCAAATGATGGTATTGGGCCAGAATTTATGGGAGCAGAGGATCAAGTGTGCCTGCTTAGTTAGGCTCTGTCTTATCATTTCATCTGGTAAATATTTTGCCTCGTAAGTTTTTTGAAGTGAGAAAGATAATCATGCCTGAACACCACTAAATGATGAGACTAAAAGTCTTAACCTTAATCAGATTTACGAATTGAGAAGTAAATGGAGAATAAACCAAAGAGAGAAGAAGAATAGAGGAGGAAGGTGAATTTGAGTATGCAAATTTAATGTTAGATCAGGTGCAGAATGAGAAATAAAGACTGGATTAAGACAAACAAGGAAAAAAGAGACAAAACTAAGGAACTGTTTCGAAAAGAAACTGACATCTTTAAATCTCCATCAGTAATTCATTATCTAAAGGGATAAGACTCTGCAGTTTCAATTTTACAAATATTGGAAATTTGAAATCTACTCCAAGTGCTGCTCAGTGGTGAACACTGCTGCCTCACAGAGCCAGGGACCTGGGTTCGATTCTACCCTCAGGCAACTGTCTGTGTGGAGTTTGCACATTCTCCCCACGTCTGCATGGGTTTCCTCCGGGTGCTCCAGTTTCCTATCACAGTCCAAAGATATGCAGGCTACATGGATTGGCCATGCTAAATTGCCCCTAGTGTTCAAGGATGTGTAACTTAGGGGGGTTATGGGAGATGGGTCTGGGTGGGATGCTCTAAGGGTCAGTGCGAACTTGTTGGGCCAAAGGGTTTGTTTCCACACTGTAGGGATTCTATGATCTATGATCTACCCGGAAGGCTGTTGTTATTTACATTTTTTTTCATAATCAGCTTTAACAGCTTACTTTCAGTCATTCAGTTTTTGCATTATCGAGAGCACGGACACTCAATTACTCTTTTTTAAAAAATTCATTCATATGACATGGAGATTGCAGGCTCAGTCAGCATTATTGCCTATACTCATTTGGCCCAGAGAAGGCAATGTAAGAAGTATTCTTGACCTAAGTTAGGATGATGAGTGGCTCAGAGTGGAGCTTGCAACTGGTGGTGTTTCCATTCATCTGCTGCACTTGTTCTTCTTGGGGTATTGATCGTGGGTTTGGAAGGTGCTGTCTGAAGTACTTTGGTGAGTTACTGCAGTGCACATAGTAGACGGTACACACTGCCAGAACTGCACATCGGCAGTGAAACAGGGGAATGTTAAATTTGGTGGACAGGGTATTAGTCAAGTGAACTGCTTTGATTTGGATGGTTACAAGCTTTGCGAGTGTTGCTGCAGCTGTACCCATATCGGCAAATGGAGAGCATTCCTTCACACTCCTGACTTGTGGCTTGTGGATGGTACTCAGGCATTGGAGAGATGGGATCTGAAGGACTCGCTACAGAACTCCTAACCATTGATCTTCTCTTGTAGCCACAGTATTTATATGGCTGGTCCAGTTCAGTTTCTAGTCAACAGTAACACCCAGAATGTTGATAGCTATCGCAATGACATTGATTATTATAGGGCAATAGTTGGATTCTCTCGTTAGCCAAGCTTTCTGCAGGGAGTTTAACGTTTAAATGCAGCAACTTCATGAAACTCACAGGAATGTGATATAATTTTGTAAATTTTAAGATGGAATATTGCAAATCAGCCTGCAACTCACAGGGTATCATTTTGTTAATTCATTCATGGTTGGGGTGTCATTGTCTGGGATAACATTTTTTTGCCGATACTGAATTGGCCCCTGGGCAATTAGGAGTCAATCAATCACTTTGCTGTGGGTCTGGAGTCACATACAGGATCAGGTAAGGTTGGCAGTTTTCTTCTCAAAAGGACATTAGTGAAAAAATTGTTTGCAGACAACTAACAGTTTCATGGTGACCATCACACCCTTAATGCCAGATCCTTTATTGCATTCAAATTCTACCTTCTGGCAGGATTTGAACCTGGGTCCCAGGAATATTATGCATTGGTCACTCATTGTTATTATATCAGTAAACACTGGCCTTCTGGAGATAAAATTAAAAATATATTTTCTTCTTATTTCCAGATGTTTTACTGACACCTCATATACGAGCCTAGCACAGGAAGAGAACATTACCTACACAACAGATTTCAGAAGATTACTCATTTAAAGTTAGGCCATTGACACTGGGCTGAATTTTGAGGTTATGGCTAAATTCCAATTGCATTGGGTTTTTGGTGGAAGGTATCTCACTGTATCCTATAAAACTGCCCCATTAACTACTACCCTGCTCCATGACATTTTTAAAAAAAAATTCAGTCATGGGATGTGGGCATTGATGCCAGGCCAGCATATATTGCCTGTCCCCAGTTGCCCTTGAGGGGGTGGTGGTGAGCTACCTCTTGAACCTCTCCTGTTCACCTGCTGGGGGTTGACCCACATGTTGCTAGGGAGGGAGTTCCAGAATTTTGACCCAGCAACAGTGAAAAAATGGCAATATATTTCCAAGTCAGGATAATGAGTGGCTCCGAGGGGAGCTTGAAGATGGTGGTATTCCCACGTACCTGCTGCTCAAGCCCTGTGAGATGGAAGTGGTTCTGGATTTGGAAGGTTGAGGATTTTTGCTGAACTTCTGGAGCGCATCTTGTGGATTGTACACACTGCTGCTAATGCGCGTTGGTGGTTGAAGGAGTGGATGCTTGTAGATTCAGTGCCAATCAAGTTGGCTGCTTTGTCCTGGATGGTATCAAGCTTCTCGTATGCTGTTGAAGCTGCACACATCCAGGTAAGTGGGGTGTATTACATCACAGTCCAAGCTGATGTCTTGTAGGTGATGGCAAGGCTTTGGCACGTAAGGTGGTGAGTGACTTGCTGCAGGATTCCTAGCCTTTCACCTGCTCTTGCTGCTACTGTATTCATATGGCAAGTTCAGTTTAGTTTCTCATTAATAGTATCCTCAAAGATATTGACAGTGGGGGTTTCAGTGATGGTAATACCATCGAATGTCAAGGATCGCTGATTAAATTGCTCCCGGAATGACTGGGCACTCAACAATTAGCCACCAAAAGACTGGCACCTCATGTAGCTGTGCCACATTTAAAAAGACCCTGTGCACCTGGACTAGCTGCTCTGTTTGCTCAAGGATATTTCTGAAGATGTCGGTAAAGGAGAAATTGGCACCGTGATTCTCCAACATAGGCATGGAGATCTTGGACGTTAACGAGGAGCATCCTCTTCCCAGAGGATACGCAAAGGAGGCCACACCATCAGATCTCGGTACCTGGACCGAGGCCAGTGCCATATTCATGGTCTGAAGAAACAGACCATGGGTTTGCAAGAAGGTCAACAACAACTGTCTCCACTGCGTCAGGGAAAGAGCCACACTCTTCATTCTGTCACATTACACTCTCTCTCTCCGCGGTTGTACTGACCTCCCAATGAAGCTCATGCTCTACAACCTTCATATTGCCTGCAATTTCTTCCCTTACTTGCTCTCACCTTCTCCAGACTTCCCACACCATTAACCCTGGACGGCCATAGCATGCCTCCTCAATCTCTTGGAATGCTTTACCACTTTACCACCAGCACTAACTGCCATCCACTTTCACCTCACACAGCCCCCACACCCCTTTACTCTCATTAAAGAAGAGAGCTCATAACAGATTAGAGCAGAGTGGAGGGAAACCTGGCATCAGGCTCTTCCCTCCCGACGAGGGGAGAACCCTGTCCTTTGCAGGAGAACACCAAGACCACTCCTATTGGAATATATAAACAGCCATGTCCCACGAACCAAGTACGTACCACACTTCAATCACTACAACTTTCACTGTCAGTGTTATCCATTACACACCACTTAACTACTGGCCTTGACACCTCCCTCTTGTGTTGTACAGATAAAGCCTGCAGCTCCACCAGGCCCGCAGAGAAATAACCTGCAGAAGTGCAGCGAGTCATGTGCTCGAGAGGTACAAACAACTACAGGCTATTTCCCCAGCCCCAACCTCACAGGGCACCCAGCTGGAAGAGGAACCCCTACATGCAGATCCCGTTAGGAGTCTCACCTTGAGACACCAAGAGGGGACTACATCCTGCACCTCCAGCCTGCCTCCTTCCTTCAGACCCTCTGAAGTTCAAGCCAAAGAGCAATGACTTGCCTCTGGCTAGAGGACCCTGAACATGTCAGGCCCTTCTAGCCACAAGCAAGCCTGGGGTCATCCAACTAAACCTCCAGGAGCCAAGGGGCCCACTGTCGAACAGAATTCCTCCATCCCAGCTGGGAAATCAGGGAGTACACAAAGTTATTTTGAGAGAGGGGGAGAGGAGGAAGGCCACATACTGACAGCATTTCTGTGACAGGGTAACAATGGATTGCCACACATTTTGCGCTTGTATAAATTTCGCTGCATTAACCTTTCATCTGGTCTTAGTCTCATTGTGTAGTCTCAAACGGCTTAGTGACAGTATCAGGGCAGTGACTCATGGCCACAGTCAAGATTCCATGGATGGCTGACTGTGCTGAGAGCTTGCTGCATTATGTAGAAGCAAGGCAAACAATCTGCATACATGGCATTGGATCACACCACTCCATCCTTTTCAAAATGATGTCATTGGTGGCTGTTTGCTGTCCCCTCCCTCACAGGATAAGTTACTTACCCTATCCACACCAAGTGTGCTCACAGCCATTTTCTTTCCCTTAGTGGAGTTTCGATTTCGAGCACTATGGAAGGTGGCAGCGAGTACCCCTTGCCAGTGGCTTCCAGCTCCACCTGAACATGTCAGTGAGGTCCCTGAACATCCACACCCTCCTTCTGATAGCCCATCCTATCAGCCCTACAGGCTCTGCCCCTCCCCCAATCTCCATCCAGCCTGTCCACAACGGCCTGTCCATACAAGCCCCTGGTATATGAGGTGACCATGACGGGTGTTCAAACATTGCCCTTGAAAACAGGCTGCTTCTGACTGTGAAAAAAAAACCTCTCCTCCATGAACCCCTTTACCATAGTCCCCCTACCACACAGATACTCATGACTACCAATCCCATACCATACTCAACTGTCCATAAACTCCAGCTCAAAAAATAACTCGTCGAGTTTATTTTGGCCCAGCGTTAGATAAAACATTCCATGACTGAAAGATGCTCCATCAAGTGGCCTGGTACAGAACTACAGAAACCCAGTGAGAGGGGAAGTAAGCTCAAGTAAAAGCTGAAAAACACTTTGGGAAAACCATTTGCTTCAACAGCTAAGACTTGGTTTCTATGACTGGGTGTCAGATCAACAGCACCAAGTCCTCACCTAGTAATAACACTATGGTGCATTAATGCTACACAAGGAGGAGTCAGAAGTAAGTAGCATAAAGCTAATGATCAATCCAAGGTGGACAGATACTGACATTGGGAAATTTTTAGACTTGGCAAGTCATATCTAAAACTGCAGGGCAGGTTCTCTGATTAGACGGATATGACCAGTAGAGTCTCATAGGGATCTATGTTGGGGCAACTATTCACTGCAATTTGTAAAAACAAACCCTGGCTGACAGGATCAGGATCCACTTATTTAAAGTTTGCCAACAATACAAAGGTAGGCAGCATTGAAGCTACGTAAATATAAGCATAAAATTCCATGATTAAATGAATGAACCAAACCAAGGCAAATTGATTTCAATTTCTTAAACATTAGGTAACCCAATTTCTAACCAAAATGATCACAGTACTTTCTAAACAGTGAAAAATTGGAAGCAATGGAGGTACAAAGAGAATTAGGGGCCAGGTACTCCAATTTAAAAGTCAACCGTAGAAAAAGAAATAATCACAAAAGCTAACAAAAGTCTAGCTTTATATCTAAAGGATTTGAAGAACTGGCTCAAAAGTTATGCTACAGGTATACGAAGCCCTGTTCAGGACACAAATGGAGTATGGTGTTCTGTTCTGGGCACCACAGATGGGTAAAAATATATAGGCATTGAAAGGAATGCAGAATAGGATATTAGAACAATATCTAGAAGCCAATGAATAAACTTCAAGAACTGATTACATAATCAAGCTGTATATTTTCTGGAATTTAAAAAAGGCTAAAGGGATGATTTACACATTTTCTTACATTCGATCATAGGACGGTGGTGTTGCTGTCCAAGCCAGCATTTATTGTCCATTCCCAATTGTCCAGAGTCTAGTTAAGAGTCAGCATGTCTAAAGTCACACATAGGGCTACTGGGTAATGACGGAAGATTTCCTTCCCTCAGAGACATTATAGACAAGTTTTTTCTTAAAACGTCAATCAACACCATTTCCATTTGTCTAGCTTTTAATTTTAGAATTTTGCTGAATTCAAAGAGTCAAAACTGCCCACCAGAGCTTTTGTAATACTTGAAAATGATTGGTCTGGAAGTGTTAATCTGAATGGCAAATGCTACTTATGGTTGTAATTTATGCTAGTTATAATATCCAAATTTATTGATAGTGACTGGACTGAAACCAGAATCTGCATAATAATAGCTCAAACTAAACTACAAAATAGAAATGTGCAGAAATGTTAATTAACAATTTTCTACTAGTAGGAAAGCCAAATTCAGGATAATGCAGTTTAAATAAATTGAAAGGATGTAAATTATTCAAAGGTTCAGTTACTTTCATAATATACAAGTGCAATTCTCAAGGCGAATTAATATCATCCAAACTCAAAAAAGTGAGTTATCCCCAAGGTTCTATCCCAGTTATAATTTATCCAAGGATCACTATGGAGTGAATCATGACCAACGTTAATAGAAAAGTGTGTGAACAGCAACACAATTTATTCAAAGTGTGCTAAAGAAAGCTGACTGATTGATACAAATCAAACATAGAATGATAATTAACTTTTAGCGCTGCAAAATGAAATGCAATGTAAATTATGTGGCAATGTAAATGTAACAATGATCATTGGTAGATAACGTAAGTAGGCAACTCTAGAAAATTTCCAACTTGGATCAGTAAGACAGTGAGTTGTGATTTAAATGTGACCACTAGATGTCAGTCAATCAAAGTCAGTGCTACAAGGGGGATGATGTAGTCAGAATCAAAGGAATCCAATTGTGTTGCACGTCACAATATAAATCAAATCTGAACTATTAAGTTGAGAACATTTAAGTCTTTTTTTAGGTCTTGTAGCATTGGAATTCGAATAGTTAGGTACTTGTTTTTGACTGGGGCACTCAATGGGCTAAAAGGCCTATTTCTATGTTATATACGTCTATGACATTTGACAATGACAGTAAGCAAACATCTATTCTTCAGCTCCGTCTGCACACAGATGTAAAGCATTATAAATAAAAAACAATCAAAACCAATTCTGAATTGGCTAAACCAGATTGCAACTACATCATAAATCTTGCCAAAGCTTGTATTTTTGGGCCAGCATTTATTGCCCATTCCTTGTTGCCCTTGAGAAAATAGTGTTTAGCAGCCTTCTGAAACCAGTGCAATCCATGTGCAGTAGGTTGACCCACAATGCTATTGGAGAGGGAGTTCCAGGAGTTTGATCCAGTGACACTGAAGGAGAGGTGAGAAATAATTCCAAGTCAGGATGGTGAGTGACTGGGCGGAGAACTTGCAGGTCATGGTATTTCCAAGTGTCTACTACCCTTGTCCTTCAAGATGGAAGTGGTCATGGGGTTCGATGTGCTAAGAAACCTTGGTGAATTTCTGCAGTGCATCTTGCAGGTGGCACACAAGTGCTGAGTGCTAATGTGGAGCAAGTGGATGTTTGAGTGTGTGGAATCAATTAGATGGGCAACTTTGTCCTAGAATCATTCGGTGGAGAAGAGGCCCTTCAGCTCCAGTCTTCAGGGACAAAACTACTCAAATATCTATATTGGTCCCACCTTCTAACACTTGGTCAATAGCACTGAATGTTTATATCCTTACAATTGCTCATCGTAGTACTTATTAAAGACTGTGAGGTTGCCTGCCTCTACTAACCTCCCAGACAGCATATTCCAGGTTTCCAACCCCCTCTTGGTGAAAAACACTTTTCTCAAACCCATGTAAACCTCCTACTTTTCACGTGAAAGTTACGCACCCTCATTATTGACCCTTCCACTAAGGGGAACAGCTGCTTTCCATCCACCCTCATAACTTAATACACTTCAATCAATATGATTCAAACATTTTGCACAATTTTTTGATTTTCACATAAATCACATTCTATTCACTAAATGGAGGGGGCAAAGTATGGCACTTCTGTAGCATTCATGCCCAGCATGAGCAAAAGCAGTAACTTAGTATGGTATAAAGAATTACATCAAACAAAGGAGTGGAAGAAAATGTTAAATCAAATACATGCTAACCTATCCAAATGAACAACCTTACTTTAATTCCTTTTAATTAGTTCCATCATGAAAAACACCTGATTATCTCTCTCACTTTTCAAGGGTAAATTCCATTTGCCACTGATCAGCCTAGTGGACAATCTGTTTATATGCTTCTGTAAGAGAAGACATTCTTTTTGAACTGTTGGCCAAGCTTTGTCATCCACAAACTTATTTATCACGGCCCTAACATTCTCATATCATTTATACAAATCACAAGCAATAAGGGATCCACCACAGATCCCTGTGGTATGCCATTGGCATCAGCCTCCAGTCACACAAACAGCTATCTACCGTCACTTTCAGTTCACCAATAAGCAAATTTTGGATCCAACTTGCCAACTTAAACTGCATCCCAGGTGCTTTTACCTTCTTTTCAGTCTCCCATGTGGGATATTGTCAAAGACTGGGCTGAAATCTATATAAACTACATCAACTTCAACAATGTGGTCAAGCTTCTTGAGTGTTATTAGAACTGTACTCATCCAGGCAAGTGTTCCATCATAGTCCTGACTTGTGCATGTGGATGGTGGACAAGCTTTGGGGAGTCAGGAGGCGTGTTACTTGTTATTTCTGACCCGTTCTTATAGTCACAGTATTTACGTGGCTATTCCAGTCGATGGTTACTCCTAGGATGTTGATAGTCAGATATTCGGTGATGGTAATATCAGGGGATGATGGTTAGATTGTCTCTTGTTGGAGTGCCTGACATATGTGGCACAAATATTACTTGCCAATTTTCAGTCCAAGCGTGAACATTTTCCAGATCTTGCTGCATTTGGACATGAACCGCTTCAGCTTCTAAGGTAATGTGAATGTTTTGTAATTCTCAACAAGCAATCTCATTTCAGACCTTATAATGAAGGGAAGATCATTGATGAATCAGATGAAGACGGTTGGGCCTTGGACACGACCCTGAGAAACTCCGGCAGTGTTGTCTGAGAGCTGAGATAACTGGCCTCTAACAACCACAACCATCTTGCTTTGTGCAAAGTATGAGTGAAAACAGGGTGAGTGTCCCCCTGATTCTCACTGAATTCTGTTTTGCTAGGGCTCCTGGTTACCATACTGCTTGAAAGTAGTCTTGCTGTCCAAGGCACTCACTCTATGCTCATCTCTGGAATTCAGCTCTTTTGTCCATGTTTACACCAAGGTTGTAATGAAGTCAGGAACTGAGATGGGCATTGGGAAAATGCCTGATTTGGACACATGCACAAGCTTTTCGACTTACCCAACAGCAGTCTGGAAGATTATTACTTCAAATTCTTTTACAAAAATGAAGTTGAGTATACAACAATCCTCATTATTTTTCAACCTTTCCTGATTGGCCTAAATTTTAAATCATACCAGAATCTATAATCATTTACTTTAGCAAACACGATAATTATTCAACAAAACACATTTATGTTTAATTTGTGGGGTGGGGTTTAGAAATCTTAGTTGAGCAAACTAAAATTACGCTTTTGTTTAGGAGAAATATTTGTGCATCAGAAATCTGTGAAATACTGAAGGGTCTGACTCGTTATTCAAAACATATTTTGCCATTAGCAAACTTTTGCTGAGCGTAAAAAACAAAAATGAACTAACATGTCAGATTTACACAGTCAATGACAAAACAGGTTATGTCAGGCTGTCAAAGCTGCTGGGTTAGCATACAACAGCTTATGGTAATAGACTGAGTTTTCATACACAATTTCAATATGTAGCAATGAAGGACAGGTACAAGTCAAAGCTGAAATATTTCTTAACAAATGAAACTGACTAATCTATGTGCTATCGAGGAAAGAATACATTATTCATTGAAGACAGTGAATAGGGAACGGGAATTTATCTATTGCCAGAAAAATTGCAGCTACTTTCCCAGAAGTTGAAAATATAACTAACTGTGCATTTCTTGTTCCCCTGATATGTAGAGTGTAAAATAAGCATGCTGCAAGAGTGAATAATGCTTACAAAGATCTGGATTACAAAGCTTAAACAAACTTTCAGAAATTATTAATGAATGATTAGAAATCAACGAGAAACTAAAATCTTCAAATACCATTGCAATTTGTGATCCTCTCATGTTTTATTTGTTCCCTACTTAGTACAGGTATTTTTTGTTGCTACACCCTGTACTAAGTGCAACTACGTAAGCCTTGGAATGACCAAAAAGAGTCTCGACACTAGCTCAAAAAAAAAATGGTGAAATGTATAACAAAGTTGAACTAATTCAAAGAAGGGAATAGAATTACCTCTCTTGCAAGCCAAAATATCTGACAGGTTTGTAGCAATCCATCTAACATCAGACTTCAGATAATGAAGATTTTGTAAGAATCTACAACATACTTGTTTTCTGGCTGCCTGCCAACAATCAATCTGTCCATAAAATTTATTTTAATGACTGCAAACAATACATTTCAGCTGACAATAAATTTTCGTATCACAACATGTTAAAAGTGCACTGAAAAAAAAGGTTTTTTTTCCAAAAAAATGGGAGTTTCTGAGTCTAATTATTGCCTCTCTACTCAGTTTAAAAAAAGTTCTCAACTAGGCTTGCATATTTTCAACATTTCAGACTTTAAAAACCACGAAACAAATCACAAAGCCAAACCCTTGACAAAATTTACATTCATGTTCTCATGCCAGTTTTTATATATAGAGTTTTCTGTAGCTTTTCGCAGTGAGAAATTTTGATTCTGTTAACATCTCTGCTAAAAGAATAACCAGAAATCCTGAATTTAAATTAATTACACTAATTTGACTGCAAATGTTTACAGGCATACACCAATATCCAAATATCACATGCATACACAAAGATATTGGGTAAAATAGGTTATTAACATTTGCTCAAAGATTCCACTTTATGCTTCACTCTTAAGATTTAAGCAGATAATTAGCACTAACATTTCAGTTCAGTACCGAGGGAGTGGTGCACTGTTGGAGTGCCATTTGTCAGATATGTTAAACCTAAATCCCATCTGCCCTCTCAGGTGGACGTAAAATATCCTATAACACTATTTGAAGGAGAACAGGGTGTTTTGTCAATGAGCTGGCCAAGATTTTCATCCATCATCAAACACATTTTAAAACAGATGATCTGCGTGTTTATTACATTTTTGCTTGAAGGATCTCACTGTGCGTAAGTTCATAAACATATTTTGTATATAACTCCACTGATTATATTTCAGAAGTGGTTCAATAGCTGTAATTCACTTTATGATATCCTGAAGTCACAAGATGAGTTACGTAAATGCGTGACTTTTTTCTAAGGTAACAATTTTGGTGTCAAAGTTTTGAATTCAATGCAAAGTTGCTCACTTTGCATCAAAGATTATGCTGTTGCTCGGAGTAAGGATGAAACTAATTTTGTAGGGGATCACCAAAGAAGTGGTTTAAAAAAATAACCCAAGAGACAGAGGCCTGGCATGCTACTAGTTAGGATAAGGGAAATAAGACAATTGTGGAAGGTCAACGATTGGCAATACAGTGGGTGGTGAATTCAAAATAAGCATTGCTTATTTAAAATTAGGAAAGCGTCAAGCTGCTTTAGACATTAGACAGCACTATGAAATGCACAAATCTTCTTCAAATCATTCTCCAATCAAACGGCCTCAACTATATTCTTGCTTTGTTCTCACATTGTATTTGTTGATTATACTTGCTGAACATCACGTGCTTTCTTGTACTGAGAGATTTCACAGAATGGGGGAAAACTTAGTGGTTGAATTATTTTTAATGACTCGCAAAAATATTTTATGCCGGGGACTTTCATTTTCAGCAATGGCAAGAGCAATGATGGTAAAACTGTCCATCTTCATTGAAAGTGACAGCAGCCTCTAGAATCTGCATTTGCATACAATAACACAAATTCCTGCCTCAAAAGGTCTCCTGATCTTAGCCATATAAGCCCTCACCACCACCATATAAAACTTAGAAAATAAGCAAAGTGAAACCTTGCAAATATGGGCTTTCCATAAGTCCTGCTCACCACCCTGTCTGCTTTCCAATTTAAATTTTTTTTAAAAAATCAGGTTTTCTGTCCACTTCCAATCCAGGAATATCGAAGTCCGGGCTTATTTCTACCAATGAAATCTGATGATGTTACTATAGTAAGTCACAGTGATTTGTTGTTTTAGGAGGATACGGTGATGTTATTCTATAGCCTGCAACGTTTAGAATTCCATCAGGGTGAGGTCTGTGATTCTTTAAGACATTGTACCTTTGGTTCTGTTTACTTGAGATAATTTAACATTTGGTTGTTGTTGGTCTTGAGGACAGAGTTTAATTGTCCATAAGACCATAAGACATAGGAGAGTAAATAAGGCCATTCGGCCCATCAAGTCCACTCCACCATTTAAATCATGGCTGATGGGCACTTCAACTCCACTTCCCTGCACTCCCCAATTAGCCCTTGATTCATTATGAGATCAAGAATTTGTCGATCTCTGACTTGAAGGCATCCAACGTCCCGGCCTCCAATGCGCTCCGTGGCAATGAATTCCACAAGCCCACCATGCTCTGGCTGAAGAAATGCCATCTCATTTCAGTTTTAAATTTAGCCCCCTCTAATTTTAAGGCTGTGCCCACGGGTCCTAGTCTCCCCGCCTAACGGAAACAACTTCCTAGCGTCCACCCCTTCTAAACCATACATTATCTTGCAAGTTTCTAATAGATCTCCCCTCAACCTTCTAAACTCTAACGAGTACAATCCCAGGATCCTTAGCCGTTCATCATACATTAAACTTACCATTCCAGGGATCATCCGTGTGAATCTCCGCTGGACACGCTCCAGGGCTAGTATGTCCTTCCTGAGGCGTGGGGCCCAAAACTGGACACAATATTCTAAATGGGTCCTAACTAGAGCTTTACAAAGCCTCAGAGCACATCGCTGCTTTTACATTCCAACCCTCTTGAGATAAACGACAACATTACATTCGCTTTCTTAATCACAGACTCTACCTGCAAGTTAACCTTTAGAGAATCCTGGACCAACACTCCCAGATCCCAGATCCTTCAGAATACAAGTTATAGCACAGTGTGAAATATTTAACTTTATTTAAAAAACACAACTTTATTTTTAAGTTACGGGTTTAGGCATTCTACTTGAAATTTTTTTTACTGAAATACTGATTAATACAATAAAGTACATCCACAGCAACTGCACTAGCAACAAACAATTTATCAAATTTATCATGGCAATTGCTAAGCTTCCAAAAGTCACACATTCCTGATAGTGTGACAATGGGAGAGAATGAGTCTTCCAATAGCGCAACAGTCACTTTATTGTTAAAGATTTGATAAAGTGCCAAAAGGAGGTTTTGACACAAGATTAAAGTTAATTGGATGACAACAGCATATCAGCATGGAGTATTGAAAATTCTTTATATTTAATACTACTTGGAGGATTTGGTGTTTTGAAGGGCTGTGGAAAAATAAATTTATTCCAAGTTTTGTGATATACCTAGAGTGCATTCTTTAAAAGAAGTCACTGAAAGCTCACTGAGCATTGAAGACTTTTTTTAAAACACAGCTTCCTAAAAAAATCACTTGACTGGTGATACCAGCTTGGTGTATATGCTGGTGAGGCTGTTTGAGCAGGAACTGACTTGAAGAGGTTCTTGTTTTTCTCAGATTCAGGTGGAATGATGTCTACTTAGAAATAATCAGGGTTGGAGGAGATCTTGATATGAATATGCATTCAGCTGATTTCTCCTACTTCTGAAAAGTGAATCTCTACATCAGTTCAAGGTGAAACCTATTTGTTCTTGTGAAATATTGACTGAAAGAACAAAGATGTGCAGGTTAGGTGGATTGGCCATGCTAAATTGCCCATAGTGCCCAGGGATGTTTAGGTTAGGGGGGTTAGACATGGGAAATGCAGGGGTGGGGAGATGGATCTGTGATGGGATACTCTTCGGAGGGGCGGTGTGGACTTATTGGGCCAATGGCCTGTTTCCACACTGTAGAGATTCTATGATTTCAAGATTGTTCTTCCTGAGCAAGCTGTGTCTGCAAGACCTCAAAAGTATGATTACTGACTTGACCTCACATGCCAGAACATAAAAACGATAAACTCTAGAGCAACTTACGCTTTATTCTCTTTCCTGTAGGAATAACCCATTGGCCAAAGTGTGTGTTTTTGCCCCAGTAAGCCAGTCTCTGCAAATAAATCTGTTTCTTTCTTGTCTTTCCCTTAAGATTGTGTGTGTTGTTTGTGTTTTTTATGTCATAGTATTGTGCTTATAACTTTACATTACTGGCTGTGTAGCTTAATCAATTAGGCATCTTTGTTAAATAAATTGTTTTAATTGCAAACCCGTAATTGTGTTATTAAGAAACTTGATGGATAGATATTTTGTCTGAAAACTGATATACATAAGGTATGTAAATTGTCACTTAGCAATTAAAAATATATTTTTTATTTTATGTTGTGGCCTATGGAATAGCAGTCAGAGTGACAGCGTGCTTCCCCAACCTCAGTTGTAACTGAATGGATTGAGAATTGATTAATGGACAGGCCTCAATTATTTACCATCTAAAAAACAAGATGAGGGCACCAGACTTAATATGTCTAAGGTTTCTCACAATACAAAGTTAGGTGAGCAAGTAAACTATGTGCAGCATGCAAAAGGACAGGCAGGAATAGCAAATGGGCAAGAATACAAGAGCACAGCTGGGTGGAATATCATGCACAAAACTGTGAAGTTATCCACTTTGGAAGCTAAACTGAAAAGGGAATATTTCTTAAATGGTTAGAACTGTTGGCATTCAGAGACACCTAGTATTCCTTTTACATGAGTGTGGTCATAGAAAGTTAATAGATATGGCAAACAACAAAGAAAGAACATGTATTACAAAGAGCTTAGAATCTAATACTCTTACAATAATTATACAGGGCTTGGCGAAACCACTACATGGTACAGAGTTTTCATCTCTCTCAGAAATGATCAATAGACTTGTTTTACAGGAATCTAACAATTCACTAGAGCATCCCTTCACCAAAGGAGTCAGTCTGTAATTACAGGTTGAGTAGACTGGGTCTGTATTGCCAAAAGGTTGGAAGAGGAAATGTCATTAAACTTAATGGAACTGACAAGGTAGATGGTGGAGGTTTCCCCTGACCAAGGAACCTTGAGCTAAAAATCACTAGCTCAGATACAGTGGGTTACCCACTTAAGAGGAAGTCAAGAAGAAACTTTGTCTCTCAGAGTTGTGTATTGTTGAAATCTTGTAACCAGGACAGCTATGAATATTTAGTCTTCAGCATATTGAAATCGTAATCATCGTGTTTTTGGATTCAAAGGGAATTAAAGGATATTGAGATATTGTGGGAAGGTGGAGCTGATGTAAATTAATCATGATCTTACTGAATAGTGGAGCAAGTTTGAAATGCCAAAGGCTATACTCCTACTATTTCTTAAGGTCTTAATTAGACAACCTGGATCAACAGGCATATTATATTTAACTCAGCTACAGAATTTCTACAAATTATTGCTTTTGGGAAACAATTATATCTGCAAAAATGCCAGGCAGCAGAAGCTGTATGTAAAGTATTTATTGTTGACAGTTTATCTGGAATTTACATAATAAGACAGAACTTTTTTAACAAATAGCTCTAACATCTTGAGTTTCCTGGTGACAAAAATAGAAATTTGACTTCAGTACTAAAGGCTCAATGAGTAACATGAAGAGGACTAACAGTTTGCCTTTGTCTCTATAGGAAAGTACAAATGGGTTCTTACATAAAGCATATTGCCCTCCTCTACTAAATTATTTCATATTTTGGGGGGTATACAAATTCTGGGAACAAGCAAGGTATTTGCTCAGCTGTCTACCAAGCAAGACATATAAAAGACTGATACTACTGACTGAGGATGACAGTTGTCTTCTATTTGTCCCAGCAGGGTTCTGACAAGATTATCAAGCTAAGGTTTTAGTTACTAGTGACTAAAGATATTACCCAAATACTAGTAGATTGTAGAAAGTATCACATATAACATTTCTTGACATTATTGTTGGCAACCTTCCTAGTGCTGAAAAACACACACCACGTGTCATTCGCTGTCCAATTCTATCTAAACTTGCGTAAAAAGTGAGTCTGTTGTTGCTCAAACTTCGGATAGACAGCAAACCACTCTGCACAGGCTGGTACTCTTAAAAAAAATTGATCACCTATGACGATACTCATTATCTTATTGAGGAAATCGAAAAGTGAAGACAAGCACACCTTTCAGTAAACTTTAGCATAAGTACCATATTAAAATGTAAGGAAGTCAAAAAGATTAGTAAAAAATACATTAATTAAAATTAATTTAACTTTTAAAAATGTTGCCGAAGCATCATTACAAAATTCATAATATAAAGAGTGACCTAGTCTAATTTAGCAAGGCAATCAACAGGAAGCACACAAATTTCTGACTGTCTAATACTGTTTAGCTGTAGGCAGCAGTACAGCATAGGCCACATATTATGCATGATTTCCCATTGGCCTTATTATTTTTTGTAATCAACAGAAATTATTCTTCAATAAACCTACAGTAAGACAGTCAGAATCGTTGATCCTTCAGCACGTGTTGTCATTTATACATTAATGATGGTGCACTGGGCAGGGACATCTGTGCCAAAAGATGTTTTCGGCAGAAATAATAGGCATAAAACCGAGTAAAATAAAATAATCCCCTGAGATTCACAGCATATTTCGTAAGTAAAAATGTGATTTCAGACTTCATGTTTACAGCACAGACTAATGGTCACCTGGTGCAGTATATATTGACACAATAAAAAGGGATTTGATCAAATTCAGCAAAGAGCAATGAGAGTTTTGAGTTTGAAGGCAACACAAAGCAATCAGATTAGGACCTGCAACAGAAAGTTAATTATTAAACAAGATCAATGAATGTCTCCTTTCTCTTGTTTATATTTCTTTAAAGTTTAAAACCGAACTGTGACACCATACGCAGTGGAGCTTTGGATACTTTTGTTGGATTTTTGTGACAAGTTTAAACGCTGTGCTTTAAAACTACAGCTTATTACATTAAGTTTATTTTTGCTGGTAATGCACACGATTTTAAATTTACCAGAGATAACTAGTTCATCGTGTTAGAATGGCAAAGATATATATTTTGGAGAGGGTGACATTATTGTTCAATTTAAAAGAGGACACATAGATGCTTGTAATTTTATTCTCATTCCATGTCTAGTAAAATATCAATGGAAACAAAAGGATTTCTACTCAGATAAAATCACAATCGAAAAGTGGTGTTATAAAGCAGTTTCAATGATTTTCCAAATGGTGCAAAAGACAAAAAGAAATAAAGAGTCACCTATCCTAATCTCTGGATGTAAATCACTTTTGAATGCCCTATATGCTCTGTTGCAATTTGAAAACATGGAAATTTGTGCACAGTATGGTCTCAAAAACAACACTTTGGTAATGATCAATTGATCAGTCGTAGTTTTGATGACTGAGGAATAAATACTGGATAGAGCACAGGTGAGAAAGCTCCAAACTCTTTCTGAAATAATGCCACAAGTTCTTTACTGCCCAACTGAGAAAACAGTCTCAATCTAACCTCATGCCAAAGACTCACTCAGTGCAGTAATGGAATGTCAGTCAAAGTTCTGTGCTCACATATCTGAAGCAGGATTCAAACCGACTCTGACTCTAAGGCAAGAATGAGACTGCTGAGCCATGGCTGACTCACTCATAACTGAAGCTCATTCTATTTCAGTTGAAAATTAATTCAAGATATGTCGGCATAGTTTGACAAAACAGATCCTTTAAATTTATCATGCAAATGATAATCAATTCCCAAATATCTCAAATCTTTATCTGTACATGATCACTTCTGCTCATGAAGACTACACATCTCCCACAAGTAAAGCATTCAGTCTTTCCAACTTAATGATATAACTCAGTTAGTGCTATTTTTAATGAATGCTGTTCAATCCTTTATTATTAATTTGAACTCTCTCCTTCACTTACCGACTTACTTATTTTGTTCATTAAATTTGTGATTCGCAATCACTTCACTCTTGCTCTCAACCTTATGGCTGGTAGGCATATCCTACATGGTAGATACAGATTCAGTCCTGGTGAAACTGCATTCCAGAGATAATCTTGGTGACAAAGTCAATTTTATTAGGGAATAGATAAACTTGATATGGTTTCTCCAGCCTACTTGCTCTGATCCCAGATCCTGCATTTTAATCTACCTAACTAGTTCCACTGCTATCCTCGAGACCCTTTAGGTAGCAAAATAAGGTAAGCCTTACCTTAATATATCTTTACAATTTTGTGTGTGTTTACTAGAACTAAACAAGTTTAAAGTTTGTCTAATTAGGATACAGCTAAATAGAAAACACGAGAAAACAAAATACACAATTGCCAGTATATCTGAAATACCTGGGACCAATTATGTTTCTTTAGCGCAATGGAAGTACCACCGAGTTTAAAGATTTGTTGTTGAATAAATCTCCACCAAATACGATGGACATTCCCCGACAAATCGCAAACAGCATATATGTAAAGTTCTAAATTGCTATGTATTTAGACACATGTAAAAACAAAATAGATTTTGTTACAGAGGCATGGGACAAAGTTCCAAGTTACTAAATTGACAGCTAAGAATCTCCAAATAATTTTTCTACATTTCCAATTTCTAACATGAAGCATTTGGTCACAGATTCATAAAAAAGTACTTCGGATTCTTACGAGCATTAAAAAATAGCAATCAAGGGAGTACAGGCTCAGGTGGAGTACTTACTCACCAGGCTTGTTAAGAAATCTGATAAATGATTGCTGGGCAATCAATGCATTTTATACCACGTTGTCAATCAAATAGTTCAAAGCCTGATAATACTTCATAACGTTCAAATTTGTGGAAAATGTTCAAAAGGTTTCAATTCCAGTCTTACTAGCAGTTGCCTGTTGACCCATTGCTGCAAAAAATCTTAATTTTATTCCAAATTAGTTACATCTAAGGATTGTTTAATCATTTATATCAGGGTCACTATATGGTCATAATGCACAGTTCCTTTACAGACTATCACTTTGAAATTATATAGTATCAAATACATTAATTAAACTTAATTCAGTGAAAAATTGAAAAACAATATAACATCAATATTCAACTTTGGGTATGTGATCTTAAAACAAATTATACACGCTCTCATATTACATTTTGCATGATTAAATATATTCAGACAGTAGCACAACACAAAATATCTACAATTAATGGCTTAGAAGCTTTTTAAATGTGTAACTGTTTTTTAAGCACTATCAAAATGTTTCAATTTAACAGGTATTTAATGTTTTCCATGGATATATCATTTGGAAGCACTAAATTAAAAGTTATTGAGGGCGCCTGTGACACAATGGTAATGTCCCTACTTCTGAGCCAGGAGGCCTAGGTTCAAGTCCCACCTGCTCCAGATGTGTGTTACGTATCTATTAATAGGTTGATTAGAAAATAGGTTCCATAAAATGTCAGAAGGCCTGGGACATATCTAAATAAGTTGATTAGAAGCACCTTCCCTAAAAAAGTTACTGTTCTTGTGGTGCAAGAGTCAGGATGCTAAGGTTCAAGTTGCACCTGGGTGTATAATAACATCTCTGAACAGGTTGAGTAGAAAACGTTTATATTAAAAAAACTGTGCATTTCAGTTATATTAAGTGTTGTCAAAACAATATTAGCCTCTAATTTGATAAACACATAATTGCCTTATATGTAATAGATGTTACTTTAGATGGATCATACACTGCATACAATTCTTGGTGAGCATTTTGCAAACAGCACAATTAAGATACAAAGATCAAAATGTCCAGAAAACATTAGAAATAAATGAAGTTCTAATTATGATTACTAATATCAGTGAAGCTGCAGTTGCATAAGACAAATGGAAGAGGATCAGATTGGATAGATATAAATTGAATCATTCTACCTATACTTATGTTTAAACATGCAGAACTACATTTGTAATTGGGCTGTGCAAAAGAAACTGTAATTCCCCAAAGTTTCGGTCTCTGCTCTGAATGATTAATAACCTTTTCGTGACTGAGTATGGCTTGATACCTTGAGAAAGAGTCCTGCATCCTCAAACCATATTCTAAGTTAGCTAAGTAAAATGTTAACTAACCACATTTTTCCCATATATTTTGAAAAATTACACTGTCTTATATAATATCAATGTCTTTGGACAACAGATCAGTCTGACAGAAAGCAAGTCTTCATCTTTCTCTGTGTTGTTTTTGAACTGGCTGACAGGAATTGAAAATAACTTGTCCAACGATGGTAACTTGTAGCTTGGGGCAAAACAGCAAAGCTCACACTCAGTACATCAAACTGAAAGTACATTGAAACAGGAGGCATGTAGAACAGCCCTGTGTCCGCCAGCACAGGGCATCACTACACACTGCGTGAAGCGGTTTAATTTTAAATCCAACCACTTCAGGCAATTAAAACTATGGAACTGCCTTAAAAAATGACTATATCATCTGTTTACACCAAAGGTTAGAAAAGAGTCAAGAATGATTTATAATGGAAGGCAGAAGTGAAAGGACATTATTTCACACTAGCAGTAGGTTTTTCAACTGAAGGCAACAATTTATCTTACAGACCAAAAGCTGTGGATGATAGTTATTTTATTACACTCTTGGGCTGAGCATAAGAGGAAACCAAAAGGAACATGTTGAAGTTGGTGCATTCAAACTGTCTTATTTTGTACTCTTTTTGCACAGATCTTGTCACATGAGAAATATGAAACATGGTCAGAATAACGCCATTCAACCCTTCGTACTCACTCCGCCATTCAATCGAATCACAGCTGAGCTTCTAATTCAACACCACTTTTCTGCACTGCATTGTATCTCTCGATGTACAAATTTATTTCAGTCTTAAACATACTGCAGAACTGAGCATTCACAGCCCTCCTGGGTAGAGAATTCCAAAGATTCACCACCCTCTGAATGAGGTAATTCCTTCTTATCTCAGTTTAATCTGACTGCCCCCTCATTCAGAGGCTGTGGACAAAATTTTCCCATTTATAGTTAACGTGTTTTGGGAGAGAGATTCATGGTGCCTTGTCTGCCCTAACTCAGAGCTGCCAGGGACTTCAGGCTTTCACATCTCTGGTACCTTATTTAAACCCCAGCCGTAAGACACTTCAGATGCTGCAAGCTCAGAACTGGTCTTCATTGTATGGTGTTCAAACCTGAAAATTCAGAACAGAGGAAAGAAAGAGCTTGCTCTCCATTTTGCAAGCAGTGACCTGGAGATGTTGATAGGTAGAGTACTGGTGAAGAGGTCAGTCTTCTTTCCAGCCAACTGCCACAGCAGGCCACATCACCGGACCACAGTGCCAATTTGTTCCTCATAGTTCTCTTGTTTAGAGTTAAGATCCTAGTTTCACATTTTGTTTGAAAGTGATGTAGTTCCATGAAAAATGCTACATTATAATTATGCTTTCATAACCCTCCTTTCTAACAGGATTATTAATTATCTCTTTTTCATTGCACAGTACTAAACTAAACAGCCCGAAACATCAGCTTTTGTGCTCCTGAGATGCTGCTTGGCCTGCTGTGTTCATCCAGCCTCACATTTTATTATCTTGGATTCTTCAGCATTTGCAGTTCCCATTATCTCAGCCCATTCCCTATTCAGTTCCTCAATGCACTGCTCTAGAAAACCATCTTTCATACTTTCCCCAAATTAGCTGCAACATTGTTCACTTCTCATAAACTGCTTCTACACTTTCTCCAATGTGTTTATACCTTCATGAAGCATTGCATCCAGAATAGTACACAATGTTCCTGAGGTCTAACTAGTGTCTTCGAAAAATTTCTCCCTACTCCTCTTTTCTCCATCCTTATTAATAATGCTCTCCCCACCTGTCCTGCCATCTTAAGCAACTTACCAGATATACATCGATATCTCTCTGTTCATGTACACCTTTTAGAGTAGTGTCCTTTATGTTAGATATTTTCTCATCAACCCGTTATTACACAACACCAAAGTAGGTAGGACTTAAACCCAGACCTCCTGGCCCAGAGGTAGAGACACTACCAAAGTGCTCAAGAGCTCTGTAAAACAAATGGAACTACCATCAAAACCCTGGATTGAACCAGAGACCTTTACGTCTTCAGCTTCATGCTCACCCAGCTGAGCTATTTCAGCAATGCACAGAAGCCTACTGCACCTGGTATACTCAGGTGATCTCTAATCCAAATCATAGAATCCCTACAGTGTGGAAGCAGGCCATTCAGTCGACACCAACCCTCCAAAGAGCATCCCAGCCAGACCCACGCCCTAACCTGTGTTACCCTGTATTTCCCATGGCTAATCCACCTACCCTGCACATCTCTGAACAGCGGGAGGAAACCGGAGCATTTTGAGGAAACCCATGCAAACACAGGGGGAACGTACAAACACGGGGAGAATGTGCAAACGCCACACAGACAGTTGCCTGAGGCTAG
Organism: Stegostoma tigrinum; assembly: GCF_030684315.1. Taxonomy (NCBI): domain Eukaryota; kingdom Metazoa; phylum Chordata; class Chondrichthyes; order Orectolobiformes; family Stegostomatidae; genus Stegostoma; species Stegostoma tigrinum. Next base: position 24,075,221 of record NC_081382.1, read on the forward strand.
AATCAAATCAAGGTCCTTGGCTCTGTGAGGCATGATACTAACCAGTCCAGAATTCAGTTAGCTTCCAAGATCAGATGAGATCAAGCCTTTGCAGACTAGTATATGCCCTTTACAATATGCTGTCTCACCATATTATTTTCTACCAAAATGTGTCATGTCACATTCTTCTCTGCATTGAGCTTCATCTGCCACAAAATAAAATGCCTTCAATCTATGAGCTCCAACACATATCCAAATAGTGTTCTTACAGAATATGTTTTCAAATGTGTTCTGGAAATCCATGTTAATAACATGCTCAAATATTTTCTTGTCCATTGCTTTGGCCACCTCTTCAATACAATGTAATTAATCCCATCAGGCATGTCCTATCCCCCTTTACAAATCCACACTGGTTCTTTCTAACCAGCTGGATATTTAAGGAGTTCAAGAATACCTTTAAATCACAGCTTTCAATCTCTGTAAAGACTATCAATTTTTAGAAAACAAAAGATTCCCTCACAATGCCACAGAAAAAGAATGATTGGCAAGATGATTTCAGTTCTTTTTAATTCACTCATGGGATGTGGCCAGTGTTGGCTGGCCAGCATTTTATTGCCCATCGCTTGTTGCCCTTGAGGCAGTGGTGGTGAGCTGTCTTCTCGAACTGTGGCATTCCATGTGCTGGAGCTTAACCACAAAGCCACTGGAGGAAATTCCAGGATTTTTGCCCAGCAATATTAAAGGAACAGTGATATATTTCTTTCAAAATGGAAGTGGGTCATGGGTTTGGAAGGTGCTGTCGAAGGATTTTTGGTGATTTTATGCAGTGTTTCTTGTAGATAGAACACACTGTTGCTACCGAGAGACGGTGGTGGAGGGAGCATATGTTTGTGAATATAGTGCCAATCAAGCAAGCTGCTTTGCCCTGCATGGTGTCAAGTTTCTTGAGTGTTATTGGAGCTGCACCTGTCCAGGCAAGTGGGAAGTATCCCATCATATTCCTGACTTGTAGGAGAACTATTCTGTCTATGAAGGCTGAACATACCTTCTGCTGAATACTTTGAGTGGGCATCCTTTCCCATGTGGTATAAATAACTTAGATTAACACCAAGGAGGAGGATCGGTGGCCTTGTAGATGGTTGACTGGATCTGGGGAGTCAGGAGGTGAGTTACTTGCCCCAGTCTCTGACGTGCCCCAATCTCTGACCTGCTCTTGCAGCCACTGTACTTAGATGATGAGTCCAGTTAAGTTTATGGTTAACGGTAACACTCACCTCTGGAATTCAGCTCGTGTCGATGTTTGAACCAATGTTGTAGCAAAGTCATGAGCTGAGCGGCCCTGGTAGAACCCAAAATGGGCATTACTGAGTTCTTAAAATGTTTATTGTAACAAACTAAACAAAACGAACACTATTCAAACAATAATTAACAGCTGTAGCATGGTTCAAATAAAAAGATAAATTTTCCTTTAAATAGTTGATACAACAAAGATTCACCTCATGTGGTTACAGACACTTGCATTATATCCTGAATAAACGTGTGACCAAATACAATCTAATGGTCTTGTAAGATCAGTTTCTACTATGTTCGATCTCTTATTTCCCATTCAAGCATTTTGACCCTTGAGTCACATTTACCAGCAGCCATATTCCATTGCAAGTTCTCAGATAAGGGACATGACTGCCCTGGTAGTACAGAATCTCACCTTCCTAGCCCCTTTGTAATGTTTAGTGGGCTCTGGCAACACTGAAAATACAACATGGGGTCTGGTCTCTTATAACTGCATAACAAAATTAAATCATCAGGTGACCACCTCTGGTGCCCTTTTATAATGATGTGATCATCTACCAGAACCATTGTGGGAGCCTAGGCTGGATTTAATGCCACCAATCCTCCCCCTTGGTGTTAGACTAAGTTATTTATACCAGATAGGGAAAAGATGCTCACACAAAGTATTCAGCAGAATGTAAGTTTAGTCTTCATAGGCAGAACAGTTCTCCAAATGTTACTTAATAATACTTACATTACAGGAGATACATGATAATCTCTTGTAGGACATCAGGCCACACTTAAGAGTAAGTACACATTACTACTACTACTGATAAATTCCGGGGCAACGTGGAGACATCTGGAAAACAACAACTCTGGGTAACTCCATCATAAACAATCCTTCACATCCTAATGGACAGAGCGTTTTCCATGATGATAGTTAACCCTTTCAGGTACTTAACTGACTTTTTCATGTGCCTTTGACAATTGTGGAACAAGCCACAATTCATTGCCGTCTGTATGTTTAGCACTCTACTCTCTATGGCACAGAGTAAGACAACCTCTGCTCCATTCTCAGAGGCCTTCTTCAACATCACTGTTTGAACGTTGCCAAATAGAAAACTTCCACTCAAATAGAATGTTGCTCATTTCCCATTCTGTACTGCCAAACAACAAACAAAGCTAGCTCAAACCTATTGCGGCTAGTTTCCTGTTTAGCTTTTGCTTCATAGAAGTTGATGCATATCAAGGGGCCAAGTCATCTATATGTAGTCCTAACTTGTGTGCTCACATCTATATTCATAGTGATGGCAACCTTAGGATGCACAGATACTTTTTGAAACCTATTGATGCTACAGTGCATAGAAAAGTACAGCACAGTACAGGCCCATAGAACATAGAAAAGTACAGCACAGTACAGGCCCTTCGGCCCACGATGTTGTGCTGTGGAATAATCCTAATCCAAATATAAAATAACCTAACCTACATTCCCCTCAATTCACTGCTGTCCATGTGCATGTCTAGCAGTCGCTTAAATGTCACTAATGACTCTGCTTCCACGACTACCACTGGTAAACTATTCCATGTGCTCACAACTCTCTGGTTGAAGAATCTCCCTCTGACGTTCTCTCTATACCTTCCTCCTAACACCTTATAACACCTGTTATAATCAGAACACCAATTTAACTTTTGTTCAGCATATACCTCAACCCACTTTGATCTTCATGGATCACTACAAACAGTAGACAAATCCTAGCACACACAGGTCATCATGGAAAACTGTATTAATTTGGTAATATGTGTTAGATGAAAAGATCTGCAATTCCACATTTTCCCCTTCTCATTGTTCCTAAATTGTTACATGCAATTTTCCAATCATTAGAGCACAGCTACAATATTTTCAGTCAATTCCTTTAAAACCCAGGATGCAATCAGAACCATTTATTTAAATAAAGCAAGGTGCTACGGGAGCAAGCAGGCTATCTTGGTTAAGTAATGATGGCCGAGACAGCAGTAATGGCCAGGACACAAGGAGAAACTATCTTTAACACGGTCAGGAGAAGTTAAGGTCCCCCTGAATAGGGATACAAGACCTCTGCAACCTATCGCAATTGAGAGACAACTTCTAAAAAAAATGCAGATAGAGAACATGGTAATAAAAAAAGTGTTAGTTTCCCTTGAAACATAAAATGTTGCAACAATACTCATGTTTAGCAATTTTAAAAAATCCTACTGGCTAGCGAGGCAGCATTTATTGCCCATCCCTAATTGCCCAGAGGGCAGTTAAGAGTCAACTACATTGCTGTGGGTCTGGAGTCACATGTAGGCCAGACCAGGTAAGGATAGCAGTTTCCTTTCCTCAAGGGCATTAGTGAGCCAGAGGGGTTTTTTCTGACAATTGACAATGGCTTCATGACCATCATTAGATTCTTAATTTTGGATATTAATTGAATTCAAATTCCACCATCTGACATGGTGGAAATCAAAGCCGGGACCCCAGAACATTTTCTAGGTCTCTGGATTAACCATCCAGCAAAAATTCCACTAGGCCATTGCTTTCCAAATAGTAGGAATAAGTTCAAAATGCGGCAAAGCAGTTAGAATACAGTCAAGCAAAAAGGCCCACTGATAAGGGCAGTCAGTATGGAAAGTTGTACTGACTGAATTAAACAAATACAAATTCAACTATGACAATTTACATGAACTTGACATCTGAGTCATAAAGAAACTTAATCATCCATCTGGGTTTTTCCTAACAAGGATTGCCCATTTCACTCTCAAAAGATTGAGAAGCACAATGGGGCTAGTAAGAAAGAACTAATTAACCAGTTTAGATCATCAGGGTACTCTAGCTATTAGGAGTATATTGAAAGCATAATTTGGTATGGCAACATTGCATCCAAGGCCTAGGTAATCAAGGAAATCAACCATACATCTCATTGAGAAATAAGGCTCAGGAACTGAAAAGCAAGCAAAATTTAAAGAGAGCAAATTCAATTTCAAATTAGATATGGAAATAAAAGTAGATAGAAAGGAAGATTTGATTAACAGTAAGAAAAATAGAAGAGTTTGGTAAAAACTTGAATATTTTAATTCATTTTGTTTTTGCAGTTTCAGCCTGAAGAATATGACTCCACATTTGTGTAGTTAATTTTGTTCCGTCTGTCTGTATCAAATCGCGCAAAATCTTAGTAAGCTATTCTGTCACATATCTGTCACATCAAGGAGGCTAATTTCTTTCACTATTTCTTTCCATTAACACTACACCTCCACTGTCACCAAAACTTTGACAGGAACAGCAATCATCTAGCTATGGCTTCTTATCTTCCTTGCTAGAATTTGACCTCAGGTAACTCCAATGAGTTTAAAATGCAGCTGTCAACATCTTAACTTACATGCCAATTACATCCATTATAGTAAATCTTTACTTGTCATCTGTTCTTCAACATACTAAATGTAGGTTATTTGTTTCAACATTTCCCCAAACGATATTTACAAATTTCTCTAGATTTGTATCACTTATCCTTCAGCTATACTTACCTGAATTTTAATGCACTCTTTCCCTTTATTCTTCAGTGGAGACAATAGCCTAAGTGTATTATCATTGGATAGTTAATCCAGGGATCCAGGATTCAAATTGCACCACTGCAGATGGTGGAATTGGAATTCAACAAAAATCTGCAATTAAGAGTCTAATGATGACAATGAAACCATTGCCAATTATCAGCAAAACCTATCATCTGGTTCACCAATGTCTTTTACGGAAGGAAACTTCCATCTTTACCTGGTCTGGCCTAGCCTATATGAGACTCCAGACCCACAGCAATGTGGTTGGTTGGCCCTTAAATGTCGTCTGGATAATGAGGGCTGGCAGTAAATGCTGGTCTGGCCAGCACTCCCCTCATTCTGCAAATGAATAAAAAGAACTGGCAACAGGACTCTCAACTCCACTATCCAGTTCTCTCTTTTTAGAAACCTGCAGAACCATCTTATTGACGAAGTTGTTTTGTCACCTTTCCTAATAATCTGCCATTTTTGAGCGTCTGCTCTGTTGTACTTTGCCATTCTGAGAAGTCTTGCAGTGCTCTTTTCACATGTCACACCTTTATGTTCAGATGTTCACGCCCACGCTTGAATCATACAGACCAGCAGTGCCTACATTTCATACGTGTGAAAATAAGAATCAGAGGATTTAAAATAATAATAAAGTCATTAAACAGTCATTTTTTAATGATTTTTAATTTCAATCTCATCGCTGGCTTTGAATCTGGTCACTATTTGTTTGCAGCTGCTTCTAGTCGCTTACTAATACTTACATTATAATATTAACTACTGACCACCAAATTTATTCAGCTGGAGATGGTGTCAGAATCATAGTCAAGCCTAAATCAGTTTAAACATATACACTTCCAACTGTGGACACTGCATATCAGCAAAAAAACGACAGCAATTTTTTTCCCTCATTAGTTCACTGGCATTGAGACCAACTCTCAACACCACCACGGAGATGAGCTGGTAAAGCGTAGATTGGGAGTCAGAGAATGAGTAGCTGAGCCATGTTTACTGCTCCTGTTATCTTGTGCCTTAATAAGGTGAACTATCAATTGTGTGATTAGGCAGTTATCATCCCAAAATAGTATCAGAGATAGTAAGAACTGCAGATGCTGGAGAATCTGAGATAACAAGGTGTACAGGTGGATGAACACAGCAGGCCAAGTAGCATCAGAGGAGCAGGAAGGCTGATGTTTTGGACCTAGAGCCTTCTTCAGAAATTGAAGGAGGATCCAGGCCCAAAACGTCAGCTTTCCTGCTCCTCTGTTGCTGCTTGGCCTGCTGTGTTCATCCAGCTCTTTACCTTGTTATCTCACATCTTCCCAAAATAGTTTGTTTCTCTTTGCAAAACAAGATATATACTAATCATGACAGTTTAATGGCATCCTTTCAGTATTTAGTTTCCGCACACAGAATCAATATGACAATGCGTTCGAAATGCATATCTAACGATTGCTCTGCAGGCAAGAGACTATAAATCAATCTATTTTCACATAATGTTAATTTTTGTGACAGTCATTCCCATAGCTGATATGGAAAAATTCTTGTGCAAAGCACATCAGAAATGACTCAAGTTTCCCTAACCCTCTCATTTACCAGAAAACAGTACAGTAGTGATGGAGAACAGTAGCTAAGAAATTATAAAAGGAAACTGAATTAAAACAATGAAATTCCAAGCTTAAAAATATTTATGAAATAGTTACATATGATAAGACATTATTTGTTTACCTACTGCAACTTAATTTATTCGACGTACATTATAGCTTCCTATTGTACAATAAGAAATTACGCAACTTATTTTTCATGTATTATACATTAACTTATATTTATTAAAAGCAAATGTTATGTATGCTCTTCTATATTAATAATTATAATAGAAAATCTATTTATGTGCAATTCAAAATGAAACAATGCAAATATTGGTCTTTACTTTATCAGCAGCGTTCAGGAGCTGCTGGCTTATCATTAAGAACGCCTTGCTTATAACTCACAGGTTCGATCTTCAGAGCATTTCTGTAGCTGCCAAACAGAGCCGCTTGAGTCTTTAAAAATGCACGAGCAACTCCATCACCTGTGGTTGTTGATACTTTCTTAAGTCTGTTCTTTAGAGCTGACAGCTGTATATTTGAATAAAAATAAGGAACCAAAAGAGATAATCAGTATCTTGAAGTATCAAAAATAAACCAAACATCAAACTTCAAACTTCATGATGATATGGGTGATGGAATTTTCTCCAATTAAGCCCAAGATTAAAGTTAGCTTCATCTTAAAGTTAGTCACATCTTAAACTGAGGCAGAGATATCAGTGCTTTTCCTATTACATCTGCAAAACAAGCCACAATGTTATTTTGATCCAAAGAGCGCTGCAATAAGCAAAATCCAAATAAAACCACACATCAACCAGAGCTCCAAAATTTTTTGCGTACACACAACATTGATTCTTTTCAAAATAATCTGAGAAACCACTTGAACAATTAAAGTATATGTGCCAACATTCAATACTTAATGAATAGAAGCTTGAAGTATGAAAATACACATTGTTGTTCATCTTTGTCAGATATTACTAGGTGAGATAAAAAAAACTGATGTATTTCTCAGGCAGTGTATTTAGTAACATTATGATTCTTTTCCTTGGCATTTATATTCCAAAGTCAACGTTTTGGTTTTGTACTGCAGTGTATAACTTGAAACAATAACTACAGCAAGTGATATAGATTTTTTAAAAAATCATTTAAAAGGCAAAATAAAGCTGATGCTGGAAATGTGACACAATTGCGGAGAACTCTGGAGAAAGTCAGCAGGTCTGGCAGGACCTGTGGTGACAGAAACAGTAAGTGTTTCGAGGCCGGCATGACACTGCTTCAGAATGGAAAAATGTTTGAAAATACATTCTTTTTATACTGTTGACAGAGGAAGAGAAGGACCAAGACAGACATGAGAGAGGCCAATGCAAAATACCAAGGGGTCATTAATATTTGAGAAAGAAGGTCCAGACTGAAGAGAGAATGGGTCGTCACTGCTAAGTGCAAAGTATACAAAATATGAACTCGACCTGGCTGGGGGTAAGGGGTCAGGGAAGTGAACACAAGAGAGAGAAAGAGACATAAAACAATTATTGAATTCAATGTTGAAACTATAAAAGTGTAGAGTGCCTACATGGAAAATTAGGTATTGTTCCTTGAGTTTGCATTGTGCTTTGTTGGAACATTGCAGCAGGCCTGAGGCAGATATATTTACATAAGAGTAAAGTGGTTTATTGAAATGGCAAGCAATGGGACGTCAGGGTCATTCCTACAGAAAGAATGGAGCTGCTCCATAGAATGGTCAACCAGTCGGCACACACTGTCCTTTTTCTTATATTTTCTTCCCCCTCCCACTTCCCTCACTGCCATGTTGTTTCTGAATACATTTTTACTTTGCACTTAGTAGCAAGGGCTTACTCTTTCTTTTCATAGCATTAATTTATAACCTTTTTACATCCCTTTCTTTCTCTTGTCACATTAATAATCCTGTTGTCTTTTATAACATCTATTTTCTTGCTCCTCTGCCTCTGTCAGAAGTATGAAAAGAATACCTTTTCCAGCACCTTCCAGGAAAAAGATAGCTTATTTGACAATAAAATACAATATACAGTCATTGCTTCATTTGGGCAAACTCTCAAAATAAATTCATAGTTACAGAGAATATTTAGAATGCATGAAAGGAGTTCAACGGCAGCAATTCACATTGGTAGAAATAATGAAAAACTAGAAGTGAGTGAGTGACTATATAACAACCCTCTCATGCAGCAGTGATTTTGCATTATGTTTGCAAAGGTATGACTGTTGCATCTGAATAATTATGAGTGAATGATGATGGACAAGTGAGGCCTCAAGCACATTAGACAAACTGCAATTCTCAGAAAATACACAACTTCCCAGACAGTATATGTTAAAACAATCCCAGCAATGGAAAGCAAACCTCTCTCTGTTGAAATACACAGCACTACTGATTAAAAACAGATTCACTGACTCTTTAAAATACCTCGAGGGTCAGCAAATCAAGTTTCTTTTCTGTTCAGAATAAGAAAATCTATAAATTTTAAAATAAATTTCAAAGCAGAGTATAGTAAGCAGATGGTTCATGTAGGAAACAGAATTTGATGTAGCTGATACAAATGAAATTAGACGCACTATTTGTGATGATACTGAATACATAAGGAAATTGTGCGAGATCAAACAAATCTCACTGAAAACGGATGCAGAAGTGTCAAGTATTACATGTCTTCTCTAATACTAGATTTGAAGTTGTAATGCACCAATCTACTTCAATATTGAGGTTGGACATAATAGAGATATACATGGATTGTTAGGGTAAGTGATGATTGAAATGACAGCATTTGTGACAGAAAGAAAAGTCGAGGCACAGGATATTCCAATGGGAAAATTAACTGTCACACAGCTTATGATTGAGAAGACAGAATTTAAGTTAATAGGAAATTCAACAGACTCAAGCCACTCAACACACGTTTGCTGAACAGCAACACACAGTAACATAAAACAAGACATATTGCTTACAAACTAAGAGAATAATAGTCTGTCTCCAGCAGTAGATAAACCATCGTCAAGCCCGGAATTTTTCTGAAGGATTTTAAGATTATTCTAACAATAAGATGATCTCTTTAGGTCTATTTCAACACAGCCTTGATCAGCCTCTTCTCTCTAACCCTGCATAGGCTACAGATCATCAAAACCCGAGTTCCATTTATTCATCAACCTAAGCTGCCTGACAAACAAAGGCTCTCAGTACTACGAGCTCAACTTTAAAATTCTCAACTTGTGTTCAATCCTTCTGTGGCCCTACCTCCATGTCTCTACAACCTTAGATGTTTAACTCCTCCAACTGTGGCCTCTTGTATATCCCTGATATCCCCTGCCCCACTATTGGCGACGATGTCTTTATCAGCCCAACGTCTGTTCTCAAACTCCATCCCTAAACCTGCCTTCCTTTTATTTGTTCTTTAAGTCACACTTTAAAGTCCATCTCTTTGACTAAGCTTCATTTGATATTCCATTATACGGCCAAATTTTATTTTCTTATCCAAACTTATTTGGCATGCTCTTGTGAAGTGATTTTTGTCATTTAATCATGTTTATAGACACTATACAAAAGTTGTTATCAAAATAGCGATTCCTAGCAGTACAACTAATAGTAAAACAAGTGGTATCATAAGACTACTTTTGTCCTAAAAGCAGTCAAAGCAAATATTACATTAAGTGCAACGCCATTCTTTCAGCTATGTTACAATTCCAAAATGGGACACTGGTACACAAACATTCTGTTTAAGCAATTCCAATCTGGAGCCTGTGAACATTGTTATGCCTCTTCAGAGTTAAGGAATAAAAAGGGAATTAAAAGTTAAACAAATTAAGACCCTATAACATATACAAGAGAATAGTTTCTTTGAACGTGGAATACTCATCAATAAGGAGATATTTTGAGACGTAATGCATTTAAAAGGCACTGAATTTTCCCCTTGTGGGAAGCAAAACCAGTAAAATAGTGATCAGGCTGTGTTTGTTTGTGCAGCACAAGTAGAAGTATTTGCTGAACAGGCCCAGTGTCAGTGTCCGTAACAACAACTGCATTGAACAAACTAGTTGGCTTGACACAGAATAACAATATTGTGCAGTCCTTAACCAATTCTAAGTTCCTGCATCCAATGTATCTATCATTCATCCTCTGTCAGAATGATACTGACAATTCAGTGAATGCTGGAGATACAACATATAGCCAACGAAAACTTCACCCAAGATATTACCGAGACGTGCACGTTTCTCCATTTTAACAACTGTAGTATCTTAGATGAACAGACCCCAGCACTGAGAATTATGCTAGGTGCATCTGAGGTGTCAGGGAATATTATTAAGTAATCTTCCTAGTATCAACATCAATTCTTTGTTGCCAAATCAAGACAGCCTGTGAGATATGGCACTTCACAAAATAACGTTTGAAAGTCAGATCACAAACCAAATTAATCAGTTTCATGACTGCAATCATCAGAAGCAGACCTCATCAACTAAGCTGCAGTTTAGGAATCAATTCTCCCGAAATACTGCACATTTTCCTCATGCTTCATGCGTCAACTTCTGCACATAGGAATACAAGGAGACAAAAGAGAAGGAAAACATATTGAACACATTTCAGTTTTCCCATTTTAAATCTTCTGTATTATCTAGCACAATGTGATAAATTTTCTGGCGAAGGAGCAATGTCTTTCACAGGCATGCACTGCAAGCTCTACCAGTACTTCATGAGGTAAAACTGTGTTCTAAAGGAAAAGGTTGTTTGGGTCGCAAATTGTAAAAAAACTTTCAACAGCGGTAAACATTTAACTGACATCTTTGCAAAAATTAATCATCAGACAACATTAAGGATGGATGTAAAATCAAACAACATAAAGAAGAATGACTCTTACAAGCTTCAACACATTTATAAAACACTGGAAGTAAAGCACATAAATCCAGGCAAACATCCCAAAGTCTGTAAATGATAAAGTTGGTTCAGTGAATTTAAAACTCACTCTTTGCTACTGACAGTATTCTAATTATATTTGTTAGTAATGAGATGCTTAAAAATATTTCACATAAAATGGAAAAAAAGTTATAGAGTAAGAGTTAGAAACGTTAATTAATTTCAAAGAAAATAATAATTAAAGTTGTGAAGACTGGAAAGGATACGATTGCTGGTAATTTTGAAAAATGGCATTTCTTGTTAGCTGTAAGTGTCTTTGATTGAAACACAATTCAGGGCAATAAAATCAGCAGGAAAAAGCAGCTGATAGATAACTTAAAAACATGGAATTCTTGGTGACATTTCAAATGCTTTGCAGATGTAATTCAATTGTTTGACAGAATAGTAACGGGCTAAAGGAATTCAGATGATGTTGTCTTAGTAATTAATACATCACTCACAAAAGCTATCTACTGGGAGCTGTTGTTTACATGAATGGAAAAAGTGAAAAACAGTTTACTTACAGATTTGAATCGATACAAAAACGTTTTATGTTGGATTGAAGCATGTAGTGTCACTAAGGTCTGCTGGCTTTGCTTGCTTCCAGCAGATATTGGTCTCTAGCCTTGTCAGGTTATTTGGTTTATTACTGCATCATTAAGAATGAATTTTGACATCTTGAAATGAGTTATACAGATAGGGTAGAAGACAGATATAAAACTACCAGAAAATAAAAATTTGCCAAACATTAGAACCAGAAAAAAAAATCATATGAGGCATATAATGCCCTGAAAATGAATATAGTAATCAAGGTCTTAAAATCAAGGTCATTCTGCGATCTGTCCATTGGGTAATACATGATCATTCTACCTGCAGCATTTCCCACTCCCCATAGCCACTGCATCTCAAAAATTGTCAAGTGGTCATGAGCCTTGTGGCAGTACTTTCATCTCTTGTTCAAAACAGTGGAAGCACGTGTGTGCCGGCAAACACCACCTTGCCTGAGGCTAGGTGCAATTTTCCTGCTGTGAGACTCCCATTCTTTGTTACTAGGGCTATGTCATAGGACAATACAGTGAATGTGAAGCAGTGACGGTTCACAATGCATTACCATATTTAAAAAACCAAAACATAAATAATGTATTCACTTTCGTCAAAAGTAGATCTCCCCCAACAAATGCAGGACTTTTTTTTAAAAACTGTAATCAAAAATGGGAATAATTTTTTAAAAATAGCAACTGAAAAGGAAATAAGACCAGATTTGAAGTGATATAAAAGATGATTGGGGTTGGAGTTTCATGACTCTAACACCTTACAGGAAATGTATTGAAGTTAAAGAAAATATTAGACGATGATCACTCAGAATGTGCTGCTATAATGACAAATGCAGAAAATATATAATTACGGTCAAAGCTTATTGTTGGTTTTTCATTATTGTAATCTTTATTAATTACAGATTTCAGGATAGCTTAATTTTTTTAAAACTACAAAAAGAATACTGTGGAAAGTGGATTAACTTATTAGCACAAACACAGAGATTGCCTGAATTTCTCGAGCAAACTGGCAGCATCTGAGAAGAAAGAGAAAGATGGTTCATGTTTTGAATCCAGTGTTACTTTTCTTCAGGATTGAAAGTGTTGGAATTTTTTAACACACTTTTGACAGAGACAAAGGCAAAGCCTGGGGGCAGATGGAGGAGAAGTCCATTGTAATTTTTGAGCGGAGCAACACATGTACAAAAGACTGGAATCAAGGGTGGAATTGAGGCAGGAGAACAAAATACTCAAGTGGGAAATGAAGGTCAGAGAAGGCCGGAAGGAACAGAGGCAAAAAAAAACATAAGCAACTACAGTAGTCAAGACTGGAAGCTAGAAAGATAACGAAAGGAAACCTAAAAGATCCATATCTGAATGCATGTAGCATTCAAAATAAAGTTAATCAAATTAATAAATATTATATGACAGCCATCACAGAGCCATGACTTCAGGATGACAACAATCAGGTTCTGATTATTTAGGGATACATGATATTCAAGAAGAATAGGAAGTGAGATAAAAAGTAGAATACTAGCTCTCCTAACCAAGATGGTATTGTGCAATAATTAGAGATAATGTTGCTTTAGGTCAAATTATAGAATCAGTTCGAGTGCAAATTAGGAACTTGTGGGAGTGAACAACAGGCTGCCAGTACAGTAACCATAATGTGCGGTGAGTTATACAAGAAGTAGCGAATGCCTCCGATAAAGGGAGAGTAATCTGTACACAAACTAGAAAAATCAGATTGGTAACAGTAGTTCCAGATCAAGAGTTTATGGAATGCTTTTGAGGTAGTCTCTTAGAGCAGCAGGTTCTTGAACTGACCAGACAGTAGGCTATACGAGACTGGGTATTGTGTAGTTTACAGGAAGAATGAATGACCTCAGAGTTACAGCATTTGATTTTGCAGTGGTCATAATATGATCGACTTTTAATTGTAGCTTGAAGAGGAGAAGAGTGGATTAAAACTGAATAGGAACAACTATATGGGCATGAAGTTGGAATGAGCTGAAGTGAACTAGGTTATAAGGCTTTCCAGCAATTTCTGCTTTTGTTTCATAGATGTCATAAAAGCCTGGTATATAAGAAAAAATGTCAAAGTTCCCAACCCAGTTCGAATTTTTCTGACTCCAGTTCTTCAGCAATCTGGTTAAGAATCACAGAATCCCCACAGTGTGGAAACAGGCCCTTCGGCCCAACAAGTCCATTCTGGCCCTCAGAACATCCCACCCAGACACATCCCTGATAACCCATCTAGTCTACACATTTCTGAACACTATGGACAATTTAGCATGGCCAGTCTACCTAGCTTGCACATCTTTGGACTGTGGGAGGAAACTGGAGCACCCGGAGGAAACCCACACAGACACGGGGAGAACGTACAAACTCCACACAGACAGTCGCCGAAGGGTGGAACTGAACCCAGGTTCCTGGCGCTGTGAGACCACAGTGCTAACCACTGAGTCACCATGCTGCCCCCTATAAATGCAAAGTTAACTATTAATTGCCCTCAGAAATGGTCTAATAAGCTACTACTTAAAAAGTTGAATGGACATGGGACATTGAACTATACACTGGAAATGACAAAGGCACTCCCTGCCTCTTGGAGTTAGAGCTGTATATTGAATGACTAGACTGCATTTTTTCACAACAGTTCATTTGGAAGTCTCCTCTGTGTGCTGAACATGTAATAATGGGTCTTAAATATCAGTAATTCCCAGTTTCTATTATGGTATGTGCTATTTTAACCAACCTTGGCAAGCACAAGTTCAGTTTTCAGGTGTAGTATTTTGTAAAGTCCACCTCATTAATGTCTGGACACTTGTGCTATGATTGGAAGAGCTGTCCCACAGAAGTTTAAGCATTAACATGATATAACATCACTCATTTAATCATAATTTGCACCCAATCTCTCACCACCACTGTTCTCAAATATTTTTTGTCTCATCAACAGAACAGACCTCAAGAGGTCACAACACAATGGAATACTGTTAGGAAATTACAGTCGATATATCAGTATGAGTGCTATTCTGGCTGGCAGTGACTAGTGGGGTGTCTCAGGGATCGGTGTTGGGACCGCAATTATTTACAATTTATATAGATGATTCGGAGTTGGGGACCACGTGTAGGGTGTCAAAGTTTGCATATGACACCAAGATGAGTGGCAGAGCAAAGTATGTAGAGGAACATAGATACATTGAATGAGTGGGCAATGGTCTGGTAGATGGAATACAATGTAAGTAAATGTGAAGTCACACATTTTGATAGGAGTAATAGTAAAAAGAATTATTACTGAATGGTTAAAAAGTTGCAGCATGCTGCTATGCAGATGGACCTGGGTGACCTTGTGCATAAATCACAGCAGGTTGGTCTGCAGAGACAACAAGTAATTAGGAAGGCAAATGGAATTTTGTCCTTCATTGCTAAAGGGATTGAGTTTAAAAGTAGAGAGGTTATGTTGCAGCTGTACGAGGTGCTGGTGAGGCCACACCTGGAGTACTATGTGCAGTTTTGGTCTCCTTACTTGAGAAGGGATGTACTGGCACTGGGGATGGGAGGGGGGTGCAGAGGAGGTTCACTAGGTTAATTCCGGAGTTGAGGGAGTTGGCTTATGAGAAAAGACTGAATAGATTGGGATTATATTCATTGGAATTCAGAAGACTGAGGAGGGACCTTATAGAAATGTATAAAATTATGAAGGGAATAGATAAGATAGAGAGGATGTTTCCACTGGCAGGTGAAGCTAGGACAAGACAGCATAGCTTCAAGAATAGAGGGAGCAGATTTAGGACTGAATTGAGAAGGAACTTGTTCACCCAGAGGGTTGTTAATCTATGGAATTCCTTGCCCAGTGAAGTAATAGACGTTACTTCAATAAACATTTTTAAAGCTAAGGTAGATTTTTTTCAACAGTAAAGGAATTAAGGGATACGGCGAGAGCACAGGTAAGTGAATCTGAGTCCACAAAAAGATCAGCCATGATCTTACTGAATGGCGGAGCAGGCTCGAAGGGCCGAATGGCCCACTTCTGCTCCTAGTTCTTATGTAGAGGACAGAAGGCGGCCTGTGGCAAACAGTTAAAGTAATATTTCAGAATAGTCAATGAGTGCATTCCTACTGAGGAAAAGTTGTAATGGGAGGACCCACCATGAATCTTTACCAAAAAAAAATTGAGACGGTAAAACTTAAGGATTGAAGCATATAACAGTATAAAGTTGCGTGGCAGGTCAGAGAATGACTAAAAGGTTAATCAGGATGAAAATTTGTACAAGAGGAAGGTAGCAAGAAATAGACAGCAAAGAATTTTTTGTAAGTATCTAAACATTAAGGAAGGCGATAGCCTAGTGGTATTATCGCTAAAGACCAGTAAATGTTCTGAGCTTGAATCCTGCCGTAGCAGGTTGTCCTTAAGGGAAGGAAAGCTGCCACCCTCTCCTGGTCTGGCCTACATATGACTTCTGAAATGGCCTAGTAAGTCATTCAGTTGAACAAATCATTACCAAGTTTCAAAGAAATGAAACCGAATGGATCACCTGACATCAAGCCAGGCACCGGAAAAGACAACAGCAGAAACAGCCCTGTCGACCCTGCAAAGTCCTCCTCACTAACATCTGAGGGCTACTGCCAAAATTGGGACAGCAGTCTCACAGATCAGTCAAGCAACAGCCTGACATAGTCACACTCACGGAATTATACCTTACAGGTAACATCCCAGATACCACTATCATCATCCCTGGATATGTCCTGTCCCACCAGCAAAACAGACTCAGCAGAGGGACTAGCACAGTGATTTACAGTCAAGAGGGAGTTGCCCTGGGTGTGCTCAGAATTGAGTCCGGACCCCATGAAGTCCCATAGCTACAGGTTAAACATGGGCAAGGAAACCTGCTGCCGATTATCACATAATGTCCTCCCTCAGCTGATGAATTGGTACTCCTCCATGTTGCTCAACACCTGGAAGAAACCCTGAGGATGGCAACGGCACTCTAGGTGGGAGAAGAAACACACTTGACCTCATCCCTACCAATCTGCCAGCTGGAGTTGCATCTGTCCATGACAGTATCAGTAAGACAGCCCATCACACAGTCCTTGTGGAGATAAAGTTCTGTCTTCACACTGAGAACAACCTCCATCGTGTTGTGTGGCACTATCATTGTGCTAAATGCAACAGACTTCAAACAGATCTAGCAACTCAAGATTGGGCATCCACGAGGCATGTGGGCCATAACAACGGCAGAATTGTACTCCAGCACACAATCTATAAGCTCATGGCTCAGCATAACCCCCCTCAACCATTACCATCAGGCCAGCGGATCAACCCTGGTTCAATGGAGAGTGCAGGAAGGCATGCCAGGAGCAGTACCAGGCATACCTGAAGATGGGGTGTCAACCTGGTGAAGCTACCAAACAAGACTACTTGCACACCAAATGGTGAAAGCAACAAGTACCAGACACAGCTAAGTGATCCCATAACCAACGGATCAGATCAAAGCTTGGCAGTTCTGGCACAACTGGTCATGAATGGTGGTGGACAATTAAACAACTCACTGGAGGAGGAGGCTCCACAAATATCCTCATCCTCAACGATGGGAGAACCCAGTGCATCAGTGCAAAAGATAAGGCAATCTTCAGCCAGATGTGCTGAGTGGATGATCCATCTCGGTCTCCTCCATTGGTCCCGAGCATTACCGATACCAGTCTTCAGTCAAATTGATTCACTCTATGTAATATCAAGAAACAGTTGGAGATACTGGATACTGCAAAGGCTAATTGCCCTGACAACATTCCGCCAACAGTACTGAAGACTTGTGCTCCAGAACTTGCTACTTTCCTAGCCAAGCTTGTCCAGACAGTTACTGTTAAAACACTGGTATCTACCTGACAATGTGGAAAATTGCCCAAGTATGTCCTGTACATAAAAAGCAGGGCAAATCCAACCCCACCAATTACCGCCCCATCAGTTTCCTCTCAATCATTTGAGAAGTGACAGAAGGTGTCATCAACAGTGACTATCAAGGTACCATCAAGCAGCTCCTGCTCAGTGACACCCAGGGCCACTCAACTCCTGATATCATTGCAGCCTTGGTTCAAACATGGACAAAAGAGCTGAATACCAGGGGTGAGGTGAGAGTGACAGCCCTTGAAATTAAGGCTGCATTCAACCAGGTGTAGCAACAAAGAGCGCTAGAAAAACTGAAATCAATGGGTAACAGGGGGGCAAACTCTCCGGTAGTTGGAGTCATACTTTAGACAGAGGAAGATGGTCATGATTGTTGGTGATCAGTCATCTCAGCTCCAGTGGCTCCTCAGACTAATGTTCTCAGCTCAACCATCTTTAGCTGTTTTATCAAAGACTTTCCCTCCATCATTAAGTCAGAAGTGGGGATTTTTGCCAATGATTGCACAATGTTCCGCACATTTTGTGACTCCTCAGATACTAAAGCAGTCCATGTCCAAATGCAACAAGATCTGGACAATATCCAGGTCTGGGCTGACAAGTGGCAAGTAACATTTGTGCCACACAAATGCCAGGCTATAACCATCACCAATAAGAGACAATCTAACCTTTGCCCATGACATTCAATAGTGCTACCATCACCAAAATGTCCACTGTCAACAACCTGGGAGTTATCATTGACGAAAAACTCTACTGGACTCACCACATTAATATAATGGCTACAACAGCAGATCAGAAGCTTGGAATACTGCAGCGAGTAACTCACCTCCTACCTCATCAAAGCTTGTTTACCATCTACAAGGCACAAGTCAGGAGTCTGATGGAACACGCTCCACTTGACTGGATGACTGCAGTCCCAACAATACTCAAGAGGCTTCACAACATGTAAGACTGAAGCAGCACGCTTGACTGGCCTTGAATCCACAAGCATCCATTCCTTCCACCAATGACACACAGTAATACATACTGCTGCAATTTACAACGTGCATTGCAGAAATTCACTAAAGATGCTGCGAAAGCACCTTTCAAACCCACAACCACTTCCACCTAGAAAGACAAGGGCAGCAGACATATGAGAAGGCCATCACCTTCAAGTTTCTTCCAAGCCACTCACTATCCTGATTTGGAAATATATCATGGTTCCTTCAGTATTGCCGGGTCAAAATCCTGGAATTCCCTCCCTGACAGCATCGTGGGTTAACCCACATCTGATGGACTGCAGCCATTCAAGGTGGCAGCTCACCATTACCTTCTCAAGGGCAACAAGGGACAGGCAATAAACGCTGATGAGCCAGCGATATTCAAGTCCCGCACATGAATTTTAAAGGAAGTGGTAAAAAGTAAATAAAATGAACAGGAGTTCTCCACTGAGTGAGAATGGCAAGTTACAGTTGATAAAGAAAAGGTGAATAAAATGAATAAATATTTGGCTTTGGCCTTCACTATAGAGGATACAAAAAAATCCCAATAATACCTGTAGATCAGGAGACTGAATGAAGAAAGGAACATGGTGAAATTATAATTACTAGGAAAGTGGTCCTGAACAAACTGATGGAGCTGTGGATTGATAAATCTCCATGTCCTGATGGACTATATCCTTGGATCTTAAAAAGCTTGCTAGTGAGGTAGCAGATGCATTGGTGTCAATTTCCAAAAATCACCAGATTCTGAAAATGTTCCATCAACTAGCAAGTTCAGTAATAAGCTTGCTACACAAGAAGGTAAGGAGGCAAAAAAAATACCCAGGAAACTATAGGCAGTTAGTTTGATGTCTGTTGTGGGTAAGTTCTTACAAATAATCATTAAGGAGATTATAACTGAGCATTTGGAAAAATTCAAGGTAAACCAGGAAGAGTAAATATGGTTTTCTGAAACAGAAATCCTATTTAACCAATTTTATTGGAACTCTAGCCCATTGATTTACAGTACTTGGATTTTCATAAGGTATTTGACAAAGTTCCACGTAAAAGGCTATTGTCTAAAGCAGCTGCTCATGGTGTAGTGTAACATACTAACATGGATGGCTGGCAGAAATGTATGCACAAATGGGTCTTTCAGATTGACACGATGTGAAAAATGGGGTCCTTCACAGGAGTTTGTGCCAGGTCTTTAACATTTTAAAATTTATACGCAGATTTAGATGAGGTGAATCTAAGGTTTGGTGGCTAAATTTTTCTGCCCCTTTTTAACCTTAATGAAATAAGCTCTGGAGTTTTGCTTTCAAAAGATTCCCACCAGCACTATTAACCAGTCAGCAGACATGATGCATTAGAATAAAAGTGGCCAAGATTTATAAGAAGAAATGAAGGGAACTGGGACTGGCTGATTTGCTGTTTTAGAAAGGTGGCAGGACAAAACAGCCTTTTCCTCTAGCTGTAACTCTTTTGGATGTATTCTATTTTACTTCAATAAACCTTATATATTGTAAACTAGGTACATTCTACAGTTCTAAACTTGCTTTCCATAGCAGCAATAGCCTTCTATACATAAATGCTGCTCATCCATCAAGCATCTAGATTCTTTTGAAGATATTGCCATCTATCTAAAGCTGTTTCTGCTCCAAAAAGGCTATGTCAACCACCTGTGCATTAGATTATTCATCACTTAACTTGCCCAGCCTTTGTATTTAGCTCTGGGGTTGTTTAATTACCTCCAATTCACAAAGCTGTACTTCAGGTGAGTATGTTCTAACAGTCTCATTACCATTCGTATAAAGAAAGTATTCATTGCAAATACCACTGATGCTCTCTTCAAAAACACTGATTTTACAACAGTGTAGAAGCCTTATATCCAATTCACAGCTCAAATGTCAATTCTATTAAATCGAGGATATCATTGTGATATTTCTTCCAAACATTCTCCCTTTACCTTCCTTTTCTGCTAAAAATGCTAACTGATTCTAGGGTACAGTTGCCACAATTCGGCAGTGCACAAGCCACATAAATGTGACAGGTGGCAGATAGTACTTTGGAGGCAGGTAGGGATAAGTCTCATCCTATCTCCACATGATATCCATAACATATACAAACAGTACCAGCTAGCACAAAAACTGGACTGTAAGGATCTAATCACTGAAACTCAAATCACATTGCACTGTCCACTAAACAGTTATTGTGCTGCAAGCTTTGACCATTAGGAGTTTAAAGGAGACAGATGTTATTGGGACAAAAGTGAAAATGTTAAAGATGGCAAAAACCCGACACAAAAGCAGTAAATCCTGAAGACATTCAGCAGGTCAGACATCATCCATGGAGAGATCAGATATGGTGTTATGCATGCATACAGTTCATTATAACTGGTACTTCTGGAGAAGAGTTTGCATACTTGAATATTAACAAATGAACAGCCCAAAGGCAAGCCAGTGATACATCAGGTGCAATCTGGACTTAATTTTTAGGTTTTTAATAAATTAAAATCCTTGCCTATAAACTGTCGTTGTCTATAACAAATAAATAGTGCAGAAATCTGCATTTTCCTTCTGATTTTAGTTGAAGCTTTAGTACTGATGCCATTTCAACAAATATTTGTGTAAAATTCCATGATATTCCAGGCATTACTTTTTACTGTCCTCTGACTAGTTGAAAACAGAGTCCAAAATGTTATATATTGACTTTCAGATTTGAGAACCAAACTTTTTTTTTTACAAAAATCGTTCTTAGCATGGTGACAAAATTGGTAATAACATTCATAGCCATTGCTGGTGTCTTAAGGCAATACATGTTCGTAAGTTAATATGAGAATGGAGTCATACACAGGTTACAGTGGGTAGGGGATGAAACATTCCTTTTCTTTAAGGAACATTGATAAATAAGTTAGATTTCCAACAACAAAATCACAGCTATTGTGATTTTTTTCCTAACCTCATCAATAAATTAATTTCTTGAATTTACAATAAGAAATTGAACAGATGACCAGCTACGTTGCTAATCCAATACCTCATTCTAGTTACATCACCTTATCAAAACAACGACATTGGGCATTTTTATCCAATCAGGTCCAAGACAGGGAGAATTTCCCACATAATACCTCTCCATATTCCTGCCACTTCTAAACAGCAAGAAGTACGGCTCTCTTTGCTCTTCAGTATATTTTTTCTTCTGCTACACCTTGGTCAAATAGATCTATATAGAATACACAGAATCCAAATCATCAGGGTATATTTCACATTTTTATCCCAAGTTAAGTAGATTTATCTGGACGTTCAGTGCTTTAGAGTTTGTTTATCTGTCAAGGATATGAAAGTGCAAATTTGAAATATTACCTGCTGATCGTTTCTACATTTTAGCACAAAATGCTCATTACTTTATATCTTCAATTATAACTGTGCTAACTCTTTTTGATTGTAATTGTAGCAAATGGTATAAACAAAGATGCTGCTAAAGCTGCTGTCAGTACCCTTGGGCTTAATCAGCAGCAATGTTCATATGCTGAGATATGCCTGCCGAATGCATTAATGAAAATGCGAACTGACTGAAGTACAGTATATGAGGATGTTGTATTTGACATCTGGGCAGGATATGAGCATGGCATCAAACTTCCTTTATTCGGTTTTAATAAGTCCCATAGGATTACTCTTACAAAGAATGTATCATTGTATAATGCTGAACCAAAGGAGATAATTCAAGGGCACACCCTATGACTGGTATCTTTTAAAAGAGACTCTGGGATAAATATGTGCACAAGTGAATGCTGTTTGTGTGTGTTAGTCGGCAGTTCCAGGATAATCAGTTCCATGCTGCTTTGAAATTGTCAGAACCCAAAAAAAATAATCATTTAAAAATCAAGGAGATTTAATGTCACTGTCTAGACCTGTAACTAGATGGCGTAGCATCTGTCTGAAATATTAGATGTTTGTTTCCAAACTTATTTTCTATTCTGGTAGCATTAAGACATCTATCTTTTGTGAAGTGCAATGTAGGTACAAAAACGAATATAATAGAAGATATGATCCAAATGATATAATTGATTTGCAAAGTTATAATTTTACTACAGTTGATTAACGTATTTTGTTTACATCAAAACTAAGATATTAAATTGATCACAATTAATATTTGGAAAAGATTGATTCTGAGGTATACAGAAGAGATGAGCTTGGGATCTATTTATCTAAAATATTTTTCATTCTTAAGTGTCTTAATAAATATTACTCCAGTAATAGAAATTCAGCTGTGTTAAGAGTACATTTGATATTGCAATATTAACCTGAAAAAAACACTAAACTATTTTCAATGCAATAAAGCTTAGATGGTTAAAGGCTTGTCCAGTCTTCCTTTTTGGCAATTCTTATTTGATCAGATTTTACTATTTAACTAAACTTTCTCCCAATTTAACAAATTTCAAAACTTTTTCAGCTATTTCCATTCCTTTTGGCTTACGATTGATTTTATTGTCCCGTGTACAAAAATACAGTAAAAAGCTTTATTTACAAGTGGTACAGGCAGACACAACAAGCAAAGGATGTACAGATCAAAAAGTCTTAGAGGCAGGCAGGTTACATTAGTTGAGGCTAGAGTCCTGGGCAGAGAAGTTGCCATACCAGGCTGTTATGCGCCTGGAGAGTATGCCTTCAATGGTGCACCTGTAGAAGTTAGTGAAAGGCTTTATGGACATGCCAAATTTCTTTAGCCATCTGAGGAAGAGGTGTTGTTGCGCCTTCTTGACTGTTGAATTTACATGGGAATTCCAGGACAGGACACTGGTTACCATTACTCCGAGGAACTTGGTGCTTTTCACCCTCTCAACCTCAGTTCCGTTAATGTAGATGAGGATGTCTTCTCATCTTTTCTTTCTGAAGCCGATGGTGAGATGTTTAGTTTTGCCAACGTTGAGAGATAGATCGTTTTTGTTGCACCGTGTCACCAAGTTGTCAATCTCCCTTCTGTATTTTGACTTGTCATTAAAAGATATCCGTCCCACTATGATGGTGCTGTCAGAGAAACTGTAGATGGTGTTCATTCAGAATTTGGCAGCACAGTCGTAGGTGTACAAGGAGTACAGGAGGGGCTAAGGACGCATCACTGGGGACTCCAGGTTGACTGTTATTGTGGAGGAGGTGCAGTTATCCATCCTAACTGATTGCGGCCTGTGGGTTAGAAAGCTGAGGATCCACTTTTTTTTCTTTATTCTTTCACAGGATTAGGGCAACGCTGGCCAGGCAGCATCCATTGCCCATAGGGCAGTTTAGAGTCAATCACATTGCTGTGGGCCTGGAGTCACATGTAGGTCAGACCAAGTTAGAATGGCAGTTTCCTTCCCTGAAGGACATTAGTGAATCAGGTGGGCTTTTCCAACAATTGACAATGGATTCATGGTCATCACTAGATTCTTAATTCCAGATATTTATTGAATTCAAATTCCACCATTTGCCATGGCGGGATTTGAACCCGGGTCCTCAGAACATTATCTGGGTCTCTGGATTAATGGTCCACCAATGATACACTGTTGTAGAGTGTACGGCCGAGACCAGTATCATGCAGTTTTAAGGTCAGTCTGAAGGGGATAATGGTATTGGAGGTGGAGCTGTAGTCAACAAGCAGGAGTCTGACATAGGTGTCTTTGTTGTCCAGGGATGAATGTAGGGCTAGGAATACAGCATCGTCCGCATCTGTTATGTCGGATTGTAGGGGATCGAGTGTCATGACGGTGGTATTCTGCTCAAACTGAGCATCAAAAGCATCGAACGTGTCAGGGACGAATGTGTCATCGTCTGCTATCTTACACTTCCATTTTATATCCTGTAATGTCATTTAGGCCTGGCCACAGATGGTGGGAGTCTATTTGATAGATTTGGGTCTCTAAATGCGGTCCAGTACTGTCTCTTGGCCTCCCCAACGGCTTTGGCGAGGTCATATCTGGATTTTCTGTATTACTCTGGGTCACCCGACTTGAATACTGCACATCTGGTCTTCAGGAGGAGTAGATTCCCTGGTTCATCCAAGGTTTACAGTTGGGGAACATGCAGATTGATTTCTTTAGTACACAGTCTTCTACATATTTACTAATGAAGTCCATGACGGTCGCGGCACACTCATCTAGGATTTCCACTGAACATGAACACTGTCCAGTCCACCAAGTGCAAGCAGACCAACTGCTGGTCTTCAGCTGCCTCAGACTAGCATCGTATTTTGCTTTGTGAGGGATTCTCCCATTTCAGCTTCTGTTTGTAAAAGGGAAGAGGACGGCAGTGCTTTGGTCAGATATACCTAAGTGTGGGTGGGGGATTGAGTGTCAGCCATATTTGATGGTTGTGTAGTAGTGGCCCTGAATGTTTGATCGTCTGGTGGGGCAGATGTGTTGGCGGTATTTTGGCATCACCTGCTTGAAGTTAGCTTGGTTAAAATCACGGGCCACAATTAATAGGGCCTCGGGGAAGTTTGTGGTGGTGTAAATCTCATCGACAGCGTTCTTCACATCATGTGGGGTGGAGGTGAACTCTCATGGTAGGTATAGTAGGGATAGCATTTTACTGTATGAGGTATTCTAGGTCCGGTGGAGCAGTGGCCTGCCAGGGTCACTACGTCCGGGCTCCATGAAACACTGACTAGAAAGCATGCCCCACCACCCTTCTCCTTGCCCGAGGATACCCTGCAGTCTATACAGTGTATGAAGAACCCGTCAACTTGTAGGGCTCAATTGGGAATGGTGGGGTGAGCCAAGTCTCCATGAAGCAGGGCACACAATAGTCAGTTCCCTCTGGTAGGGAAGCCTAGATCTAAGTCCATCCATTTTGTTTTTGATACTTTTGGAGATTTGCTAGGAGAATGCTGGGGAGGGGAGTCTTGGAACCGTGTGGTTTCAGTCTCACCTTTAGACAAGCATGTTTTCCCTGTTTCCTTCATCCTGATGGTCCGGGGAGTCAGTGCTGCGAGTCTGCTGCTCCTGCAGGTAAGTGAATCGCATCCGGTTGAGTGGGGCATTCCCCAGGCCAGGGCACCACGATGTCAGAGCTCAGGCTTGAGCTGGGCTGGTCTGGTCTCCTCAGGGACAGGTTGTGGCGGTAGCGTTTCTGATTCTGGGCAGTCCTGGGTGCTGGTGAAGCAAGACTTCTTTGCTGCTAAGTGAGGAGAGTTGGGCTGGTCAGCCGAGCTCCACAGGGTCTGGCTGGGGGTGGGGGATGGAAATCGGGGATCAGGCCTAGGACATTCGGGCCTCCTCGGGGTCACACTGATGTCAGTCTCAGGTTGGTCAGACCTGACTTATATCATCCTCTCAGAATAGGAGAGCAATTTTCAAAAATTTGACTGTAAATCAGACAAGCCTAAGCTGTTTGCATCATCTTTAGTGCACAACACATCATCAAAAGTCCTCAGGTGAGCAAAGACACAAAACACACAAGAAATTATGAATGATTAGAGAAAAGGTTTTCATAAATCTACTCTCAAGTCTAACTGATATCAGTCGTGAAACTGTGGGAGAATTCTTGCTTCATAGTTGAAAAGGTACATTGTAGATATTTGAGCTCATAATCTGACTTGATACTTCTGTCCAGCGTAGAGGAAATGTTGCACATCCAGAATTACAATCCGAAAGAAGCCACGTTATATTGAGGACCTGTATGATCTCAGGTGGATCCAAAATATCACATTAAATTATTGTTAGGTAATTTCTCTCGTTCCATTGTTGTTTGTGGGACCTTGTTATGTACAGAATTGTGACTATCTTTACCAAAAAGAGGCTACACTTCATAAAGTATTTTAGTAGCCATGAAACAGTACAGCGCGTCCGGACATAGTGAAACATGGATTGTAAATGCAAGTTCTTTTTAACTGATAATGCTGCATCTTTATTTTGGATTGGTCACTAGCACAGGAAAATCACATCTGGTCTTTTGCAACTACCTCGGAAAAGAGAGATCCTAAATTTAACATGTGATCTCAAAGATGGTCCCCTTGACAGTAACACATTCGTTAGTGTGAAATGATCAAGTTCTGAAAACAAAATAAATTAGCATTGTAAATACAATGGCTATTCAGCTATGTATTGTAACTAGCCTGTAAATCATGTCAGAACGGGCAGGAGTATAACTATTAACGTTACAAGTTTATACTTAGAACTGAAACATTGAAAAAGAACAAGTCAGCGGTGTGATGGAATACTCCTCACTTGCCTGGATGAGTGCAGCTTCAACAACACTCAAGAAGTTTGACACCATCCAAGGAAAAACAGCCTGCTTATTTGATATGACAATCACGAGCATCATATCCCTTCATCACCAACACTCTAGCAGCAGTGAGTACTATTTACAAGAATGTACTGCAGAATTCACCAAAGATCGTAAGACAGCACGTTCCAAACCCAAGGGCCACTTTAATCTCGAAGGACAAGGGCAGTAGATAGATACAAACACCATCTACAAATTCCCCTTGAAGCCAGTCACCATCCTTACTTGGAAGTATATTGCTGTTCCTGGGTTAAAGTTCTGGAATTCCCTCCGTAATGGGTCTATCTACAGCACATGGACTACAGGAGGTTCTAGGTGACAGCTCACCATCACCTTCTCAGTAACAACTAAGCGCAGACAATAAATGCCAGAAAGCCAGTGATGCATACATTCCACAAGTGAATTTTAAAAAAAGGATATTAACTTCTTCCATATTTGGGCATTAAAAATAAAATCCAACATATAAAATCTGCATATACCAGGATATCAAAATGACACTGTTCAGAATTTTACTGCAAGGTAGTGCTGTTGGGATTAAATGGGGGTGCCAAGCCCATGCGTGCGACTGGCAACATCATTTTAAGGATTTTTATCAGGAGCAGCACATGAAGAGGCCATCATCTAGACATTAGGGACAGGAGCCTGCCTCTCCAAACTTCTGGCCCAATTAAATAATCAAAAGCTCAATAGTGCCACCAACAGAGCTGAGGCTGCAGGGATGACAAGGAGCAATATTAGATACAAAGAAAGCATTAGAATGCTCACTGGATTTTCTGTTTTTTATTCTTTTATTAACTTTTAATTGTGAGCTGGAAGTGTTTTGTGAATTTTGGATCTGCTTGTGTGAAAAGAGAACAGACCATACAAGCTTTCATTGTTTGTCAGATCAGTACTTGGGAATTGGTTCTGGCAAGTCTGGAAGTGGCAGATGTTCAAGCAATGATTGTGGTTGAACAATATTGAGATCTCGGGAGGAGTCAGTCTATCAAGGCGGAATCAAAAATATATATGTTTCTTTGAACTATGTTTTCCAAGAGATTATTCTGGGCCGCTGCTAAGACAGCATGAAGATTTGAAAGATCCCTGCCTTGTCTGCTTGTAAGCTTCCAAAGAGAGGAAACCAGAGTTAGAAGTGTTGCTGCCTTTGCCTGGGTGATCCAAGAAGTAACCTTAATCAAGGTTTCAGAAAGCAACAAGGAGTTGCTTGATTAGCTTCCTGTTGTTTAATTTTCTCTCTGCTAAAGTTACTGTGAATCAAATAAATGGTTAACTCTTTTGTTTAAGATTCAAAAAAATGTCTAGAAATTAATTACTCTCAAAGTCTAGGACTGGTTATTCAAGCATCTGATTAGAAACAACTTACGTGACAATTTAGGGGTTTAATTTTACTGTGTTATGAATACCAAGGTAGAAAGGTTGATTTGGTTCGACTGTCTGTCTCTGTGTCAGAACAAAAGGGTGTTGAGAATTTTTTACAAAGTGTCAGAGTCTGCACCCTGGTGAGAACATCAGCAGCAGAGTTGGAATGTGGGGTCAGCTAGTGCACATGGAGGGGCTCCTTCATGTGCAAAGAGGCACAATTAAAGGAAGACCCCTTGGGAAGTCACTGGGTGACTGCCTGAAGAACTAGGCAGTCTAGCAAAGCAGCAAGGGGAGCAATTTTGACATCTTTAATCCAGAAAAGGTGCAAAATGGCCTTAATTGGCCAGTTATTTACCTTAACCTGTCTCCAGTCAGTCAATGAATAGCTTAGTTTCTGTCAGTGGAAGCAGGAATAGGCAGAGCTTTGCTCCCAATATTTTTGATTGTAAACTTAACCTTCCCTTCCATTTCCTCCCCATTTCCAGGACTCAGAAGATTCCAGTCACAGTCTCACTGATGATTAGCACAGTATTTGCTTAAAACCCTGTTATTTGACTTTGCTCTGCGATTGTAAAATCTCTTACTGGTATCATTTCACCAAAGAAATGATCATTCTTAACTGTCTGCTTAAAAACAAGCTATGCTCTTTGGAAAAGTAATTTATTGCAATTTTGGATTCCATGTTACATCATGACCGTAAAACAAAAACCTAAATATTAAATCTCCTACTATTACCAGTCTATTATTCCTGAAGTCTACTGTTCTCACATTCACAAGTTTAACGCTTTGTTCTGTGGTATCAAAATCTACGTCTGGACTGCTCTTTGGTTGACTGCTAGATACCAGTGACATTGAGTCCACTGACCTAAGAAATACAATTTCCATCTTCTCATTTTTACTTTATCCCTGTGCCCTTCTTCCTTGATCCAATGTAATATCCAGATGAATATTTATAATCAAGTTCTTGTAGAAATCAAACTCCCTCATTTCACTTAAGAGTGATGTAGTGACCAGAAAAACAAGATGCTGAATTCCCTTTCAGGAAAAGCTCGTTCGCCTACCATTTCATAAGCCACCGGATTCCTGCAGTTACAGATCATCTTCAAACACTGCACATCCACACACAATGAAGGTTAGACCAATTTAACAGGCTATTCTTTTAAATGGTGAAAACAACTTGGAGTACTGAAGCAAAGAACACATTGGTGTTCAAACCAAGGCAATAGCATGGGATCAGAATGTAACCTACTTCAGGTGACTACTGTTTTAGTACAGGTTCATTTGCTCATTAACTAATCTGTCTTGAATAAACTGTGCCTTGTAATTTTGTAATTCTGGACTAAACCACAGGAAGAAACAACATTTTCATATCCCACTGTTCAGGATCTATATAATTCAATGATGTCACCCCTCACTCTGCTAAACTCCAGTGAAACAAGTCCAGCCAGTCCCAACTATCTTTCTAAGACAACCTATTCATTCAATTAGGTTTATAATCTAGCAAACCTCTTCTGAGCTGCTTCCAATTCGTTAACAACGCTCCTTAAATAAAGAGACAAAACTGTACAGTGTGTTTGAGACGCCATCTCACCAATGCTCTGTCCCCGTTAACCTTACTGATCATGAGCCATTTCTGCAAGTGACTTTATGTGAATAATGAAGAACACGTAAATCCCTCTGCACCTCAGAATACTGCAGTCATTTTCTGTTTAAGTAATACCCTGCTTTTTCAATCTTCCTGCCAAAGTGACCAATTGCACAATTTCTTATGTGATACGCCATCTGCCAAAGTTTTACCCACTCACTCAAAGGATCCATAACCATCTGCAACTTCGTTGTCTTCTTCACTTTCTTACCTTTGTGTTCCTTGCACATTTAGTCATCTTGCCTTCATTGTGCTCATCCAAGTCTCTGATGTAAATTGCAAAGAGCTGGGGCCCCAACATAGACTTCTGCAAGACTTTACTTACCACATTCTGACAATAAGATACATATCCAGTTATGCAACTTTTGTGCAAGAGCTTTTATTTTCTGCAACTAGCTTTGATCTGGCACCTTATCAAATGCCTTCTGGAAATCCCAGTACAGTACGGCTACAAGCTCCCCTCATACATAGCATATGCAACTGCTTTTAAGGGCTCTAATAAATTTGTTAAATACAGCTACTCAGAAAGAATCATGATTTCAAAGAAAATGGAGTTTCTTTAAATGCGCAGCTACAATCTGTTATCAATTCTAGGATATTCCCTGTCAGACATCAAGTTAACTGATCAACAGTTATCTCTTTTCTGCCTCACTCCCATCTTGAATAGAGGGCTTATATTTGCTACTTCCAGTCTAGTGGAAATTTTCCTGAATCCAGAGAACTCTAGGAAACTTACAGCACAGCATAGGAGGCCTCCTGAGGGCATGTGGCAGTCTTTTAGCCTGGCACGGCCTCAGTGTGGTCTCCCAGTCTCAAAATGATTCCATTGCTATCTCCCAGCCTCATGAGCCTGTAAGTGAAGCCTGGAACTGTCTGGGGCCAAGGCTCAATGTGGACTGCAGGCTAGGTGTCAGTATGGTCTGGGTTGGAGGGCTGTGTTCTGAACCTGCATTTCCATAATGTTGTACTTTTTATTTCTGTATTTTCTAAGATCTTGTAAGTGGAGAAGCTGTACCTAGGTATCTTTGTACCTAAGATAGCACTGTGGGTGGCAACATATAAACTTTTCACCATACTTGTTTGAGTTTGTGACAATAAATGTAACTCAATTTAAATTTAACTTGCCACGTGCATGTAATTTCACTAAGTTTCCTCCTCCCTTCCAACTCCTGATTGACTGATATTATTGGAATATTTTTTGTATCATCTATAACAAAGATACAAGCAAAATACTTATGCCCACTGAGATAATAGGAACTGCAGATGCTGGAGAATCCGAGATAATAAGCATCAGAGGAGCAGGAAACCTTGACATTTCGGGCCTAGGCCCTTCATCAGAAATGAAGGGTCTAGGCCCAAAACACCAGCTTTCCTGCTCCTAAGATGCTGCTTGGCCTGCTGCGTTCATCCAGCTTCACACCTTGTTATCTCTTCCTTATGCCCACCATTTCCTTATAAGCTAATACTATGTCTACTCTCACTTTCTAGAGGGTCAATACTCAATTTACAAGTTCATTTCCTTTTTCATTACCTGTAGCAATTCTTGCTGTGC
This sequence comes from Stegostoma tigrinum, assembly GCF_030684315.1. Lineage (NCBI taxonomy): Eukaryota > Metazoa > Chordata > Chondrichthyes > Orectolobiformes > Stegostomatidae > Stegostoma > Stegostoma tigrinum. The sequence goes on from NC_081382.1 coordinate 24,106,724, forward strand.
AGTTTCATTTTCCTAGCTAGTTTCCTCTTATAAACCAATTCCTTCCTCTAGGTTAACCTTTTTGTATTCCCTTAGAGTCGTACAGCACATTGGAGGTCAAACTCAATTGGTCGAATGGCTTGGCTACAGTAATACCAGCGCATGGCCCATTGCCCTTGAACGTTAAGGCATGTCACATGTTCATTCATGTACCTTTTAAAGATTGCGAGGTTTTCTGCCTCTACTACTCTCCTAGGCACGTGTATTCCAGATTCCAACCACCCTCTGGTTAAAAACATATTTCCTTCAATCCCTTTTAACTCCCTGGCCTTCAGCTTAATATGATGTCCCCTAGATATTGACATTTTAAAGTAAGATGAACAGCTGTTTCCTCTCCAACCTATCATGCCCCTCACAATTTTATATATCTCAAACAGGTTTCGCGCCCACGCCCGCCGCCCCCCCCCCCCCCCCCCCCAACCCAAGAGCTTTCTCTACTCTAAAAACCTGAGTTTATTCAGCCTCTCTAGGTTGCTAAAATGCTCCATTTTCAGGCAACCAACTTGCGATTCACCTGGAAAACTTCCATTAAATTTGTTAGGCATGACCTTCCTCTGACAAAGACATGCTGAATATCAACCCCCCAACAGCCCAATCAAACCCTGTCTCTCCAAATGGGTGAGTAATTCTCTCTTTCAGAATTTTAATCCAATAGCTCCTTGCCAATGATGTGAGATTCACTAGTCTGTAATTTTTTTTTGTTTACCTCTACCACCTTTCTAGAAAGGTGGAACCACATTAACATCCTCCAGTCCTGCAGCACCTCCACTGTGGCCGGAGTGAAATTAGAAATTTGGATCACAACCCTTACAATTTCCTCCCTCGTACATCCTTACGTGACATAATTGTTCCTTTCGATTCCCAGTCTGCAGAGGTAGATAGTCTTTGCTTTGAGTATTCACACAATTGAACTTAGACTTTCTAGGCTTCAAATGACCCCTTCAGAGTTCTAACTAAACAGTTCTGGTCTGGAACTTTCAAACAACTCCCCTCACCAAGATAACCCATTTCCTAACTTTTCTGAATTAACTCTGAGCTCAGGCAAGACTGTTTCATACATCAAACTTAAACAAAAATGGTGGCAAACTAAACCCAAAATTCTTCTAAGCTTTTGGTGTTTTCCCTAAGCAAAAAAATCCCACTGAATTTTCTAAGTAAAAGCAGTCTAAGACAATGTTTACTTTGTCCAATGCAAACAAATTTCTATTCCCAGACCAGGGAATCCTCTCTCTCATAGGGTGGTGTTAGAGGATTGCTTTTCAGACTGGAGACCTGTGACCTGCAGTGTGCCACAAGCTTCAGTGCTGGATCTACTGCTTGTTATAATTTATACAAATGATTTGGATGTGAACACAGGAGGTGTGCTTAGTGAATTTGCAGATGACATCAAAATTGGAGGGATAGTAGACAGCAAACAAAGTTAGCTCAGAGTACACAGAATCTTGATCAGATGGGCCAATGGGCTGAGGAGCGGTAGATGGATTTTAATTTAGATAAATGTGAAGTACTACATTTCAGTAAAACAAACAAGGACTTATACACTTAATGGTAAGGTCCTGGAGAGTGTTCCCAAACAAAGAGACCTTGGAGTGCAGGTTCATATTTTTGAAAGTGGAGTCACAGGTAGATAGGATAGTGAAAAAGGTGTTTGGTATGCTTGTCATTATTGGCCAGTCTATTGAGTATAAGAGTTGGAAGGTCATGTCAGCTGTACAGGACATTGGTTAGGCCACTTTTGGTACACTGCATGCAATGCTGGTCTCCCTGCTGTAGGAAGTTGTGAAACTTGAAAGGATTCCGGAAAAATTTACAAGGATGTTATCAGGGATGGAGGGTTTGAGATATAGGGAGATGCTGAATATGCTGGGCTATTTTCACTGGAGAATTGGAGGCTGAGGAGTGACCTTATAGAGATTTATAAATTTATGAGGCGCATAAATATGGTAAATAGACAAGGTCTGTTGACTGGGTGGGGGAGTCCAAAACTAGATGGCATAAGAATAGGATGAAAGGGGAAATATTTAAAAAGGGACCTAAGGGTCACTTTTTTCATGCAGAGGGTGGTGCGTGTATGGAATAAGCTGCCAGAAGAAGTGGTGGAGCTGGTACAATCGCAACATTTAAAAGGCTGGATTTTTACCATGGATGGGTATATGAATAGGAAGAGTTAACAGGGATATGGGCCAAATGTTGGCAAATGGGATTAGATTAATTTCGAATATCTGGTCAGTCAGTGTGGCCAAATCGGACCAAAGGGGTCTGTTTCTAAGCTGCATATCTGTATGACTCTATGTTGGTTTCAATAAAATCATGGCCCTCAGAAATACTGGCCTTGTACACTCAGATCAAAACTCATATCGCAACGAAAACAGAAATTACTAGAAAAACTCAGCAGGTCTGGCAACATCTGTGGAGAGAAATCAAAGTTAATGTTTCAGGTCAAGTGACCCTTCCTCAGAAACATATATTGCTAGTTCTAAATCCAAACTCTAAATTAAATGATATTAAAATAAACAAATCAGACACCTCATATTACACTGGATTGACCTAACTGGACTTTCAACAGCTTAAGTCAGTGTAGGATTTGTAATGTCACCCACACCTTATGGTATTGAGAGGACTTGTTGCCTCCTAAGTGGCTGCTCCAGTGTGAAAACCAACAGGTGCTTGTTAAGACTACCCTTTTATTGGTTTCAGCCTCTGGCACTCTTGCACAATATATTTGTTTGAAAAGCACAATATATTTGTTTGAAAAGATACTTTGACAAGGCAATGCTGCTGAATAAGAAGATGTATTATCAAATAAGTGCCGAATGGTATTACCATTCAGATTCATTGGCACCAAAATAATATCTTGAAATTCTTCGGCTGTATTCACAAATTTAAGATGAAGGGATGAGTGAATTTTCAGCAAGACTGCAAAATTGGATTCACTTTTTGAAAAGACTTCAATAAAGGACTGTGTATAATTAACAAATACCTTTGCAGACTTTGCTCCTTGCATTGGAAGATTTTGCATGCATGGAATTTGTTGTGTTCAGATCAAATCTACAGTGGCTGCACGTGGTGCTATTTCCATTAGCACTGTTTGTCACATGGACATGTATCACCATAGAAAAATTCTGTAGTTGAAAAATTCTGTTTATATGGTCTTGAAGAATATGAAAAGAAGCTTGATGGGCTGCATGAATGACTGTGTAGTCAAGTTTCTGCTTGAAATACAAAACCCAGGCCTGACTGTACTTTCTGGTTCACCAACTTGGTGCATCTCCTGGCTAGGAGCTTCTAAAGAATATGCTGCTTCAAGTATGACCAGGGGAAAAGTATCATGAAGCTGATCCAATGTCTGGAAAAGCTGGTGTGGTTTTTCATAAAAAGCTCATCCATACGTCTTTGTATGAAGCTTCAATAGTTTGGAAAAACTGTGCAAATCTTCACCCACGTCATCCAATTTTCTTGGGACAAAATCTCAATCCTAGGAAGGCAGAGGTAATTCTTCACAGAAGAGAATATACTTTGCATAACATCTTTGCAGTATAGAGTGTACTGTACTGGTTTGAAGTGTCTTATGCTAGTTGTAAAAGACTTGACTGCACACAAGCTTGCCAACTCATTGCCTGACCTAGACTGTTTCAATATGAAGAGTCACAAGTGGTGCTAAACATCGTACAATCATCAAAAAAAAATCCTCATTTCTGATGTTATGACGGAGGGAAGGTCATTGATGATGCAATTGAAGTTGGTTAGGCCTAGGTCACGATCATGAGGAACACCTGCAATAATGGTCTGGCGCTGAGATGACTGACTTCCAACAAGCACAATCACCTTGCTTTGTGCTAGAAGTTACTCTAACCAGTGTAGATTTCACACCTCCCCACCCCTGCCCAATTCCCATTGACTAATTTTGCTAGCGCTCCTTGATGTCATATTTGATTGAATGATGCCTTGATGTCAAGGGAAGCCACTCTTGCATTATCCCTGGAGTTCAACCCTTCTGTACAAGAAAGAAAAAAACAGCACGTACAAACTTCAGCATATAAAACTTGATTCCTTCATTCACATCTGTAAACTATATAGTTTGAGGATAAGGTCTGAGTACGGCTCCCAGAGGGTGACATCAAATCACATGATCAGAGTACATTCCGTTTATTACTGCTGTCTCTCTTTCCTACTACCAACCTTTTGCTTTTTGATGATTTTCTTTCTTTATGCAAAATATCAACAAATGTTTCTGTGGAAATCTATATGAACAGTACTCATAGATACTTGCTAATCTACCAAAGTGGTGCTTGCCTCAAGACATTCAACTGGGTTACTCAGATATGACCTGGCATTCACAAATCGATGTTGACTCTGTTTAATCAGACTGCTTGGCACTCTATTACGAACGCTACATTCTAGTAACCTTCCCACATCAGACATTAAACTGATGTGCCTGTAGTTTACTGGTTCTTTTTTTCCACCTTGCCATTCTAAAATGCACTAAAAAACAAAATGAAGCAGATGTCTAAACATGCCATATCCAATGCTGCAAATTATACATTCTTCAGTTAAAATTCTTAAGTAATAAACTATATTTATTCATGAAAATAATACAAAGTAACTAAATTGGAGTAGAGTATCTGCCATCATCCAACAGTATGATCCAGTGTTAAAACAAATTAGTTCCATAAAAACCAGACACTTTTACTGCGCAAATCATTATTTGATAGGGTACATTACCTGTGTATAATTGGAGATCACATTTCTGTACATGGTAGACAAAATGCAGATACATACAAATACTTCGTAGTTACAGGTAAACCTGCCTACATTGACATTTACTCTTCAGGTGAGTAAACAGTCCTGATCACATGCACCCACATTATTCACATATCTCTTCAACCATTTTGCAACATCCATGTTGACAACTTACATTTCAACAATTAACTCTGGATATAAATGCTACAACCTCAAAATATTCTGCATGATGACATTTCTCTTTTATTGTAAACAATGTCTTGAATTAAATTTGTATCTATGACCCTCTTTCTAGAATTGCATCACTTTTTATTGTTGAAACAGAAGTGTCACCAAAAATTAACAGAACTAACTTGCATAGATTAACAATTAATTCAGAAAATAATATTTGAGACAGATTTTCAAAGCTGTACAATAAGTCCAAGGCTTATAAAGGACAATTCCAGGGAATATCTACCAGTTGAAAGCAGAAGGGATGGTTTAAGAATAGTAAATGATGATAAAAACGGATTTTTGAATGCTCCGGCTAACTTCAGGTGGGTTTGTCCAACGGCATTTGTAGACAATCACTGTATAACTCTTCTTTGCAGTGCTTTACTGTTACTAAGTGGTAATTTGAAATCAGAGGAAACATTGAAGTTTCATGGCTTGTCTTTTTATGATTGTAAGACAGCCATGGCTGTTGAGCAACCTGATAGGTTTTATGCACTTGATTTATGAAGTTAAAAGCCAATTTAGATTTAATCCAGATTATTAGCTGTAGGAGTAACTGTTTTTCCAACCTTTTATAGAATTACTGCCAAAACCTTTTGCCTGTAGAATGGAAGGCACAGAATCCATTGGTCACTGCCTACAGAAAAAGTCTTACTATAATTATTACGAATATTGTTGTAGTTGATACGATAACATAGTCCTAACTGATCAAGTTTGCAAATTGTAAGCTATATCTGAATGGTGTGATGAAATTTAAACTTTCCCCTTTCCCAACAATAGTAAAATAGATGATTATGTGGAGGTTAAACCTTTATGGAAACGGAATGAAAGGGCAGATAAAGAAGAAAATTTCAGGCCTAATTTTAGTTGACTTAAACTTTGTAAAAACCAGTGATTAAAGGGGAGGGAAGAAAGTGCTTGTAGTTGAAAACGTACTTCGGGCACTTCAGCTGAGAAGTAACTCATTTCGACGACAAATGAGTCAGTCATTTTATCAATAACCTTTTAGTACTATAATAAAAAGGTGACCTTTTATTCAGAGACTGTAGCTAATAAAGTACCTATACATGTCTCATTTAAATGTACATCTCAATTGTTCATTTATATTAGCAAACTACTTCCTGAAATAGTGTTTTCTGTATTACTGTTGCTAGAAAATCTGTCACAGCAGCAGTAAACAAATCACATTGTTACTTGCAAATAGGGAGGTTTCAATTGACTGGATTTAATACTGGACACCAAAGAGAATAGTTTGTAGTTGTTGCCATTCAAACATTGAGTGCCAAATACAACATTATAAAAAACGTGAAAAAAACCTAACAATGACATATAGACATATATTTCCATTGTTCAGCCACATGAAAATTAGGTACATTGAAAGCAGAGCAGAAAATAAACTACGGGATAAAAATAACAGGACTTTCTGGCATGGACTAACTCTGGCAATCAGAGTCAATGTAACTAAATTAAAAAACAAAACTCGGTAGTTCACCATCAATCATCATGAACCCGCCATCGTAATTCATCTACCAATCAGCATTCTCCTCTCATACAGTAGAATTTTGATCCCCCTATACTTTGTTATTTCATACAAACCATCCTAATGAATGCAAGATGAAGTGCTTTGATAAAATGAGCACTTTTTCAGTAATACACGGGTTTTGTCCAAAGAAACGACTAGATTTTCTGTTGTGCTCTGTACATCATCCCTTCTTATGCTTCAAAGGGAGAAAAAATATATACTTATGCAGTGACATTAACACTGTAGTATACCTCAGGTCATTAAATAGCAGTGCTTTTTAAGAATAAGAAAGCAGTACGGAATAGATGAAAAACTGTTTACTGCACAGGCCAAAAAGCTAAAGTTAAAAAAAACAAAACTGATGTTTATTTGGGCATTGCTGGTTCAGCTAGTGTTTACTGGCCATCCCTAATTGCCCTGGATAAGATGATGATGAACTGTCTTCATAAATTACTGCAGTCCTTGGAAATGTAAGGACAGCCATAGTGCTGTTAGGAAAGAATTTAAATTTAGCATGATAAAATTTGATCTTTGAAAATTGAACAAAGAGACATCCATTGTTCTTAGACTTGAGCACAACTTTACCTGCCATCCTGACAGAAATAAACACTTCATTTTTTGAGGAAATAAACTGCAAGTGTCACCTTGGTTGGGAATCTAACACTGGCCCTTCCAATTTGTAATGCAGTGCACTAACAACTGCGCTTCTGGGTTCCCTGAGCAGAAAGTTCACTCAAAATCCATTTTGTTTCCACATTTTAAAATTATCCCTCTACACTGAAGTTTTAAAATGGTGATTAATTTATTCGGCATGGAGGTATATCCTAATATGGAATTTAACCAGGCCACTGCAATTTTAAAATTAAAAAAAAATAATAATTAAAGGTGTTTATTGATTTAGCTGTAAACGTCAGGTTGTGTAATCATTTTTCTTGTTTCTTATTTGCAAAACCCTTTCATTTAATCCCCGGAGCTAGCTCGTGCTACTGGAACTTCGGTTGCTGAAAGGATTAAGTTATGTCCACTGAAATAGAACAGTTGTTACAGTGTAATTAATTTTCTTTTCCCAATTGCAGTGCCAAATTGTAGGGCACGATGAGTGCACAATAAAGCCTATGGGGAGAATTTTTGTGAGCAATATGTACTTTCATGTCTGTAAATGTCAAATTGCTTTTACTGCCATAAACTCAAAATGCTGACAGCATTGAGGGCACGTACTCAAAGCAGGACAATACTTCAAACAGACGGTAAGCTTGGTTGCAAAATAAAGATGCTGAATGAAACACAATAACTAGTTACACATCTAACATCTCAATGCCACATCGAGCAATGATGTGAGCAATGTCACCTTTTAAGAAAACACAAAAGAACTGGACTGTGTAGCAGTGTATGCCATTCTCATTTATCTGCTGTACTTTTAAAGTCAGCATCCTACATCAAAAGGGACATTTTCTTCAGTTAGACCTTTAAATAACACCCTAAATCTATTCTTCCCTTTATAAAACTTAAAAATCATAGCATTACGGAAAATGTAAAAAGACATCAGAACATCGATCACAGGGGATTGAAAAGAAATTGAAATTCTTTTTCTTTCTGAAACAACTTTGTTTAGATCAAAGTACACTGCTGTCTTCTCTTGAATTGACACAATTTACCACCTCTGCCTTGCTTCTTTGATCTATTAATTAATGAGTACTCCAGTAGCAGGTGGCATTGAAACAGTGCAAGGCAAATTGGACATGTCTCTTTCTTGCCAAGCTCAAACCATTTAGCAAGCAATATCGCTCCATTTTTTAAAAAATAAATAGAATTAGAGGGGAGAAAAAGCAGGGCACAGGCACAAAGCAGTAAAGGTAAAGACTACAGCAGCGAATAAGGTAATGAATATTTTTTGACAAAACAAGAACATAAATGGATTTTAAAAAAAAGAAATCAAATTGTTCTATTATACCCCTCCAGAAAGACAGCATTTTAAATGCAGGCCGTAAAAGGAAAATGAGGTGCAGTGAAATGTGAGGACTGTTAGTAAAGTACCAGACTACTTTCATGCAATCCTGCCCCTTACTTTCGGAAAACAAAACACTTTAGAGACTAGCTAGTGTTGTCAAGCAGACATGAAACAGAGTAATGGAGAGAGGAAGCTTCAAAACAAATTGCTATATTAAATTTTGAGTTCAGTAATAAAAGTAAACAGAAATGAGAGCTAGGTCATACTAACCACATCATTAGGAAGGCTTTGAAGATCATCAAATGGTGTTTCCAGTGTATTGTTGTCCACATTTAGTAACACAACATCTTCTAAGGCCATGTTCCTCACTTTCTGTTATAGAAAAACGTGAAATGGCTTTGTTGACATTTTAAGGAAACACATCAACACACCTGTTTTTAAAAATGTAATTTGAAATCTAAAATCATCAACAAAAACTAGGCATCATATGCTTGGATGCAAAACCAATTTACTCTTATTAAGTTAAAAGATCTCAGAAAAAAAGTTACAACATGCAATGGAAGCTAGGTAAGAAGAGCCTCATTCTCGGATGCAAACATATCAGACCGCAGTCTGTCGTATGCTTTTTGAAGGTTTATCTATTGTATTAGCTTCAAGCTTTAAATCTTTAATGATTTAATATCAACAGTACACAAGATCTGAAAACAATTTGTAAATTCATCCTTTTATATACATCTCATTTCCACGTATTATCAGAATCAAACTATGGGCAGTGCATTACAAATAGCAATTGGAATATAATTAAATAAACCATGGTTTCTGTCAGTTGGTCCAATTTTCAAAAGATGTGTTCATTTAAATCCCCATACTGATGGAAACTGAACTCTGCATTATTAGTATTATGAATGACACAGTCCATGCCATCAAGAGGTCCAGAAATCCATCTTAGCAACTGCTGAGCACATTGTTTATTACATCTATAAATGTAGCTTACCAAGAATTACAGACTTAATCAGTAAGGGCTGTTTTCTTAGTGCAAACGGTGCTTTGAATTTTCTAAATGACATCAACACAGTTAAAATGCATCAACTTTTCAAACAAACTACAGGGGGCCTTATTCACCAGTCTATTAAACAGAAAGTAGTTAGTACTATCTGTCTTGACGATACGTCTTTTTAAACCCTCCCTCAAGATATAACTTAACCACACTCTGTCACTTGCTATCATTTTCTCAGGGTGGCGGAATGCAACTTCAGATAATTAAAAATATACAGAAGTGTTCTCCAAACCCTTGGAATAAGATAAGACTTCAACGTCAAGTAGCACCAAAGAAAGCTAATCTTTTTGCTCCCACAGCTGGAATAAGCTCAAATCAATTATACAAAATATTCTAAAATCAACGTTAGCTTTGGTATCTTTCAGTACTTTAACTTTTTAACAGAGCTTTGACTCTAAAATGATTTCAGGGATTGTGGTGAGAATATACTTCGTTTCCAAGAAGACATAAACCTGTCCTTTTTATGGGCACCAATATGTCAATCTGGCTGCCAGAAGCAGGAAAAGCTGATGATATAAAATTTTATGATTTCATGCCCCAGCAGCAGACAGAATGACTTAATGAAATCCTCGTCAGATTTACAATCTGAAGCAGCTATTCAACAGAAAGATATGGTTAAGCAAGACATGTCCTTTGACCTTTAATCTCTTTGATCCTTGCACAGCGTGTGGGCTACTAACCCCTTCTGTGCATTTTCCACTTTCCTGTTCCGAGAGTCCTCAGCAGCACTGATCTTAAACAGGTGATTTTAGGTTATAGTATCATAAACAGCTGTGACAAACTGGCTGTCAAAGATCTGCAACTATACGAACTTGAAGCAATTTTCCCTTTGTTAAATTGAATAGAACATTTTCTGTTGTGTATTTTAATATGCCCAAAAGTATCATTATGCCTATTACTGTGATAGAATTAAAGATTATATATTGCTCACGCAAGAGACGGCCCTTGGTACAAACAAAGTGGGCATCTGGGATTATTAGCATTGACAGAGATGGCAAATAGGACTATCTTAAAAAGATGCATCACAAATCCACTCTTTTGCATTCTCTCTCATACTTACTACGGTGTAAGTAGCCCGTTCTGCTGTTTCAGTGTACTCACGCAACATATACAAGCATTAAAAAAAAGCAGACTATTCAGCCCTTCAAACCTATTTCAACATTCAATAAGATAATGGCTAATGTGCTGTGTTTGGAATTTCACACTCCCATCTACCCCCAGTAACCCTGAATTCCCCTGCCTAACAAGAATCTATTCACATTTGTCTGCTAAACAATTGAAAGTCACACCTTGGCTTCTTTAGAGGCAGAGTATTCCAGAGTTGCACAACACTCAGAAAATGTTTTCCTAACCTCAGTTCTAAAAGGATGATCCCCAATGTTAAATAGTACACCCAAGTTCTGGATTCAGCCATTAGAACATCCTTTCAACACCTATCTTGTGGATGGCCTTGACTTCAATCAAGTCAGCTCCTTATTCTTCTAAACGCTAGTGAAACAAGCCCAGCCTGTACAAACTATCCTCATAAAATAACTTCCCATTCCAGGTATCAATTCGGTAAATCTCTTCTGAACTGCTTCTAATGCATTTAAATTCTTCTTTAAATCAAGATGCCAAAATTAACAAGATTGTGCTCGAGGTCTGATTTCACCAATGTCCTGTATAACTAAATCATAATATCTTTACTTTTAAGTCTAATACCACTCGTAATTAAGACATGCCTACCACTTATGTGTGTTATCTGCATATTAATCACAAAAAGTTATGTACCAGAACAGCCAAATCCCTCACACCTCAGGATTCTGCAGACATTCTCCTTTTAAATAGCACTGTTTTCTAGCCAAAGTGATTAACTTCATATTTTCCAACATTATACTTCATTGGCAAGATTTTCGTTTATTCTCTCCACTTCTTAATATCCATCTGCAACTTCCTTTAGGTACCAAACCTTTCCCTCACGTAAGCAGCTGATGGAAAATATTAATTAAAGATATATTTACTGAATGTTAATCCATCTTATTTACCAGTTTGGAAAATATTTCCCTTGTCAATCTAATCATCATCTTATTTTGTAAATATGGAACTTATGTAACCGTCCACTATTTCAATTGGTTACTGATGATGTGCATTTGTGTACTACCTAATATACTTCTGAGTACAGCTACAAATGGTAGAATATTCCACCTACTAACCAAGCAGACAAGTAGATTGTACAGCTTAAATGTTTCTGTGACAGTGTGTTTATCAATTCTTTTGACATTAAAACAGCAATGATAATAGGGACTGGATTTATTACAAAAGCCCAAAAAGGCAATTCTAATACTTCTTTTGTCTGACTATATGCAATCAGGTACAGAGTCAAATTAAAAGAAAAGAAAAATACCTCTAAAAGAAAATAAATGGAACATTAGAATTTAAGTTAGCCCAATTTTGACTGTTATTCACAGAACTGCCCAATACCCAAACTGATTACAGCATTCATAAATCAACAGGTTTCATGTATCAAAATGAAAACACAAGATCCTCTGATGTAGATTTGTTCAGAGTAAATTCCATTCTTCACCTAATCTGAATTAAGCTAACCTACTGTAACTTTACTTCAGTATTCAGAGCATACTGTAAAATGTATTCAGCTGTGGACGCTCTCTGATATTTGATACAGCTTTTAATATTGTTCCAGTTCAACAAACCATGTAAAAGTGCATATAAAGTCAAATTAGGTGATGAGAGGAAAACTAGAGCACTAGTTAATATTTCATTCTGTAATATCTTTCAACTCACCTCCTTTACTCCTAGACCTGAAAATGGCTGAGTGCTTACAACTTGAATTTTATTCTGGTCAAAACAAATTTTCACAACCTCTAGTAAAAAAAAGTCATCAAACATCATATAAACCTAATGCCATAATTTAAGTTTATACAACATTGTGCAATAATCAATTTGTGAATACTGCACTTGTTTTTGTTGAATCAGAAACTTCACAGGATTTTCACTTAGCTCTTAGAATTTAATGTCTAAATAACTTTCCTATGTGTTTCCAGATTGTTCATAGATCTTCACAGAATCCCTACAGTATGGAAACAGACTCACTGGCCCAACAAGTCCACACCAACCCAGATCAATCCCCAGACTCTATGGGCAAGTTAGTATGGCCAATCCACCTAGCCTGCACATCTTTGGACTGTGGGAGGAAACTGGAGCAAACGCACGCAGACACGGGGAGAATGTGCAAACTCCACACAGACAGTCGCCCAAGGGTGGATTGCAAAAATAAAAATTCAACCCACAATTAACTAATCAGCTGGCAAGTCTTAACTATGCATTTTTGAAAGTTTGTTTAAAAAGATGAAAATGTTGTAAGTTGGACCATTGCATTATTAACAGTAGATACTGAAATCTAATGCACTAATTTGTTTGAAGCAATCTCTAACTGAAAGAAGACATAATTAGTTCAGCGTTAAAATTTATCTTCAAAATATTTCACTCACATCCTTTGCATAAAAGTATAATTGGGGTGCAGAAGACAGCTATCTTCCTGGAGCTGGGCTAACTGGAGAAGAGGTTTGCTAAGGCCAGTCTTTGTTACCTTTTATCTCCCACAGCGGGACTGTAGTACATATTCACGGTTTTTGATCGCTTTTTGAACCTGGTGGCCTTGAAAATCCTTTTCCCAATAAAGTTAGATTTGTAAAGGCCATTGTGATGATAGTCCCACAAGCTCCAAACGGGGGACAGAATCTTTTACCTTGTTTGGTGGCAAACGAAAAGATCGGAAGGGCATTTTGTTCAGTGGGATAGCTGCATACTCAAAACCTGCAGTTCTCCTCCCTCCGCCAGAATTACTTTCTGGCTGAGAGGACCCATGGTTGACCAGTGTTTGGCAGTGATTAAGGTCATTATCTGGTAAATAAGAGCCGCAGGGATTGCCCCGCTGTGGAATGGCCTGTTACTATAGGTGTTCACAAAAGCTGTAACCCACTTGTCATTTGATCTGATAGGTGTTTTAACAAAAGAAATTCAGCACCTGAGCAAAGAACTAGGCATTGTGCAGGCAAGTGCTTGCTGGGAGACATTCTACCGCAGTGATATGCTCTCTGATGAAGGGTCTAGGCCCGAAACGTCAGCTTTTGTGCTCCTGAGATGCTGCTGGGCCTGCTGTGTTCATCATGCCTCACATTTTATTATCTCATACATTCTACCGCACTTGCTTCTGATTTCCTTCTTCTCTGACGACCACCACCATTATTGAGGTTCACAATCCAAAAGAACACCCAACACTTTTGATCCTGGGAATCCAGGTGTTCTCTTCTGTCAGCGACCATAGTCTCCTCTGTGATACTGCTAAGCACAAGAACTGTGGTTGCAAAGACCCAGCAGCTCTTGCTGGACAGGACTTCTATCACCATATTTTGATTCGAAGTGAAGGCACTGCCTGATGGGCGTGAAAGGTTCAGTGGGCCTTTCCTGAATGGGATAACATGGGTCTCTTGTTGGCTCTCGAGCCAGCAGACAAGAGTCCTGCATCTCAACAAGATTTAGCTTTGGTTTAACAATTGACCAGAATCCTACATTCAGAGGCATTGTGACATGTGTGTCAATCAAGGGATATATTTTTGCGCACAGATAATCTTTGTTATTTTATATGTAACTAGGAAAGGGATCACCTATCATCTATCCTAGATCTTAGTTAAGATGTTCAAGTTGATCAATAAAGGACATCAAATACCATTAGCAAGATCCCCTACTGATAGTATCCACATATCCATGTATTAAACGCAAATTACCAAGTAGCTAACATCAATGTCTGTCCTCCCTTATGGATAAAGTAGCTTAATCTTAGCTCAATGAGCTATTGTCTTTCTGCAATAGAATGCAAAATGTTAAATAATTCTTATGTTCACTCCCACAATTTCACAGAATTGGTAAATCTGATATGGTCACTTACAAAATTAAAAGATATAGTGAATATCATTTGCAAAAGCTGCAACTACTACAGCCGAATATATTCATTGACAATGCTGGTATCTCCCCTGCAATCATCAGTAGTGAGTGTGTCTTGTGGCACCATGCATATTTATAATGTGTACAGGCTAAATATTTTGGACAGACGTCATCTCTAATCAGGGACATCTATATGGTACAGTAGCAGATTCAAGCTCAGAAAACTCTAAATTTTGTACCAAACTGTTGACACTTAGGTAGATTCCCAGCCCATTCAACTTCATTGATTAAGTTGATAGATATTGCCTGACCATCCACTCCTCATATTTCTGTAGGTAGGAATGAATCAAGGCTTTTAGGGAAGCAACTTTGGCAACTGGCAATGACAAAGTAAGTAGGTTAGTACATTTTCAAACTGGTGTTTTTCCAATTTAGAATGAAAGCTAGATATCACAGTGTAAAGGCTAATGCTAACTAAATGCAACGGTAGGGCCAAGATAGCACAATTTCTAACTTTGTCCTAATAGTCAGTTTTTCGGTTAGTCTAACGTGACAATTTCACGTCAAAATGGATGAGTGTGAGCTGAAAGCCTAAAAGCACTTGGAATAAAATTCTAGCACGTAACTGGATATCTTGCAGTAGGGGCAAATATATTCCTCAATATTTCTTTAAATTGTAAGTATTCATAAGGGCACTTGGTACAGAAAGCAATCCCCACCTTTTGTTATGATTCTAAAGAAATGTTTATCAAGAAGGTAAATTTTATATTTTTGTAAAGAAATGTTGCTTAAGTGAATGGACCAATGTCTATGCAGGGATCAAATCTTCTTGTTCAAGTCAACGAATGATCAAGAAATTTATATTTACAATCTCAGCTATATCATCCTGGCTGAATGTCAAATGGATGACCAGATCAAAGATGCTGCCATATAAGAAGCTGTGAAATACTAGCCACATTAGCCTGAGGTCCTATAGCAACTGGTATAGCCGGCAAACAGATGGGCGATGGTTTGTCATCTAACTGTTTGCCAGTCTTGCCAAGAGACCAATAAAAGGATATCAATGAGAAAAAGTCACTACTAGTGTTAAAAATTGGTTTTTGCCAACTTTAAATCTCACCGTACAGAAACTAAAGCATCAATCTGTAGTCAAAATCATTAGACATAATTAAGAGATGAGCTTAACTGTAACAAATATATCTGGCTAATCCAGAAAGATGCCAGAACGGTACCATTTGACTTCACAGCCAATGGCTGATTAAATTTTTCTTCCTTGTTACTGATAAAACTAAGATAAAAATAGCATACAGCTTAAAAGCATGGGTGGAAGGGGGGAGTAGACGAAAACTCAGGGCTATGATTTTGGATCCATGAAAATATAACTTCAAGAAAGCTGTGAAGTGTACTCCACCTTCCTTATCAAAGTATAGATGCAATATAGTTATGAACTGAATTTTTGCAAAGCGCAGTTATGCTGTATTGCTGGGAAATGGTTAGAAATCATAATTAAGGAAGTAATAACAGGATATTTGTAAAATTAAAATCCAGAGTTGGCATGGTTTAATAAATGGTAAATTGTGATGGACTAATTTGTGTAAGGTGAGTGTGAGGTTATCTATTTTGGTGGAAGAATAAAACAATAAATTTTCTAAATGGAGAGAAACTTCACAGTACTTCAGTGCAGAGGGTTTTGGGAGCCTTCATGCATGCACTACAGAAAACTAGTTTGTAGGCAATAAGGAAGGCAAATGGAATTTTAGCATTATTGCTCAAGGAATAGAGCTTAAATGTAGCAAAGTGCTGCTGAAACAGTACAAGGTTTTAGTGAGACAGCACAGAGTATTGCAGAGAGTTTTGGTCCCTTTACTTGGGGAGGGATGCAGTTGCATTGGAGGCAGTTCGTGGGAAATTCAGAGGATTGATTCCAGAGATGGTTCATGGAGATTTTGAGCAGCTTAAGCCTATGTTCTTTGGAGTTTACACGAATGAGGGGAAATCTAATTGAGGGATATAAAACACTAAAAGGCTTTACAAAGTACACAGAGAGAGGGTGTGGAGAATATAGAATGAAAGGTAATTGTTTTAGGACAAGGGATAGCAGATTTAAAACATGAGGAGGCATAACTTCCTTCAAAGGGTCACAAATCTGTGGAACCAGTGCGCCAGAATGCAGTGGAAGCTGCGACATTGAAGATATGTAAAGCGATAGACAGATTTTTAATTAGTAACAAGTTAAAGGGTTATGGAGAGTTAGCAGGAAAGTGGGGTTGAGACAGAGATGAGATTAGCCACGATCATATTGAATGGTGGAGGAAGCTCAAGGGAGTGAATTACCTACTCCTGTTCCTAATTTTTATGTTCTTATGATCTTAAAAGGACTACAGAGTAATAACTCATGAGTATTGCCTTGTATGACAATGTTTAAAACTTAATATTTCCTTCAGGTAAAATAAAGTACTGGTAAGTAAGGTGAATACAATAATTATTTTAAATGCTGACAGAAAGAGAACAAGAAAATACGTACATAAGACATGCATCACAATAACTATCTTGCATTTATTTTGCTAACCTTAGGCATATGGGGGTGGCAGTGGTAATATCACTGGGCAAGTAATTCAGAACCCCAGGGGACCTGGGTTTGAAACTCGCCATGGCAGATGGTGAAATTTAAATTCAAATATTAAATATGGAATAAACAGCTGGCCTAATTTTAACCATCTAACTGTCATCAATTGTCGTAAAAACCCATCTTGTTTACTAATGTCCTTTAGGGAAGGAAATCTACTATCCAAACCTGGTCTGGATTACATGTGACTTCAAACTCCATAACAATGTAGTTAGCTCTTAACTGCGTTTTGGGCAATTAGGAATGGGTAGTAAATACTGGCCTGGTAAGTGACACACATTGCCCATGAATGAATAAATACATCATGGATGAAAAGTGCTGAATTTTTTATTGCTTTGATAGATTTTGATGGTCCACAGAAAGCTTAGATTTTAGATATGGATGGTTTTCCAGTATCAATTCAAAGACTGAAGTAAGCAACTCAATTTTAGCAACATTTTTAAATACCGATTCTTAATGTTAGCTTTAATAAAAATATTAAGAAACCTTCTAATGTACATAAGCTGATCTGTGTAAGCGCACACGATTTTAAATACAGCTTTGTTGAAGTAATTAGAAAGAATAAATCATCAGATTTTAAAGACATGCAGGAAATATAATTCAATTCTACTGATAAAGCAAATAAACTTACCTCCATTAAACTAGAATGCACTCCTATGAGGTAGGGCATTGGAGCACTAAAGTTAGAAAAGAGAGTCTATATTAATTATTGATCTTAAACCAATGATTAATTCTATGATATTGATGATTAGATGATTAGATGATTTTCGTCTGAGTTAATTTCATAATCATAAAGGACATTTACTAAAAACGGTCATTTTGGATCCATTTCAGAAGGTTTGCTCCAGCTAGGTGAAATAAGAATGTTCATCCTTTCTCTCTCAAAACAACCACAAATCTTTACAGCTACAGATAGCCTAATCAGAACATAAAACTGAACAAATTATAACAATATCATGAAGATGCATGAGGTATACAAGACACTCAACTAATATTTCACAATAAAATTATGGTCGAAGTCGTTAGAGGTGCAACTCAACTTCTGCAGAAGCATAAAACAGATGGTAATGAACCAAAAACCTATTGTACACATTGCTACTTTTGCTTATATTTACATTAAAGCTACTGGAGAAGAAAATTATGCAGTGTATAAAACTGGCCATCAAATTCATTATTCTCAATTTTGTGCTATTGACCGACTGAATTTTTTAAAAAAATGTCAAAACAAGTACAATTATGAGGAGAGACCAATGAATGGAGATTATAGGACACTTGGGGTAAAGCTTCAGCTGCTAAAACTTAGGAGAATCTTGCCTGTCACATGAACGAGCTAATCAAGGGGAGATATGGTCAATGTTGAGATGGGGAGGGGAGGTTGAGGGTGGAAGAGGAAATCATGCATTTTTGTGATTAAGGAATGATGACGTCAGAAGGTGGAATAAGAGGAGGTAGCCAGTCGAGTGAACATTTTGTAACCATATAAGTAGACTACTCAAACATTGTGCAGGGCGAACCCCTACAATCATTCTTGACAGTAGGACTCCATCTTGCATAAAAAATGCTAATTTTGAATAGCTCAAAGCATTTTTGTGTAATAGGGCAAGCCCTCTTCCTTGTTTACAACATATTTTCATAGATCCAAAAACATTAAGGTCTAGTTAGTGTAAATTCAATTTTATCCATCACACTGGTTCTGCAGGATCAAACCAGTGTCTTCCAACTGCAAGTCAAAATGCCAACACTGCTCAAATGGAGATACAGGGCCTAAAGAATATATTAGTAGTTTAATACCGATTAACTAATAATGTTAAGATTTAAACTTCATAGATTCCCTACAATGTAGATTTAGGCCATTCCTCCTATCCAGTCCACACCCATCCTCCAAACAGCATCCCACCCAAACCCATCCGATTAAGCGACCCGTGACCCTGCATTTCCAATGGCCAATCCATCTAACCTGCACATCTTTGGACTGTGAGATGAAACCAGAGCACCTGGGGGAAACCAGGGAAGAATGTGCAAATTCTACACAGTCACCCAAGTGTGGAATTGAACCCAGGTCCCGTCCGTGAGGCAGCAGTGCTATGCACTGAGCTACTGTGCTGCCCCGCTAACTGATACAATGTAAATAGTTTCAAGGGATACTTTTAAAACAATATTACACCCATGATTAAAACCTGCATCTGTTCGCATGTAATAATTTCACAGCAGATCACAAAATCTTCCAGGGATATATTTAAAGGGTGCATACTCCCAGCTTTTGTTTTCACATTCATGGAACACTTAGCATGTGAAAAAACTACATTGTTTTATTTTCCCCCAAACTACTCCACAGACATTTACAAAAGTACACAGAACTGCTGAAAAAAGAAAGAACATAACACACACCAGGAACATGACTACTCACAATGGGAAAAAGTTCACACCAGTCAACAGGTTGAATATGTTAAGCCATCAAAAGAATGAAGCACAAATTATATAAACCTCCTCAGACAATAAAGTAGCAACAGATCAAAGACCTACTTCTATATATATGGCGTATCTATACAATATACATATTTATACGAGATAATTCATGCGAGGCCTTGATTGAAAGATTATCTTCAATCTTATGCTTCAAATTTAACATCTTATTATTAACCTGCAGTGCAGTATGTATCAAAGGTGAAAAGTTTTTTGAAGATTTCTTGTCATAAAATATTCATGAAACTTGTCTTTGAAAGAAAAAGATCAGCCAGAGATTTTCTATAAAGAAACTGGCATTTTACATTAGGAAGTGGATTAACGGAGTTATGACTGGAAAAGCAGCGTCTCACTGTTTTTCTCGCGTGTACTTACTTCTTCTTCCTAGTCAAAATGTGAGGACCAAATTTAACAACACAACATAAGGGTGACTTGTTGGGAAGTGTCCAGAACCAATTGTCCAATGCAGTTCTGTTTTACCTATGTTTTGCCATTCTTTTTACACTTGAATGCAGCACAAGATTTGCACAGCACACTTACAAACAGACATAGTTAGTTTTCTGACGCCACAAAAATTCACAAATGCATTGTGGATATAAAGCTTTATTATTTTGTATTCATTCGCAGGATGCGGGTATCATTGAAAGGCCAGTATTTGTCCCTGAAAAGATGGCAGTGAGCTGCCTTCTTAAACTGTAGCTCATGTGCTGTAGGTTAGTTCACAATGCCCATTAGGTTATAAAAGACCAGAACTATAGGTTTATTAATATAGAGGGAAAGTTTCAGCTGTTCAGTAGTTATGGAAAATTTGTCGAAGTATTTGTAAATAAAAAATGGTTTTTTTGTGAAAGAGTCTAAAACTATATAAATAAGGGCTGCATTTTGTACCCAGCATTGTATTTTTGGATCTTGTTTCAAGTTGGTTAAATTTTGTACATGCAGAAATACTGCAGTTTCGGTGGACCATTGGATTATGTGCAGAAAAGATAATTTGGCAATTTTTGTGACACTGCGGATTTTTTTTTCCAATCTAATATAGGATGAAAGGGGTACAAGAGAATGGCAAGAATGTAAACCAAAACCCAACTCTTGCCTCAAGTACCATGTTCTGCCTAAAGGCAGAAAACATGCCAACAGGCATTGAATTTTTTATTCCCATCAAATCCAACCAACAACCCCTAAAAGAAGCTTCTTTTAGATTTTTCACTATTGGAATGAACCCTATTTACTTAATCTTTGACAACCGATTTCAGCTGAGTTGAGTCAGCTAAAATTATACATCTCACATTAACAAATCACTTGCCTGACATTCTCTCTATCTGCCCAGTTAGTACCAACCCAATCAATGGCCACTACAGTGCAGGGAGGCTGGCTAGTAATCCAACTGAAACACAGGCTGAAAGAATCCCAAGTTGAGGGAAAACTCTGCTTCCATTATGTGCTATCCTACAGAAAAATAGTGCCAAGTAATTGCTGGGGAATGAGTGTTTGGAGATCAGACTCCATAAACTATTTCCTCGGTTGTTGAGATAAATGACTTAACTTCTGTAATTCATGTTAGTTAATTGTTTATTTCTTTAAAACCTATAATACAGGAAAATGGTGGAAATATAGCCCCACATTTCGATAATAACAAAAGAAACCTGCAGATGTTGGAATCCAAGGTAAACAAAGGGCAGGCTGGAAGAGCACAGCAGACCACGCAGCATCCAGAGGAAAGGAGCAGTCAACATTTCAGGTATTACCCTTCTTCAGGGCATATAATGAGATATTTAATCGTAGAATTTGGAATCAAGCAGACTTAAGCTTTGGGAGTTAGGTAGATGGAAATCTACCAGCCTGTAAATGTATGAAGCATTGCCAATCTAACACCATCAGATTTTCTGAAGTCATGGGCAAGTTATGTAGGGAATATCCAACCTCAAACATCTTGAAAGACGCTTTTGTTGAGAAAGGTGGGTGTGGAGGTTGGAAGGCTACTTTGGGAATTTGTACAGGTCAGCTGGGAAAATCTGACAGAATGGTAGGAGGTGGGGGAAGGAGGGGATAGATGTGTGCAGCTGGGTGGCCTAAGGCTACTGAAAAGAGACAATGAGGATGCCAAAATTATGTCAGAAATGGGTGACAGGAACTAAATTTATTAACTGTTAAATTAAAGTAGCCAAGCCTATTATAGAATGTAAATGAATGTCCCTGCAGGGAATATTACTGAGAAGAACAGATCTCAAAATCACCATCATGAAGATTAATGGTACTATTTTTGGGAGGATGGAAAGCAACTATCATTGTATAAACAAGGAACAGGTGTAGGCCACTCAGCCCTTCAAGTCTGCCATTCAATAACAGCATGGTTGATCTGATTTTAACTTCCACTCTACAATCCTGCATATCCCCAATAATCTTATATCCCCTTGGTAATCAAGAATTATCTGCCCCGGCCTTAAAAATATTTTAAGATTCTGTCTCCACTGCATTTTGAAGAAAAAAATTTCAAAGGCTCTCACTCCTCAGAAAAAAAAATTCCTCATCTCAGTTTAAAAATCAGGGGTCACCCATTCAAGACAATGGCCCCTCGTTCTAGCTTCTGTGAGATAAAAACAATGATGACTCCAACCATGATAGAACTGTGGCAAGCATGACAGCAAAAGTCTGAGAAAACAGAAAGTGGATTCTAGTAACAAGAATTTTAGTATATTATTATGGACTGACATTTACTACTTAATGCTTTAATTGACAAGAAGCAAAAAAATAAGATTACACAGAATGGTCTACCACTTGCTAATAGCTTCCATTTACATGTATGGTTGTCATATAGAAGATCACTCTATAGTTATGTGATGTCCTAAAAGAAATGAAAAGTATTAAACTTCTCAAACTCTCGTTTTTTCTTCCTTTGATCCTTGAAGGTAACCAAACAAAACTGTAGGATTTTCCACAAACTACATATATATTTGCCCTTGAATAGAAGATTATAATTCAATTTGAGTCATCTCTTGAACCTGCTAGCAATTACATTCCATTCAAAATGAATCTTCTTAGTTTGATATGATTGCAAGTGTTGAACTGAATTAAAGCCTTGTCAGTCACCACAAGTTTTTTATTGCTATCTATGTACTTCACTGGCGAGAATGGTTTCGTAGTCATGAATGACATCAGAAGTGAGATGTACAAGTGATTCTCAGCAGTGAATGACAGTTAGCTGATAGCAACTAATCTTACCCTTAGCGGCATTAAATATTTCTCAAGAACTGAAGTCCTGACTGTATTGTTGCACATATAGCAGCACATAGCTATGTCAAACTTCAGATATGGATTTTTTACATATACAAGATAGATTAGGTACCCAAGGGTCAGAAAATGCTTTAAATAAAGGGTGTACAATTTGTAATTGTGGTACAGACGGTTCTCGTAAATGTGAGCAGACCTCCACTGTCAGTTTGAAAGCATGCTGAAATCCCCAGGTTGATGTAGTAGAATTAAATAACTTAACCAATTACAAAGAAAATGTCTTTTATGTATGGACTAGAAAACTAATGAAAATTCCCTTTGAATTGGGAAACCTGGGAACTTGCAATCACAGAACAGAGTAAGAAATAAAAACAGAAAATGCTAGATAAATTCAGCAGGTCAGGCATCATCTGTGGAGAGAAAAACAGAATTTAAAAGGTAAAATTCTACTGGGGCACTGTTGAATTGGATTATGTTTCAGTAAATCAAGCAAGTGAAGATTTTAATTTTTTTAAAACTGTGGTTAGTTGTTAAACAGTTTTAGTAAGAAAGACAATCACACAGTCCAGGCCAAAAGTAAGTTCATTGGTTATGGTTTTATTGACGTTTCGTGTCTCAAGTGAATACAAGTTTAGGTTAACAGGTGAGAATGCTTTCAGGCAAAAAGTATTTTAGTTGGGACACTGGTTCTATGTATTTTAAAACGGTTTTATTTTTTAGCTAAGTATGCAAACGTGGCCTATGGGGATATTTCTACACATATATGTATAATATGTGTGAAATGGTTCTGTAGTCTTTATCGTTGTTTTGATCTTTGTAGAATTATCAGTTGGGACAATAGTTAATTATGATGAGGTGACACCACATACTTTAAGCAGACGAATCTGCATTGGTTTCACAATGTGTTGGTAAAAAAACCATGGGTTTAGTTAGCTAAGATGGGCAAACTGTTATAAAATGGATAATGTAATGAAAGTGAATTACAAGAAATTTGGAAGTATTGTGAGTAAAGTGACCATTAGTTCTAAAGAAATCAGTCAGGAATTGGTTGCACGTTGTCTGGCCAATCTAAAAATTGGCAATGAAATATGAAGGCGAAGTTCAATTACAAATAAGCTAATTAGAGATCAGAAGAACTTCAGTCAACAGAATACAACAGGGGTCCTATGCCCAGTCAGTGTTGCGAACTGGTATCCGAAATTGATGAACATGAAAAATCGCCATCTTCACACGGCATTATTTTTATATCATCGAACTAATTCTGTAAAAGCTTTGAAAACATATCTGTACTTTTGACTTATCTTGAAATAAATCAAGATTACTAAAATTTCAGACTGATGCTCTCAAACTCAGACTTCTGTAGAAATCAATTTAGCTTTTACAATTAAAGTTAAATCACATGCCAAAATCTGACACAGGCAGGAATTTCCCTGCTGGGTGGAAAGCTGATAAGAGAGACACACTGCTTCTTTGAGGAAAGGCACTGCCAAGGCATGCTGCTAGCCTTCCCTGGATTCAAATTCCTGGTCAAGGTAGAGGGGTTCAGGGAAGCCAAAGCCTGCCTAATTAATACCCTTCCTGCCTCGAAGCTTACTATTCACAAAGAGCAGGTTATGTCCAAGGTTTCAAGTCTATGATCACTCAGAGTGATTCTGAAGTTCCACCAATCTTCTGAAGACACCCAGACTTAAAGTATTAACTCTGTATTACCCCCACAAAAGCCGACTGGCCTGCTGAACATTTCAAGGATTTTCTGTTTGTATTTCAGATTTCCAGCATTGGCTTGGTTTCTGAATAAGAGATTTATCTCAAAACCGTGTTCATTTGAGAGAACCTCAGTTTAATCTGCAAAGGCTCAGGATCTCAAGCAGGAAGTTGGAAGCTTGCGTCTCTGGGCTATTAGTTATCCAAATTCAATACTCAATTCAGTTGAGGTAATAAAGGTTCTCATCTGCGCATTCCTATGGTATAATTAACCAAGCAAAACAACTCATTTGTACTGGTGGTTAAACTAATATTTAATGTTATTGACTTGATCGGTGCTCCTCTAGGTCAGCTCTCTCATCTTGCCAACCGGAAGACAAAAATGTCGTTGACTTCTGGATTGTGCACGGTTAAAAAGCAACAGCTCCTTTAGAAAACTGAAAAGGATCAGTCTTCCTAAGCACTGGGAAGAGCATGAACCAAATTTTCTCGAACCTATAAAAGATGAGGAGATGGACTTAATTTTACTGCTGTGTTTTATGACAGAACTGGGTTTCAAAGAAAAACAAAAGTGAAGAAAAGCATACAGAAACTTCCAATTCCAGTAAGCAGCATTCCTATAATTGAAAATAAAATTACTGCATTTCCATTTACAGAGGCCAGTAACAAGTCTGGAATTTGTCTTCACCATGGTGCCCCTAAAAGATATTGAACAAAAGTAGCTGTACGCTTATTGTTAAATCAGCAATCAGTCCACAATGTTGAGATAAGAGAGAGTTCGGTGCTTGCCTACTATTTATTTATATACCTGATGACTACATAACTGTCAATCTACAAACAGTACAAACATTAAGAAAAGATAACCAGCTGTCCAAAGTCCAAATCTGTTTATCTGACAGGATTTGAATGGTTGGAACATAACCCTCTGGTTTGGACCCTGTTTTGTGCGGGAGGATCCAAGTTCGTAAGTGAGAGATATGAAGTATATTTGTTAGCCATCAACATGCTGGTAACTAGTGCATTAGAAGATTGATCCATAAACATTTCTAACAGTTTGGAGTGATTTACCTGATGGCTGTTGTCATCAATCCCAAGATGCACAAACAATAATGTGCTTCTATTACCAACTCTACACAAATGAAAAACAATCCTGAGTGAGTGACTGGGGAAACTTCCCACTGAAGATGATGAAAGTACCCTCTAAATGTTTGACAAATAGCTTTTATAAAAGATGAGTGTTTCACGAACTACTCCTGGGATTTCTTTCAATTCAGAACAGTTTTTCTTCAGATGGGAGCAAAGACAAAGATATTCCAAAGGGAATTCAATGAAAGTACAGACACCATCATAGAAAAATAATAAAAAATTCCAAATATAGTGGAAAAACAATGCAACATCTTCTTCACGATTTTGTACCACCTTAAATTAAGGTTGTAACAATGTTCTTACATTTGGATTTCCATTAAAAACACACCCAATCATTTTTCAGACCAACCGCAAATTGGGATTTTTTTTTCAATACAGCTAGTCTGCTCCTGATATTGATTTTCTTCCTTGTTAAAAGGTTTTGGATTAATGTGAATTAAATGGTTATTAAGTAGCAAGGTAGAATTTAATGCTTAAAAGGCATGATTATCAAATCATTTGAATTAACGATTCTGAGTTAAGATTAGATTTTAGTATCTTGTTCTGTCCCACTAACTTGCTTAATTGATGAGCTGTGGAAGATAACACCAAAGATAAAACACTCATATTTCAATACAGTCCCAAAAATTCTAAATTTCCACATTTACATGAAAACACAACTTCACATCTGACATGCAAAATAATAAAAGGACAACAGCTCTGATTTGTCGTGAATACAACCAAAGTACTTAGAAGTATCACATTATGGTACTTGACATCAAGCACTTCACTTGGGTGTATAAATAAGATTTCATGCATGTGCTTTAGCTACTATCCACAGGAATGTTCACACATCACTGAGAGAAAGGTCTTACAGTCTAAACCCTTTCCAGATGACATACAGCGAACATGTTTTTAATTAAGTATATTCAGGAAAATGACAGCTCGATGTCAGAAGAGCAAGGCCTTGACCGCAGCAGGAAGTCTAGAGACTGCAAACGTCTTGTCTACTGGAACCCTGGTCACTGAACTGTAGAGAAACAGGAAGGTCACTCCATCCAAGAAAACTGGTAATTTTTAATATGTTCAGAAGCCAGATAGGAACAAAAACTGTCACACAGCTTATATTGCAAATCTGTAGCTGCAGAGCTTAATTAACAGGATCACATCTTGCTTTCAATCTTCAAAATTACTCTGGTAACTCAGACATAATAATGAAACTTGCAGCTAAGATGTCAGATAAACTCACTTTTAAACATGATGAACAAACTAGCAGAGAAAATTAAATGAGCATTCCATATGTACAGGAAAATTGTGAAGACCAGCCAAGTGTGAGCAGAAGTACAAAATGAATTATGAATGATAATAGAATTTTTCATATAAATTACTGCAGCAGGTATAACATATGAAATAGAAATACAGACATCATTAGTTTCACTGATTAAGAATATTTGGAAATGTTGAACTATGTTAAAGATTTTCTTGATCATGTCATTAATTGCATCATCCTTCCACGTGACTGTCTCCTTTAGTACTGCTGAAAACAGACGTGTATTCCGACTGTGTAGAAATACAACATAATAGTTGGCTTCAACTGTGGTTCAAAATTTTGAGATATTTTATTTCAAGGTGGCCTGGGCATTTTTCAGGACCTAAACAGATAGCCTTGACCAATTTACAAGTTTGCCCGAGGAGTTTACAGCGAGATTATGGTAGCCATTATCCTACCAGACTGTTTTGATGCACTGTATTTCAGCATCAAGCTTGCACAGTAAACTTGAGTTCGATTTACAAGTTCGCCAATGATGGTGAACAGCAGGTGAAGCTAACTGTTTCATGTTGCTGCTATGCACTATCACCCGACATAATGTTCGCAATTAATAGGATGCTGCTGTCAAGTCAAAAGTTGTTCTGCCTGTCACATTTGTGAGTAATGGGGTTCATGAATTTCAGACCTGCTGTGATGCTAGATATCTAGGCAATACATCAGATAGCAGATCATACCAACCCCTTCAGCTGTTTGCAACAAGTTAAGCACCATACCAGCCAAGATTTCAAAAATTCAAAATTGTGTCCCCTATCAGATACGATTCCTAAATTAGACAACATATGCTAAGTAATCCTGAGTGTGTTCGAAGTTACGCTGACAACGATTATTTAGGATTATTAGTCAGAACTGAAATGTGGAACATTTGTACATGCAGAAAACTATTTGTATTAATACCTGGGGCCCTGTTCTTTGTAGACAGAAATAAAATGAACACTTATCAAACCAGTTTGAAACCAACAAAAACAGTGACAGCAATTTACTGTTTTGTTTCTTAGGAGAATACTTTGACCAATTTCAGTCAATATCCTTTACTGCTTTAATTCAGAGTCAAAATTGAAAGAAAGCTTGATAGTTAATAGTCAGTTATCATCAAAGTAATTCATTCTCCAGAATAACATCACTGTTTGGCAAATACAGTCCATCTGTCAAACAATAAGCATTCTTTTCTCTAATAGTATGAGTCATTTTCTTTTTAAACTGGCATTGCTTTTGAATTGTTCCGATAAGTACAAGATGAAAAGCTTTGATAAACTGTTTTTTTAAAGCAATACTCAAGCTCATACTACCAAACACTTATTTGTATAATTTCCTTTATTAGTCAAGGTACAGACACAAAAGCATTGAGGTTTTGCAGAAATCTTGGTAACACTAGTTAGACTGCAGAAGGTCTATTTACTGCCACACAAGAAGAATGCAGATGCAAGACAAAAGTAGCAGAGGTGATCTAGCACATTGTCAGGATTGGTCAGTTTTAGGAAAGTTTGGGATTGAAGGGATTGTTCATTCTGGAAGTGAGGATGTCGATAAGAAGAACTGAAGTGCCTGAAATTAGGAGGAGCCTAGATTGAATGGATAGGAAAGATTTAATTCCTTCAATTGAGAGTTTAATAAGCAGGTAACAGATTAAAATTAATTGCTGGAAAAATTAGAGGATTTGAGAAGATCTGGAACTCACTCTTTGAAAGCATGCTGTAAGTAAAAATTTGCAGATAATAAAATGTGAGGCTGGATGAACACAGCAGGCCAAGCAGCATCTCAGGAGCACAAAAGCTGACGTTTCAGGCCTAGACCCTTCATCAGAGAGGGGGATGGGGAGAGGGAACTGGAATAAATAGGGAGAGAGGGGGAGGCGGACCGAAGATGGAGAGTAAAGAAGATAGGTGGAGAGAGTATAGGTGGGGAGGTAGGGAGGGGATAGGTCAGTCCAGGGAAGACGGACAGGTCAAGGAGGTGGGATGAGGTTAGTAGGTAGCTGGGGGTGCGGCTTGGGGTGGGAGGAAGGGATGGGTGAGAGGAAGAACCGGTTAGGGAGGCAGAGACAGGTTGGACTGGTTTTGAGATGCAGTGGGTGGGGGGGGAAGAGCTGGGCTGGTTGTGTGGTGCAGTGGGGGGAGGGGACGAACTGGGCTGGTTTAGGGATGCAGTAGGGGAAGGGGAGATTTTGAAACTGGTGAAGTCCACATTGATACCATATGGCTGCAGGGTTCCCAGGCGGAATATGAGTTGCTGTTCCTGCAACCTTCGGGTGGCATCATTGTGGCAGTGCAGGAGGCCCATGATGGACATGTCATCTAGAGAATGGGAGGGGGAGTGGAAATGGTTTGCGACTGGGAGGTGCAGGCACAGCAACTCATATTCCGCCTGGGAACCCTGCAGCCATATGGTATCAATGTGGACTTCACCAGTTTCAAAATCTCCCCTTCCCCTACTGCATCCCTAAACCAGCCCAGTTCGTCCCCTCCCCCCACTGCACCACACAACCAGCCCAGCTCTTCCCCCCCACCCACTGCATCCCAAAACCAGTCCAACCTGTCTCTGCCTCCCTAACCGGTTCTTCCTCTCACCCATCCCTTCCTCCCACCCCAAGCCGCACCCCCAGCTACCTACTAACCTCATCCCACCTCCTTGACCTGTCCGTCTTCCCTGGACTGACCTATCCCCTCCCTACCTCCCCACCTACACTCTCTCCACCTATCTTCTTTACTCTCCATCTTCGGTCCGCCTCCCCCTCTCTCCCTATTTATTCCAGTTCCCTCCCCCCATCCCCCTCTCTGATGAAGGGTCTAGGCCTGAAACGTCAGCTTTTGTGCTCCTGAGATGCTGCTTGGCCTGCTGTGTTCATCCAGCCTCACATTTTATTATCTTGGAATTCTCCAGCATCTGCAGTTCCCATTACCCCAGTAAAAATTTGCATACCAGTTGAAATGTATTTGGACATGCACTGGAATTGCCATCAATCAAAGGAATGGATCAATAACCCGAAAGTGTGTGTGTGTGCAGTATAGCTTGCACAGGCTGCACAGGCACAGGCCAAATAATGCCCTGTGCTGATTCTCATTGAAGCCTTTCCATAAAACATATGGTACAATTCTCGATTTAAAGATTTGTTAAAGTTGAACATATGTAACCACGGGTTTTTAATATGAACATTTTAAGCTGTTTACATTGTTCTTCAGCAAGTTGTTTTAAAGCATGCACAATAACTAGTGGAGTTTACATTTATATGCAGGATAATGAATTTTAGCTCAAGTTACGACATAGCTTTTTAAAGAATTCTTTTCTTCAGAACAAAAAAACTCTTCACAATGAGGTATATACGACAAACCTGGATCACTAATGCATGACGTCTTTGATGCACATTTGCATTCAGTTTTAAAATATATTTATTTTAGCCAATTGCCAAAATAATGGATACACCAATAACTAACAAAAAGCAAATGAAATAGGTACCACATCCAATTGTTTTTAATGGGGGCTGGAGAAAGAACATGAGAGGACGCCAAGAAAAGAAAATCTGTTCTTCTTTGAATAGCGTCATGGAAAACCTAAGCAAACAGACATAGTTTAGCATCTTATTCAAAGTGGTACCTCTTCACAACTCATTATGGAATTGAAGGACCAATTTATTTTGTTTCACTTTGCAAGTGTGTATCTGATAATCTCAAAGATTGTAACTGTAGAAAAAGTTAACCCCAGTATTACTAAAATTATTGGAAGTAGAACTAGGAGTTTAAGTTCAAATTAATACAAGGTATTGATGGAATTGAGAAATACACAGTTGCTGGCACTTGGATTAAACAACTGGCTGCAGCAGTAAAGGCAAAACTTGATTTGCATGACACAAGGTGGAGACATTAAGATGTATTGGATAGATGAATTAAACCTGTCCAAATGACTTCCCTTGTCTGTAATTATTTCTTGATATTGTAAAATGTAATCAGCTACATAAATACAGCTATTCAGTGCTAACTGCATAAATGGGATGGAAGGATTTTGCATTTACATAACACCCAGAGCACTCTTGTGACAATGGCCATGCTTAGGACACTAAATAAATTACAAACAGGTAAAAACATAGAAATTCGAACACATTAAAAAAGTGTTCATTTTTGATAGAGCTGCATTCAGGCTTAACTAAATATCTGCAATTCAATACTGCCTCAGGTCAGATTCCTAGCTTTCTGTCAAAGTCCCAGAGAGAAAAAAAACAAATCACCTTTCATTGCAACATAAACATTTAGCACAGTGAATTTCTACCTCATTATCGAATTGACTATCTAGAATTTACTGCACAATAACACAGAATGTGTTGAGATTTGTTATGTCGACCCCATGAGTTTGTATAAATGATTATTTTCTATCCGCATAACCATCTGCCTATGGCAACAGAGGATCAGGTTACTCTCAGTGCCACATTATGACTGCTCCTTCCACAACTTTCTGCAGAATTTGCTTCCAGTTGACCGTAACACTGATGGGACCATAGGTGATTAAATGTTATGTGAATTTATTTGAATTTATCAGTAGTGCCTGAATATCAAGCAGCCACTAAAATGTTCCTTATCCATCGCATGTTATCAGCTAGCTAGAGGCAATCTGGAGACATTCATTTAAATGGCATCCTAAGGCTCCATTCCAGTGGCATCAAAAATGACCATTATGGGCTGTAGCAAACACAACGGTCTACAAAACTATTCCACAGCTTCACATGGTTGCATTAGTGAGAGTTCATGGCAAAAATAGTTGATCCCCAGAATCTGAAAGCAAGAGCACAGCTCCAGTGGAAATGGAGAGACACCATTTGTAACATTTCACAAAATGACATATTACATTTCCCCTTTAAATGGGGTCAGAATGTCGTCCTGCCTGACCAAATTGCTCCCAGATCATTCCGAATATGGTTTGAACTTTGTAATGTTAAAACAAAATGGCAAGTGACAAGAAATGTATAACTTTTCTCATGCATTAAATATTCATGAAAGTTGAAGCCCTGCAAACAGGTGGCATCTACGTAAGTTCTGTAATAAGTGACGAACATCCACTTACCCCTACATTTTTTAAAAACAGCATTTTTCTTAACCTAAATTTTGTTCAGATCACCATTTGTAGCTAGATAAAAACTGTTCAAAATTAACAAATCTTCTTCATTTAAATAAGCACATTTCATTCTTTGCACAAGAATTTGTCACAACCGAATCTTAATTAAAGCCACACTTGTACAAAGGATGGCTTCCCTAGGACATTTTTGAAAGTCAGTCCTTTAAAGGTCATACTTTTAGCTCTCATTCTATGTGCTAGTGGGTGGTAAAAGTATAAATTCACATTTGAACAGATTACCTTATTAAATAAATCTAATTAACAACAGTAACAGGGCATTGGGCTTAGGGGTAAAATCTGCTCCGTTGGTTTATAGAAGTGCAAAAATGCAGAATCTTGTTTATAGTGAAACAGCAAAGCAGCTGTGGCTTATTTTTAGAAACTACATAGGTGATAAAATTGCTGCTAAATTAATTTATTCAGACAAACATAGTCTGTGCCTTATAAATTCTAAACGGGGTCATGCCACACTGAATAAATCAGTCAGCGTTTATTAATCCAGAATAAGCGCATTCTTAAAAATTACTAGTTATATGGCAAGTTACTCTAAATAAACACACTGACATGTCATTTATATGCTATACCTTAATTTTAAAATTCTGAAATTAATCCTACTACTTGGTTCTCTGGAGAGGACCAACGCAGTTTTATTTAGTCCAACCACACCTGCACTCTCAGCAGCAGGACTGAATGTTTTACTGCTCAAAATTCCTTTATCAAAAAGTCATTGAATGTATAAGTTACAGCTCCAAAGAAAAAGCTCTTGTGGTTTGTAGCACCGTCTCTAGAACACCTACCAGCATGCACCTGAAAGAAAACTGGCAGCCACAACCCTTATGTGTTAATTACACATATGAAGCCTATTATGCAAAGAAAGGGCACCTGCTGGCAGTGAAAATGAATAGAACCTGCCCTTCCTGTGCAGTGAGTAAATTGAAGGTTCATTTCAACAGGAGATAATAGTTTTCAGATTACATTCCATGTAATCCTGAGATGGCTGTGTACTTAACATTTAAATCATCCACAGGGAACAGTCTCCTTCTATTTAAATGTTTCAAGCCCCTATCACTTCAGTTTAAACTCTAGTTATCCCTGCTGGCAACTGGTTTAATGACTTTTTGATGTTGCCAGAGTAAATATGGGACTATATATCATATTATCATACCTTAGCAACAAGGGTCCAAATGGGATAAGTAGCATCACAGTCATGAATTCGATACAAGTAGCGCTCAGTAAGGTTTTGCAGTGGAATTATCATTGTCACCTTATCGCTTACCTAGCAGCAAAGACTACTAACAAACTATAAATGGATGATCCTGCCACAAATTGACATATACTTTTTACAAAAAAAAAACCTGCAAAATCAAGGTACATACCTGCAAAACTGAAATCCAATGGCTGACGCCTTGGTGTAATCAATAATAGAGCACCATTAATAGTTGAGGCAGAATGTTCTGATTGGGAAGGGATGCTGATCCCATAAAACTTCTACCTGGAGTCAGGGCCATGTGATCTGGTTGTCATGGGGTAAAAAAACCAAATCAATACCTACTGAAAATCATGCAGTTTTCACACCTTGACAAAGAAAAGGACAGTTGCTTTTTGGATGTAGAGTCAAAAAGGGAGATAACTTTGCTGCTGAGAACAGCAGTTAGACTGTATTTGTTTAACCAGCTAAGGACGACACTGGTAAAAGCTAGTTCCATGTTTGAGGATACACACAGAAGGAGCTTTGGGTGGTTTAATTTGGGAGATTCTATCTGAGCAGACAAACTTGTAAAGGATTCTGGAAGATCCAACCTTGCATGACAGGCAGAAGACAGACTGCTGGAAAGCTGGGAATATACTTCAACTGTACCTTGTGAATGTTATATATCTAGCAGAAGTACAATGCATAGTGAAAGGAGTTGGTGGACATATCTCAATCATGTTAGGTAATATTAAAGCACCTTCTTTTCAGTGCATTAGTTGACTAATTGTAGCATTTGATTTAGATTGATTGATTGTTACAGTAAAAGTTTTAAATTATGAAATCCTGGCCTTTGGCTATTTCCATTTGTCAACTCACAAATTCACCTCTTTTAAACAGTCTACTTAAGGAGGAAATCAGGAGGGCAAAAAGGAGATAGCTTTAGCTGACAAGATTAGGGTGAATTCAAAGAGTTTTTTTAAGTGTATCGAAGAATAAAGAATAACTAGAGAGAGAATAGGACCACTCAAGGACTAAAGTGGACATATATGTGTGGAAACCCAGAAGATGAGCAAGGTCCTTAATGAATACTTCTCTTCTGTGTTTAGCATAGAGAAAGACAAGATGATTTGGGAACTTGGGGAAGCTGGTGGTAATATCTTGGGAATTGCCCATATCACAGTAGAGGTGGTGTTGGAAGTATTAGAATTTACGAAAGTAGATAAAATTCCTGCTCCTGATCAGATATATCCAAGAGCTCTGCAAGAGGCTAGAGAAGAAATTGTGGGTACCCTGGCTAACATATTTGCATCAGGGTTTCAGTAAGGCCTTGGTTCCAGGTGATAAGGCTGTTCTGGAAGACTATATCATATGGAATCCAAGGAGAGCTGGCAGATTGGATACACAACTGGCTTGATTATAGGAAGCAGAGAGTAATAGTGGAAGGATGCTCGTCAGACTGAAGGCCTGTGACTAGTGGTGTGCCTCAGGGGTCGATGCTGGGCCCATTGCCGTTTTTTATCCATATCAAAGATTTGGATGAGAATGCACAAGACATGATTAGTAAGTTTGTGGATGACACTAAAATAAACAATATCATGGGCCGTAAGGAAGGCTATCAGAAACTGCAGCAGGATCTTGATTAGTTGGGCAACTGGGCCAAGAAATGGCAAATAGAGTTTAATACAGATAAGTGTGAGATGTTGCATTTTGCAGAGTCAAATCACAGTAGGAGTTTCATGGTGAATGGTAGGGCCTTAAGGAGTGTAGTGGAAGAGAGGGACCTTGGAGTTCAGGTGCACATTTCTCTGAAAGTGGAGTCACAGGTAGACAAGGGCAGTGAAGGTGGCTTTTGGCACACTGGCCTTCATCAATCAGGGCGTGGAGTATAGAAATTGGGAAGGTTTGTTGCAGTTTTACAGGACGTGGTGGGGTTGCACTCAGAGCATTGTGTTCGGTTTTGGTCACCTTGCTATAGGAAATATGTTATTAAACTGGAAAGAGCGCAGAGAAGATTGACAAGGATTTTGCCAGACTCAAGGGACTAAGTTATGGGCCTTTTTACTTTAGAGCACAGGAGGCTGAGGGACGGTCTCATAGATGTGTATAAGATCATTAAAGGCATGGATAAGGTAAATGCATTCATTCTTTTTCTCAGGGTCATGGAGTTGAGGACTAGAGGGCATCAGTTTAAGGTAAGAGGGGAAAGAATACACAGAGGGTTGTATGTGTATGGACTGAGCTGCCAGCAGGAGTGGTTAAGGCAGGTACGTTATCAACATTTAAAAAGAATTTGAACAAATACATGGATAGGAAAGGTTTAGAAGGATAGGGGCCAAGTGCAGGGAAATGGGTTAGCATGGATGGACATTTTGATCAGCATGGACTAGTTTGGGCCGAAGGGACTATCTCCATGCTGTAGGACTCTATGACTGTATACTGGTCTATATGCGGACCATAACAATTGTTCAACTTGAAACTCAGTCATGGGAGGACACTTCTAGCAGGGTGACAGAAACACACTTTAGAGATGTCTTTAAGCATACCTTTGACTCTAGAAACAGCCTAATTTGTGACTGAATATAACAGAGAAGGTTAATTCAGAAAGGCAGCAAACACAGACATTTTGTCAGGAACGCTGAATCTATTGCACAGTGTCTATGGTACCTCTGTAAGGGTGCAAACCATGCAACTTTGGACCAAGATCCTTGGCGATTGGGAGGAGGCAGCTGAGGATTCTTGCAATGGCCTTACCAATGACAGACGGCTAATAGACTCCCCTACAGCTACTTTAACTGGACTTTCTCTCCCTTCTTGAATATTGTCTTGACCACAGTATTCTTAGATACTGGATATGAAATGTGCAGCATGCCAGGAGTGCGCCTCCCCTATGTTTTAGAATATCAGCAGGCATTGCCTCTGCTTCAGTAGCCTTAAACACTAAAATTAACTACTTCAGACCTGAACCACTGCTCTCATCTTCTCCAAGTGAACAGGTGCCATAATGAGAACATGGCTATACCAGAATCACTGGGAATGGAAGCTGCTGCTTGGGTAGGAAGTTCATATCAGAACTCAGCCAGCAATATAGTTGGAACTTCTGAAGTCCACATTCCTGGTTTCTGTCATATTTCCAAGTGACAGTAACCTTCTCTGCTCAAAACAGATATCACACATTCGCCACATCTCTGATATTTTCCATAATCATTTGTATGGGCCCTACCACAACAACATTGATCCTGCCACACTCTCTATAAGAACTCTATGGCATTTTCCCAAGTACACCATCTTCATGGCATTTATAACCCTGAGATTCCTGTCGATCAACATTTTATTTCTCCAAGGCCATTTCCATTTTCTCTGGTGGCCAATCAGCACATTCTTTGCCTTTCAAAACCAATGATTTTGTCACTCCAACACTCTCACCTTATCATTGTGTTCTCTTAATATTCCTCTCTGGCCTGCACTTGTTAAACTATTGTTCACACTCTTAACATCTTCTAATTCATCTGGCTGTCACTACAGTTGTCTGAAATCTCAGTACATTTACTCAGATTCTTTGCATTTTTCCAAGCTCCTTTATCTTCCTCACAAACAGTTTATTTTCCCCTGAAAATTCTACGGCCTTTTTTTTAAAATACTGAGAAAATTAAGCAATTAGTATTTATCTCAATTTCCTCTTAGTTTTTATGATTCTTTTGGAGAGAGAAATATGGAAAAGAAAATACGATTTCTTGCATCCTTGCATTTTTTGGTGTCAAATGATGGGATCAGAGCACAATTTGTTTCTATCCTTTGTGGGGTGTAAGGTAACAGAGCAGCACAACTGAGATTGGTTCATGACAAGAAAACAGTGCAGGAATAAACAGTCACTTTTGGATTGGGCTGAGTTCCAGTGGAGTACCATAAGAATCAGTACTTTAGCCTCAGTTATTTACATGCCATATTAATAACTTACATATAAATGAATGAATTATGTGGTGGCCATTTAGCCCCCTGAGCCTGCTCATCATTCAATAAGATCATCGCTTACCTGACTATAACCTCAAATCCACATCCCTGCCTACTCTTAACTTCTCAAACCATTACTTAACAAGCATCTATTTACTACTGCCTTAAAAATATTCAATTACACAGTTTCCAACATCTTTTCAGAGAATGATACTCAATATGCAGACTCACAGCTGCCCTGTACTACTGAAGCATAACCTCTCCACTTTAATATTAGATAAATGATAACACATTTTATTAGCTTTCTCAGTTAGTTGTTGTAACTGCATATTAATGTTTTGTGCTTCATGCACATGGACAACCAAATCCTTTTGCATCTCAGAGTTCTGTAATCTACCAATCATATAGATAATATGGTTTTTAAAAAAATCTTCCTGCCAAAATAGACAATTCCACATTTGACCACAATGTGCTCCATTTCCCATGCTTCCAATCACAACTTTTTTTGTAGCCTTATGTTCTCTTACCAAAATTTTACCCCATACCTTTCTGCCATTAATAACTGTAACTATATCTTCAATCCCTTCATCCAATTGTAAACAGTTCAGATCCCAGCACAAATACCTCTAGCTTACCAATTGTTACATCGACACAACTTGAAATGTACCCATTTTAGCCCACTCTCTGCTTCACAGCCAGCCAATCTGCTAGCTGTGCTAACATCCTACATCATGAGCTTTCATTTTATGTAAATAACTTATAACATAGCACCTTATCAAATGCCTTCCAGAGATCTACCTACATTTTAGCCATGACATGTGATACCTCCTCAAAGAACTCCAATAGATTGTCAACCATGGTGTCCCTTTCCCAGAACAGTGGTGACTCTGATTACATTGAACTTATCCAAATGCCTCACTGTGAGCTCTTTAAAAATAGCTTCAAACAATTTACCCTTTGAGGCAGGTTAACTGGCTGTTGATTCCTGATTTCTGTACCCTTCCCCTTTCGAACAAAAGATGTTAGATGCGCTATCTTCCAATTTAATGGGACTGTGCCTGGATCAAAGGAGTATGTGAAAATTAAAACTATAGGCCATTCCCTTTCAAAGATGCTACAACAAAGTCCATCAGGAGCTATGCACTTGTCAGCTTGCAGCTCCAACAGTTTGCTCAGGGCCATTTCTCTGGTGATTGTGATTTTCAAGAGATCTTCCCTTCCTTTCCATTTCTTAATTTATCACTGACTCTGGGATGGCGTTTGTCTTCACTACAATGTAAAATACTTGTTTTAATTCACCTGCCACTTCATTATTTTCCATTCGTAATTCTTCAGTCTCAGTTTCTAAAAGACTATCACTCAATTATTTAACACTTTTCTTCTTTAAATATTTATATAAGCACAAATTATTTTCATATTTCTGGCTAACTTTCTCTTATACTTTAGTTTTTCCTTCTTTATTAATTTTCAGTTATTCTTTGCTGCTTTCTATATTCTGTCCAATTCTCCAATTTGCCACTTGTTTATACATAAAGATACATGTCATTACCTTTAGTTTGATATTATCTTTAGTATTTCTAGTTAATCATGATAACGGGATCCTTTTCTAATTTGTTGGTACATTCCCATGGATCCTGGAAACCTAACTTGCCAATTCACCTTAGCCAACTCAGTCCTCATGCCTTCATAATTATGCTTATTTAAGCAAACAGACAAAGTCTTGAACGTACCCATTTCTTCCTCAACCTGAGCGTAACATTCAATCATAATAGGGTCAACTGTTACCCAGGGGTGGCTCCACAATGGGAACATTAATTAAATCTATCTCACAGTGCAGACCCAACTCAAGTATAGCATTTTCCCTCGCTGGCTCCAGAATAGCTGTTCTTAGAAGCTATCCTGAAAATAATTTGATCTTATCTCAGGGTACCTTACACTTTAGGTCACTGATTGAAGGCAGGAAATGTGGCAGCAAGTTCCCACAAACAAATGTGATAATAACTGAATCATCCACCTTTCTGTTATTGATTAAAAGACAAATATTGAAAAGGATCCAAGGAATAACTCCACTTTTCTTAAAAATATTGCTGTTGGAGCTTTTACTGCAAGAGCAAACACAGCCTTAGTTTAATGTCATATCGCTCTGTCCATTCTGCATGCAGTGTCAACCTTTGCTTTAGTGCTTAAATCCTGAAGTGGGACTTGAACTAACAACTTATGACTGAGAATTCAGAGTACTACTAACTGAGCCATTACTGACACTAATGGTGATATCAAACATTTGACTTATGAATATAAATCAATTAGGGAATAAAAGAAAAACTTCTTTACTCAAGGAGTGAAAGGAATATCACCAAGGAATAACTGAGTGAATACTACAGTTATGGAGAAGTGAGACTGCTAATGATGGACAAATAAATGAAGGATATGTATCTCGACGCAGTTAGATGAAAACTGAGGTGTGAGGAGATTTATGATCATAAATGGACACAACCTTATGCAAGCACAACAGTTTCATGCTTGATCCAGATTCTTTGCACACTGTTCTCCAACAAAAAATGGACTGTACCTACAAAAGTGGAGCTGGTCACATCAAACAGAGAAATAATTCAGGAAACTGCTCTGCAACATAAATGGAATGTTAAAACACAACGTGACAACAGTATTCTTTAAAGGAATCTAAATAGGTCTCTAGCTTTCAATATTCCCAAATTATTCTGTATTACTGCACAACTGCATTGCGACAAAATGGACACCTCAAGTTTATTTCCGATGATTATATTCTACCTACTGAAAGCAATTTGTGTCAGCAG
Organism: Stegostoma tigrinum; assembly: GCF_030684315.1. NCBI lineage: Eukaryota > Metazoa > Chordata > Chondrichthyes > Orectolobiformes > Stegostomatidae > Stegostoma > Stegostoma tigrinum. The sequence continues at coordinate 24,146,710 of NC_081382.1, forward strand.
GAAGTTGAAATTTAAGAAGTTGAATCATAGCAAAAACTATAATAAGGAACTTCTTTAGTAGTTTGCAGATGGGTAACAGTTCCAACATTATTAAATACATACTCTGGTGAGGATTTGATCTTCATCCATCATATAGACACTTTTCTCTGCAGCCAAACCTATGAATACATGACTGTTTAAAGAATAAACTACACAAAGATTATCTTTTAAACACTACAGAATAACTCAGGCTTTTTTAATATCATCTTTGAATACAAGCAGTAAGTTCACGTGTGGCAATTGGAAAGAGTTACCCAAATTATATGCTAGCAAAAAGTTAACAGTTATAACTAATCACCATTATGACACTTTTCCTTGTATAAGTTCCAAAGTACTATCGACACTAAATTTTATACTGTATATAAGCAAACTATTTAAATCCAGAACTGTTATTTAGGTGCCAACTCTCTAATCACTGACAAAACAAAGAAAGAACTTCAATTATATTGTAACCCTGGTGAGCTGAGGACATCCCAGCACTAAACAAAGATCAATCTGCATGTTGTGAAAATAAATTATTGCAAAATTAATCCTAAGAAATTGGTTAACTGTTTACCAGGATGAATCCCTATACCCACCTATATAAATCCTAGGTGCTACTCTATCTCCTATGTCATGTTCAAGTCCAAGCTTCAATCCTCTGAGCTCTTTCTAAACCAAGCTCCAATATCCCTAGTTGTTGCAAATCCAATCTGATCTTCAAACATTGGTCTTCCTACTCTTTCCAAATCTAAGTCCCTTGCTCCATCCTAACTGCTTTCTCTAGGTATCTTGATAGTGGTAAAATATCATAACATTCCATTATCTTTAACAGTAGAGACATTTCATGCACTGAAATGGTATTAAAACAACCAATGCTGACCTAAAAATAGTTATAGCAAACACCGACCACAAATTGAGGCAGGTTTAGGAAACTAATGTGGAATGAAACAACTCAACTGAAATTACCAATTTGTCTAAAAGGTACTAAAACATGTCAATGGCATCACATGTCAAAAACATGCATTTCCTGACAGAAAAGCAGTCAACTTGAGGAGACAATGGGACCAACTTATGAACACAAAATAATAGATAACAAAGTGTGGAGCTGGATGAACACAGCAGGCCAAGCAGCATCTCAGGAGCACAAAAGCTGACGTTTCGGGCCTAGACCCATCAAAAGCTCTGAAGGAGGGTCTAGGCCCGAAACGTCAGCTTTTGTGCTCCTGAGATGCTGCTTGGCCTGCTGTGTTCATCCAGCCTCACACTTTGTTATCTTGGATTCTCCAGCATCTGCAGTTTCCATTATCACTAATACAAAATAATACCCTATCTTAGCACCAGCATTTGAGCAGCAAGACAGAGAAAGAAATATCACAGAATCCCTAGTGTGGAGTCTGCACTGACCCTCTAAACAGCAAACAACACAGACCCAACATCCTACCCTATCCCTGTAACCCTGTGTTTCCCACGGTTAATCCGCCTAACCTGCACATCGTTGGACATTATAGGCAATTAAGCATGGCCAATCCACCTAACCTACACCGAAGGGCCTGTTTCCACACTGTAGGGAATCTAATCTAATCTAATCTCCGGATCGTGGGAAGAAACCAGAACAGCTAGAAGAAACCAAAGCGCCCAAAAGAAACCCATGCAGACACCAGAAAACATTCAAACTGCACACAGATGCATGTCCGACGGTGGAATCGAACCTGGCTCTCGGTCACTTAGATGCAGCAGTGCTAACCACGGAGTCACTGTGCTGCCCACTTTTATAAGAAACAAGGTGGATTAGTACTAGCATGGAATGAAACACACTTTCTCTCCCTGTTTGCTCCGTATCATCTCAAATAGAGTGCCTGGTGTAATGTAAAATTTGAGAGTTATGCATATTTTAATATCAACTATTTCAGAGTTTTGATTTTGAACAAGTGGTATGCAGGTTTTGGTCTGTGTGCAGAATTCTGCAGCCATGTATTTTATTTAAAATCCACCATAAGAGAGACTACTTAGACAGTTTTACAGGCAAACATTGGCTTGCTTTCAGTTAGAAGGTCAAGAATTGATTAATTTACTTAGCGGACACCAATAGCTTGAAAAGCCTTTTATTTTAGTTTGCAAACATTCGAGCTGAAGTTAAATCTATAAAACAGTTTCTCCCACAGAAAGGCGATAATATGGGAAAGTTAGGAAGGTGTCATCTCAGGGAATAGTATCTGCATACCAGACGTATTTTGGTACAACACTAAAGGAATTATTCAAATCTGAAAAGGTCTGAGCTCAGTTGTGTGAATAATCAAAAAAATCCCTACAGTATAGATAAAGTCTGCATCAACCCTATGAACAGCATCCCATCCACACTAACCATCCTACCTATGTGTCCCAGACACAATTTTTTTTTGTAACGTTATACTGTACCCAAGTTTGTACTGCATTTGATGTAACATTTTCTAATTTTTCTTCAGGATTCATCAGTGTAGAATTACTTTTTCTTTAATCCTTAATTTTGACTAGTTATATGTGTGGGTAAAATAAATACAAACATTTGTTATGAACTAACAAGGAAGTTTTAGAAACAAAAAAAGGTAGTCAACTTAATTCTTCCCAACTCATCATAACAAAAAGCCTTCACTTGGTTGCGGTTGAGTCCCATTCCAGGACTTCCACTTCCTGTGTGGCTGAAACCTCTGTAGTTAGCTGGGCAGCCCTTACCACATTGTTGAATATCAGCCCATTTGTTTGTCCTTCTCTCAGTCATGCTATGCTGATGTCACTAGTACGGGTCCAAATAAACTGAATGGGAGCAAAGGTTCATATCAGCTGTAGCTTCTTATCCCAGCCGCTCATTCAATCCACAGTTCTTCGTAACTCCATGTATCACTCTTGTTCTATAACTATCAGGCATTAAAGAACCAGACATATATAACGGCAGCACATACAGGAAGAAACATGCATAATGCGAAAGATAAGCAAAAAGTGAGACACACACACACACACACACACACACACACACACACACACACACACACACAGAAAAAGAGAGCAATATATCAAAAGAAAGAAAAAAAAAGCACAGGAAAAGAAAGCATGAGAGACAACAACAGATGATGAAAGTTATTTGAAGCCACAGGCAGTTTTTAATTTTAACTTTGATCAACAGAAGATTCCTTCATGCACAGAATTAAACTAAAACACAAGTAATAGTGTAAGATTGTATGTAATATCATTATTCAAGTCTGTAAATCTTCAAAATTTTTTTTAAAGTACCCTTTCATCAATATTAATAGCAAGCCACTAAAGTACTGGTACATATTTGTTTGTAACAGGAAGCAATGTAGACTTTTCATGTTCCTTTAGGGCAACTTACTTGACAAAAGGTTTGAACTAATATAGAGTCAAAAATTATGCCAGTAGCAATTTGGTTTGACCTGCTGAGAAGAAATAATTCAAAGTAATAATTTCTTAGAGCCTCAGGATGAACACAAGTTGCTCTATTAAAGAATGGAACTGGCAATGGCAGGTTCAAATTCAATATTTTTTTTAAAAGACACCTGTGAAATAATTTAGCAAGTAAGAATTCAGTATAACAGAATTACTGTAACCACAATACAAAGCAATTTCAATCTTCAAACAGTGAGTGTGAAGATAGATGGTGAATTCCATTTGAGCATTTCTAAATAAAATATTTAAAACATTTTTGAAAATCTTGAAAAGAAACCTGGACTAAGAAACTAATTAGGATAAGTTACATGACTATTATTCTTGAACAATAGGTTGACATTGAAGGGAAAAATATTGATTGATCTCTTTCAAAAGAGTTATAATTTTCTAGCAACAGCACCAAAAGACCACACAATATTAATTTTTTTACTCTACCATGCACTGAACACACATGCCACAATGACAATACCAAATGAAACTTGCAGATGACCAACTGAACTTTTGCTGCTGACAAGGAAAGGGAATTTACTTGTGTGATTAGTGGAAGCTTTCCTGATTTCAAAAGAATAATTCCTAACATCTCTGATACATTTTGCTTTGAAAACTGTGCTTAAAACTCAAAATGCAGGATGTCAAATGTCAACCATGCCGACATACGAGATGTTTTTAACATACGAATAAAATCAGCTCAGTGATGATCAACTGGATTCAGTCAGAGAAATATATTTCAATCAGTGGAGGAAAGAATGAATAATTTCTGATTCTCTCACCCCTAATTTGTGCGAGATTCATAATAGAAAGACAGAGGAGGATAAAAAGGATCTTGGTTAATTGATCTCTGGAATTCCTAACAGCAAAAACAAAAGATTTTCTAAATGGAGTGAGGAACATTTCAGAAAATCTTCGAACTAATAGAGTAGCCTGGACAAGTAATTCCCTGACTGCATACTGAATTTGAAAGACCATAGGACGGAGGAGTGTATGATAAAATATAATGGTAGCTTTTCAAGGTGTTGAGGAAACCAACATTAAGCAATTCAATTAGGAAGATAGGAAAATTGCCTGACTTGTGTTACAAACAATGTATTGCTAAGTTTACTTTGTATTTTGTGTGTTGAGAAAGGGGGATGTATAGTTTTAGGTTCAGTTTCTTAAAAGAATATTTTGTGGGAATCTGGCAACAAGGGATCCAAAAGCCTGTTTACTTACATGCACCTTAAAAAGGTTTTGCAATCTTGAAGTAAACAGCTGGGGTGAATAGTTCAGTGCTTTAAAAGGTAAAGAGAAAAAATTATTTTTGTTGTTGTCTAGTGACAGGGATCCAGCCATACACAAAGAGACTGAACAACCAAAAAGTCAGTTAGAATATGCATCAGTGTGCTAAACAGTGAAGGCTAAAACGTTAAAACTCACATGTAACAAAATCTGGCAAAAACCTCCAGAAACTGAGTCCAGGATACTTATGAGTTTTCTCTGAAGCTAAAAGTAAGAGTGGTTTATTTTGGGCACCTCAGGAAGATATATCCACTGAAGACAAATAGCATCTAGTAAATACAAAAAAATTCAATAAAAGGAAACCGGTTAAAGCCATACCAACTTGCGCAAGAAGCTGTATGCGGAGAAAGCACTGTCTCTGCTTAAATTTAGGTGTTTGTAAGGACCTTGTTGGTAAAAAAAAAAGTAGTGAGAGTTTGAATCTTTTTCTGGTGTTTATTATAATATTTTTTCCATCTTTCTATCAGGCATTAAAGATTTTCTTATTTAATAAGCTTTTTATTTTTGTTACTGAACATTAGGTGTTCAGTAACAGATTAACAACAAAAAACAAAAGTTAAGGTCTAAAAATGCCAATTTCACTTGAGGGTCTGATTTGTCCAGTAATAACATCAGCCAGTATCATAATACTTGGCACAAAAACTCTTTAACAAATTCAAAAAAGATCAGTGGAAGTGTTTTCTCTTTATGACAATAGAAAGAACCAAATCAGCTATTACTACAAAAGCCTCAAGTAATTGCAGCACTAACCTGTCTAAATGACTGTATGTAATTCTGGCATAGGTTGCTCTGAAAGGTTACGCTAATCACTTTTCATAGCCCTCAAAAAATGATTCCTTTAAAACCTCTTTGAACTGTTGTTCTTAAATAGTTTGTGGTAATAGCTATCCATTCTGTTTTATCCAGCGGAAATAAATGAATGAAAACTCCAGCCCTTTATCTATCAATATGAACGTAGATTAAATAAGACTGATGGGCATATATTTATCTACACAGTGTATGAAATGTCTGAAGCCGTACTAACGAATGAACCGAAACAGCTATGGAAACAGCTGTTGGCAAGTCTTTTGACTTTGACAGGTTTGCTTGTTAAGTTACATAGTCTTCTGGTTCACCTTTAACTATTTGGAATCAAAACTCTCAACCAACCAAGCTGCGCTCAGCCTTAATAATGAAGAGAATCTACAAGCTGAAGCAAAAAAAGAACTTCAGCTGGTAGCACTGCTAAGAAATATGCATAAAATAGAACTATTTTTAAGTTCAGTTATCTTTTACAGGATCTTTCTTTGTGAACTTAAAATAATAATCCAATCACTATTTAATATTTAAAGTGCTACGTATCTGTCAAAATTTGGAATAGGAACATGGGTTTTGCATTATGCTTCTTTGCTATATGGCTGTTCCATTGAATTAACATAACATTTATTCTTTAATGTAAGTGTGCAAATTATTAATAGAAGCAGAGTACTGACTCCTTGAATTTTCTAAGACTATGAACGTATACCCTGCTTGTACTGAGATGAGAACATGTGAACTGATTTCCTGCATTTGCGCACCTCCCACACTCACATTCTGTTTGATTGTCAGCATCTAATGACAGGAATTCATGCAAGTTTGAAAACCTAGAATGCGAATATTATGCAAAACGACAGATGGTAAGGGGATTGACTACAAAGGTGGAATGATGTTCCTTGTTGGTTTTGGGCTTGTATATGTTTAACTAGCACAGCTACACATGGACATTCTGGCCCCAAATCAACTTGGGACTGCACATACTACAGGAGGTCATTCATAATTTTACATAAAATCCTAATATTTCATATGGCTTACATCTGATGTGTAAAAAAGGCCTAGACACCCTCCTGTGCTGTGCAGCCTTGGAAGGGCTTCTTTGTACTGGCTGATGAATAAACAGAAGTTATCTCACAGGTGATGGTGAGGCAGGCTATTTCCTTAAGAATAGTGTAATAGACATCTCTTCACTCCTCCCTACAAGTGACACCACAAGTGATTGCTCTGTCAGTCTGGTTTATTTTGTTTTGTCTCTCCGAAAAACAAATCTGCTTTTCTGCTCACAACTTCTGCATTCAATTAAACAAAACTAAAATATTTTTGAGCTGGAAATCTGAAATAAAGCAGAACACACAGGAAATATTCAGCAGATCAGACAGCATCTGTGAAGACAGAAAAAAATTGAAGTTTCAGCTCAATAATCTTTCACCAAAACTGGTGGGAAAAGTAATAGATTTTAATCGAGTGCAAAGTTGTGGAGTTTGGATAAAATCAGATAGAGGCTGGAAGACAGAAGAAATTTGATAATAAAAGGAATGGCGATTCAAGACCAAAAGAAGTGATCAGTAGAACAAACTGAAAACCTGTTTAGCAAAGGTGTGGATAGCAGACTGAAAGCAAAAACTGAAATGCAGAATAGTGAAGCAAAAGATGAACAAAACAACAGAACTTGCTCTAACCAGAGAACTTTAAAAAAGTTTTGCTTTTATTTTAAATATTTACTAGCACAATAATAGATTTGAGAGAGGTAAGGTGGGGAGAGGCTCAACTATAGTACAAAAGCTACATGGGCTGGTTGTGCCAAACAGCCTGTTTCCGTGCTGGATCATATATCATCCTAAGTAGCTCTATTTAGTTAGACATATTAAATGTATTCTTGTTAAATAAGAAATTGCAGCTCTTATGTTATGTCATCTGTATATTCTACTTTAGTAGCAGTTTGAAGGAGTGATGTTGTGGTTTGTTACTTACATTTCTTTGTGTTATTAAACAGGCCAACAGCATTGTATGAAAAGTTAGTGAGATACAGGCTAATAGGTCAGATTTACAGCACAAGAGCAGTTTGTTTTTGTCCCCGGCATTATGAGATAATTTTGATAACCTATTTGCTAGGGGAACACAAGAAGTGGGATTGGCGGGGGAGGTGATGGTTGCAGAGAGATGGGTGGAGGGGGAGAAGCCATGATTGGCATAAGCATGATTGAAGACTTGCTTGCAGGACAATGGGAGTGCTCCCATTTCTCCTTGCCCAGAAGAAATTTGGAAAAAGCCACTTACATTTTTGAGGCAAAGATAATAAAATGTGAGGCTGGATGAACACAGCAGGCCAAGCAGCATCTCAGGAGCACAAAAGCTGACGTTTCGGGCCTAGACCCTTCATCAGAGAGGGGGATGGGGGGAGGGTTCTGGAATAAATAGGGAGAGAGGGGGAGGCGGACCGAAGATGGAGAGGAAAGAAGATAGGTGGAGAGGAGAGTATAGGTGGGGAGGTAGGGGCGGGATAGGTCAGTCCAGGGAAGACGGACAGGTCAAGGAGGTGGGATGAGGTTAGTAGGTGGGAGATGGAGGTGCGGCTTGGGGTGGGAGGAAGGGATGGGTGAGAAGAAGAACAGGTTAGGGAGGCAGAGACAGGTTGGACTGGTTTTGGGGTGCAGTGGGGGGAGGGGAAGAACTGGGCTCGTTGTGTGGTGCAGTTGGGGGAAGGGATGAACTGGGCTGGTTTTGGGATGCGGTGGGGGAAGGCAGCAGTCTCACGCTCCTTTTACCAGGGATACCTGCACAACAACTTATATAGGAAAATCAAACTCCCAAATGCACGGCGAAAATTCAACTTAAATATTCTGATAAATTACTCCATTTCTCAAGGTCTAAAGTAAATCTGAAACTGAAATAGGCACATACACAGATCGGCTTGTGAACTGTTCATTATCTTAAAATTGTGGAAGAAGCTTACCCTCTTCCCCACCCCACCCCCCAACTTGAATTCTACAGTTGTCATTGGGGTAAGGTGGGTAATACCAGTAATATTGTATGGTTGCATACTGATAGTCACAAAGGTAAATTGCCAAGGGGATAGCAAAATACAAATCTTTGGCATGCAACAGAATTCTTGTTTCTCTTGCCCAATCATGCAGACGTTATTTATGTGAGCAGTATTTCTGTCATCTAAAACTAAATTTTGTTCAACATCTTACCAGCAGTAGTCCAATAGGTGAGGAGGAAGGACAGGAATGTAAACATGCTGCCAAAACATCGGATATAGCATAGCTGCTGACCCATGGATGCAGGCTGTTAACTAGGAGGGAAAAGAAAAATTGCTTATCAAATCAAACACAAACTAAAATTTCAAACAAGCTGTCCCAAGTTCAATCGAAGTGAAATCTTTCGATTAACTATACCATCCAATTGTTGACTCTGAGGAATAACCAAGTAATGTATGTTAATAAAAAAGTAAATGATCAGCATAAATATAAACACAAACAGTACCTCTGAAATAAATGTTAAAATCATTCATTCATTCTGGTCTGGGTACTAATAGCTCAAGCGAATAATCCAACGTGTTATGCCGAAGAGGAGCCCTCACACTGATTACAATACTGTACTTTGCTTTATTCCTTTCAGATAGTTAAGCCTCTTCCTCAATATCAACACAGAACCTTCTTAATTGTTACCGTACCCTAAAGAACAGGCATGTTGCACAGAAGATAGGATAATGATCCAGCACCTCTGCATTATAACCAAGGGAATTCTATACAAACCAACAAGTAGACAAGTTCTAATGTGAAATAAATAAATTACACATTACAAAGTGCTGGAGAGATTTTCTGTACAGGTAAAACCAAACCCTTGTAAATAGACTCAGAGGTAGCAAGAACTGCAGATGCTGGGGTCAGAATTGATACAGTGTGGAGCTGGAGGAACACAGCAGGCCAGGTTGCACCAGAGGACTAGGAGAGTCGATGGTTTAGGTCTAGACCCTCCTACTCCTCTGATGCTGCCTGATTTGTTGTGCTCTTCCCGCTCCATACTGTAGTGAAGTCTGGTCAGAAATAATTTTCCTTTCTGACCCAAAAATGCTGATCTGCAATTCACTGTGATATGCAGTCGCATTCACACCTAAAAGCCACATGGCTGATACAAATTATTTAATGTTTCAAATCAAAAAGAGGGCAAAGGCCTTTTGAAGCACTTCTGCCTGACTGTAAAAATGCATCACCATGCTTCACTTCTCCAAACAATGCAATGAGCTGAAGTACCTTTCCACCCTTTCTCTCTACATAAAGGTGTTATTTGTGCTAAATCCAATATATTGGCAATGGCATTAATTATGGGGTAGAGATAGCAGAAGACAATGACTTTTCTATAGTTCTCATGTGTTTTTCAAGGATATGTGAAACATAATTCCACACAGGCAGGTTAGCAAACAATTTCTTATGCCAAGTGCTGCCAACTTATTATCAGCCGATCACATGGTTGACGAAATATTTAGGACCCAGAAGCTATGCTCAGGTCACACAATCTCAACTCACCATGCATCAGTGAAAGTAGCTCCAACCTTTCAAAAAGATAAGTAAAATCAAAAACACCTTCAATTTCTGCAAATAGTGTCACATATAAAAAATGCATCCCATAACTCAGGTATTTATGGGGTCTCCTACCATTCAATTCTGTTTAAATTGAAGACCTCCAATTAAGCATCAAAAGCAATTCTCTATCAGCTGGCACAAAATCAGTGGTTTAGTGTATTATAGAAAACAGATGCTGAAAACATTACAGTTTCATTTCAATAACTATAAAGAAGACAATGTTAAAATCTCCATAGACAGGTGGTAACTACATTCGAACTTCCAGTAAGCAGGTGAAAGAATGACATGACAAAATTTCACATTTTAAGACATGTACTGTAACAAAAGACTACAAAGCACACCTGGCTAAAGAATATCTATGCAGGCAATGAAACACATCAAAGCAGAGAACAACATATTACACCCTTCCTTAACTTTAGCACGAGAAGAAAAAACAAGTTTATATTGTACTGTCCTTTAAAGGCACATTCAGTTTTCTCAAAATCAAGGCTAGAAAGTGGCATTGTGGTAACATTACTAGACTAGTAATCCAGAAACCAAGGCTACCATCCTGGTAATGTCACAGAAGCCCAGCACAGCAGAAGGCGTAATTTATTTTAATCTGGAATTATAACAGTGACCATCATCACTTGATGTTAAAGCTCATTACACTAGATTATGTTGGCGTTCCATTAGGGATGGAAAGTTGATTCCTCACAGAGCCTGGTACAAGTGACTGCAGAATAGCAGCAATATGGTTGGATCTTAACTGCCCAATGCAAAAACATCTTCAGGAGAGGAGAGAGGGCTCCAACAGCAGGGGATGCCGACCAGATGAAGGGATGTGGATCAAGTCCAGAGCAGGGAAATGGGGACAAGGAGGCATATTTGGCTCAGGGAAAGAGGATGGAACAGAGTAGGGTGGGGTGGGGGTTACAGATCTCAGGGAGGTGTTAGTAAGGGTTAGTCAGGTAGGGTGTATTGTGGTCTAGAGGAGATGTAGTTGAGGGGGTACATGAGGTAAGTATGAGGTTAGTTGAATAGTTACTCAGGAATTAGACTGTGTTTTAATCTCATTGGAAACTTTTAAATTCTATGATTTAAATGGATACTTTCAGCGGGTTCCAAGGGCCAAGCAGCTGAAATTTCAATTTCCCAGGCAATGTCTTCAGAGTCTGCTACAATGGGGATTCTACAGAGTCCTCATGTGCAACTTCTATATGGCATCAGAAAACCGGGGCCATTATTTTCAACACTCGTCAAGAGGGTTAATGTTTGAATATTAACTTTACAAGTCCAAAAAATCCAAGTGAGAAAGGATTCGCTATTCCAACAGCCATGGTCGTGGGAAACGTACGCTGCAAACAATGCACAGATGAAAAATAGGTCTTCTCCCAACATACAGCAATTAAATGCTATAAGTAAAATCACAGCAGCAATTTAAAAGATAAAAGGTTAGTTCTTGTTCATGTCAAATATTTTTTTCCCAATGGTATATTTCAAAAAGAGTTGAAGAGTCCTTTCAAGTTTCACAGTCTTTAAATCAATAGTCCTTTCATATCCAATTTTTGTTGCAATAACAACATCAGAAACCAATTTTACTGTTTCACTTGAGAAATATGATAGAGCTGACCATGTAACAATGCTTTTGGAACTAACAGCAAAATTTGCTCACAGATATCTCCAGAGAGAAGACAGATAGAAACTTGTGTGATGGACCATGAAACTAAAGAGATACAGAATCTCAGGATATCTATAAAAATTGACAGTATTTCCTGAAAGATTGAAAACTGAAGGTGCTGACATTTCAATCATTATCATTTATGGTGCTTGACTTGAAAACATTCCATCTTTATGCACACTGTTACTCGTGATCTTAAGGACACAAGCTGAATGTACATATAAAACCGGGTGCTTCAGGTCATGTTTTTAAAAAAATAAACAAAATCATACATGCCTGAAGTACTAGAAATGTTTTTGTTACCTATATCCACTAGAGTGAATTACAGAAGAACTGATCAAAATTTAGTATGAAGAGAATTACAGGTGCAATACTGAAAAATGTTAATAAATTTAAAGAAAGAAAAAGCTTCAAACATTACTTTTCACAATTCAGTCAACTTCTGTTGAAAAGGATATTTTATTAATAATTTAGATAGGATTCTTTATTAAACAATGACAACTATCATATCATTAAACAGTTCATTACAGCCTTACAAACATTATTAATCGGACTCTTCATTCAAATGGTGTCAATCCTTTATATGTATTTTTACACTGTTGTGATAAATAACCAGGGCGCTCTCAGATTTGTAATGTTGCACACTCAGTTGTTCCATACTAACAGCTTGTTACAGAAACTCATCTTGACATGTTGTCAAGCATTATCCAGTCAGAAATCGAAGAGGACAGGATCCAGGAAAGGAAATGAATATCTTGTAGAATTAACATATACAAGTTTGGCATCTAAATTGTAGCTATATTTAACAAGGGTAGCAGGACATTTTCTAAACTAGCACTACAGCTTTCTAAACTCTGTACTATCTGAATCTCTGGTAGGTTCCACCTTACAATCTAATATCCTGGAAGGCTCTTTGTCACTTGAAATTACTTTAATTGAACCACAGTAATGGAATAGCATCTGTCAACTCCACGTGAACGTAACCCACCATCTAACCTCCACTTCCCAACTAACATTACTGACAATTGTATTTATAACAAAGAAATTCTGGTCTTGTTCTTATAAGCCACCCACAATATTCGAGCTTAAGAGCTAAAAGTAACATTTAAAACTAAACATGAAAATAATCGTTCTTCAATCTGACAATCTGAAGTACCAGCAGACAATGTTAATACCCATTAAAGCATAGGTGTTTGAACATACTGTGTCTGGAACATATGAACAAGAACCAATTTGTATAAATGTGCATACCTATTTCTGATTTAACTGTTTTAAATAATAAGCCGAAGAAGAAATGAAAATGTCCGCAAGCTTTTAATAAAAGTGCCCGATATGAGATATTAAATTTCAAATTAACTATCTCAAACTGTGTCAATGTATTAGAACTGTGTGTTAAAGGCTTGCTTCAAGAAAAACAGTAGTTTTTTTAAAAAAATTTTAAGAAATGTGATGATTTCAGTTTCGGGTTTTATTAACATTTTTGCGAGCTGAGTTCTGATTGGCTGCTGGTTGATCCATCTCAGGTTGCAAATTTTGTGACAATCAAGAGTATGTTGACCTTATGCCATCATATGATTTTTAAGCTATTTAAAATAGTATTTATAAATTATATACTCACTTGTTCTTAATCTGTCAGTGCCTTAGCCTTTACTGCATTAAAGCTTCTAAGAAATTCTATTTCTAAGTTTGGTATTTTTGGAATTAAATCATATTTAACTGAAATCAAAATATCAGAAAAGTAAAAGGTAACAAATATCCCATTATGCAAAGTGAATTATATCCATAGATGTTGGTTCAGTTAATCTACTTTATCTCTTGACAACAACACATTTTAATATTAATACAATGGGGTCAACCAGCAGATACATTTATAACAAATTTATTATTTATAAATATTCAAACACAAACACAGTGACACGCAAAAGAGGCATCGGATCCTTTAAAATGCAAGGAAAATGACCTGCTTTAATGTAGCCTAAGCTGCATCTAAATAATACATGAAACTTTTCCCATCATACACCTCTGTGGCATGCCTGCCTGGCAAATGAAGTGCAACTTAATTTGGTAAAAACTGCTCATGAAAATGCTAAAATAATTATTTTTGGAATACTTCAAGGATGCAACTCATTACACATTTATAATCATATTGATAATACTTCACTCTTGCAATGTGTGAAATAATTTCAACCATTCAATATTTTCTCACTATGAACTTTGTTACAGATTAGTAACTTCCCTATTCATGTAATTGTATGAAACATAAAGGCAGAAAGATCTACGTAACGGAATGTCAGTAAAGGTCACCTTTATTCAGCTACAATGTGACAGAGTGACCCATCAAAACCTGACAGGAAACAAACAAAAATCACATGGTGTACATTTTGCCCAGAGAATCCAGTCATTATGAATATTCATCAAGGGGTAATTATTAATCTCCTTCAATTTCATCAAAGACATTTTGCCTCCAAGGGGTCACCACACTGAATCCAATGAAGGGAGTTAGTTGTATTAGCAAACTACATGCTCAATATCAACACAGAAACACAACTTAAGTACACAGATCTTACGTGGAAACACTTTGCAATTTGAGCAGCTCTAAATCTCTTCATCAAAATTAAATTTCAATACAGATGAATTTTTTAAAAATGCCTAAATAACCACGCAATCATGTGAACTAATTAAAGTATTATTTCTACATGGAGTTGTTTAAAATTCCTTCAAGCATTTCTAAGCTCCTAAGAATAACTGAAAATTGCCATCACATTCTACTCGTTTGCACTGTAAACCAACATCTACATTGTTACGCACTGAGAGATGAAAATTGCACTGTTAGACCCAATAAAATATGTTGCTCTGTCTATATCTGAAATGCTGCCACTTAAAATATTCTTTCCTGTTTTTGAATGCCTCCATGGAATCCCCTATCCCCCAGCCCTATAACTCAAACAGACACCAGCACTTCGCTTTGATCTTCTGCACAGGACAATAATAACAATTTAACCATGCCTTCAGATGTGAAGAACCCAAATCTGGCTGAACATGTTTGCCTCTACATCTTTAAGACATCTTAAGAAATATTGCAAAGATCTGTAGCTTGGGTTGTGGGTGAGGTTGTTGACCTGTTCACCGAGTGAACTGGTTGTGATGTTTCATCACCATGCTAGGTATCATCATCAGCGTGGCCTCCGATGAAGTGATGTTGTTCTATTCCTCTTGGTATTTATATGATCCGGTCTGTTGAGGTGTTTTGTGTCATTTCCAGTTCTTTTTTGCAAGTGTTTGTACATGGGGTCTAATTCCACATATTTATTGACTGCATTATGGGTGGAGATCAAGGTTTCCAGGAATTCCTGTGCATACCTGTGGTTGGCTTGAGCTAAGATGGCAACGTTATCTCAGTTAAATTAATATCCTTCATGGTCCGAGTGTACTGAAATGAGGGAAAGTTCAAAGTGTCATTTTGCTGCTAGCTGGTGTTTGTGCATCTTGATGGCCAGTTTCCTTTTTGTCTGGCCTATGTAAGGTTTTTGGCAGTCCTTGAACAGTATTTTGTACACTATGCTGGCCCTGCATGTCGTCGGAATGGGGTCTTTGGTCCTGGTGAGTGTTTGTCATAATGTTGCTATGGGTTTGTCTGCTATCCTGATTCCTAGTGGTCACAGGAGTCTCAGTGTCAGTTCCGATAAATTCTTGACATACAGTTGGTTGTGAGTGTATTAGGTCATATTGTGTCCTCTTGGTGTGGTCTATCTAGTAAGCATTTGCAGATGAAGTTGGTGGGGTATCCACTGACAGCAAAGAATAGGTCACCTGGTATAGCTGAACTTTGTAAGAAGAGGAAGAGCACCTATGTTGCAGTGGGTCACAGCCCATTTCAATAACGTCCTTACACAGCTTTGTTTGTGGATGTTGGGGTGATTGCTGAGGAAATTGAGGATTTGGTCAGTGTGGTTTGCCTTCCTATATACTGTGGTTTGGAATTCCCCGTTCATCATTTGTTCTTATCCGACATCTAGGAATAGAACTTGATTGTTGCTCTCCTTTTCTCTTGTGAATTTGATCCTGGTGAATACATTGTTGATTAGGTGGTGTGTCTCTTCTAACTTAGAGTGTGTAATGATGACAAATGTGTCATCCAAGTATCGTATCCACAGTTTTGGCTGCATGCAGGGGAGGGTCATGCATTCCAATCTCTGCATGACTGCTTCTGCAATAAGTCCTAAGATGAGTGTGCCATTAATCTGTTTGCATACTTGACCATTAAAGACAAAGGTAAAGTGTGTGGTGAGGCATAGGTCCAGTAGTCTGAGTTTGTTGTCCTTGCTGATGGAACTGATAGTCAGAGTTCCTGTTTCCTTTAGTAATGTGGCCGGTGTTTCCTTAGCTAGTTGGATGTCAATGGACATGAATAGTGCTGTAATGTCGAAGGATACTATAATCGTGTTGTTGTTGATTTGGATGTTCTTGAAGTTATTAAGGAATTCCTGGGGTGAGCCGTTGACCAGATGTTTCAGTTTTCATTGTAGGTCCTTGGGTAGCTTGTATTGTAGGTGTGCCCATTCGGGAGACAATGGGTTTGAGGGGGCATCTAGTTTGTGTATTTTGGGAAGTCTAAAGAAGCAGGGGGTGCTTGATCCTTCTGGTTTCATTTTTGTTAAGGTCTGTCTTGATTATTTGTCCTGCATTCTTTAGTCTCCTCAGTGTTTGAGGACCCTATTTGCTAGCCGCATCATTGGGTCTTTCATCACCTGTTAATTTCTGTATCTGCAAGCAGTGCCTCTGCTTTTTCAATGTAGTCTGGTTTGTTCATAATGACGATCATGTGCCCTTTGTCTGCTGGTAGGATTATGATGTCCCTGGCTTTTTTTGAGTTCTTCGCGTGTTTTTCTCTCTGGTGTGTTTAGGGTGTCCCAGTCATTCCTCCGGTTCAATACAAGAATTATACTTTGTCAGATAGCAACTTGAATTTCATCCATGAGTCTGTTGCTTTTTAGAGTAGCTTCCAAAATGGCCGTGAAGTCTGTTCTGTCTGCATCTCTGTGGTTATAGTTTAGTCGGTGTATTAGGACAGCTTTCTCAGTTTTTGTAAGCGGACTGTTGGAGAGGTTTCTTACTCACGAGTCTAGTTTGTTGTTGTCCTTGTCTGTGATCAGCTTCTCCTGTATTTGGACTATCTTCTTAGTTCTGATCCTCTGTTGATTGGTGGAGATGTCCTATTCTAGGGCTGTAGGTCATTGCTGGTCGGTAGCATTTTGGTATAATGGTGATTTTTGGCGTGACATTTCTTGCTTGTACCTGTGGAGCCAGTTATGGGCATCATTAATCATTACCTGAAGCATTCTGTGGCCATTTTGTTTGGCTGTTTTGTACATTTGTGGGTTATCAAGTGGAGGTTTCTACTTCATGCTGCAGGGCAGTACCTGGTGGGATGAGGTAAGGAGTAAACGATTGGTCAGGATAGAGCCCAAAGAGAGAGAACAGTTAGACAGACAAAGGAGTCGATAATGGTCGTGCTAGGAGGGTGAATAGCTATTAAAGGGGACTGTTGGTGACTAACAGTAGATAGCGTGTAATGGCAAACTATGTGATAACAAGGCCGGGTGTGAGGGGTTGGGGAATAGGACATGGGAGAGTAAAGGCCCTAAAATTATTGAACTTCATATGGTGTCTAGAGGGCTGCAGGGTCCCCAAGTGGAAAATGAGGTATTGTTCTTCCAATGTGTGTTAGCTTTGCTGGGACATCGTAGCAAGCCTGACACAGATGTGTTGGCCAGGAAATAGGGTGCTGGGTTCAACTGGCAAGCAACTGGAAACTCAGGGCCTTTTTTTTGCAAGTAGAACAAAGATGTTCTGTGAAGTGATTATCCAGTCTACGTTTCATTTCCACATTGTGAGCAGCGAATGTAGTAGACTAGATTCTGGGAAGTAGGGGTCAAGTGTTGCTTCACCTGGAACGTATGTTTGGACCCTTGGATATAGGGGATGAAGGATATAAAATGGCAGGATTTTACACCTTCAGTGATTGCAGGGGAAGATGCCATGGGGCTATGGGGTGGGTGGGGGGGCGGGGGGAAGAGGTTAGTAAACTAAGAGTGGACCAGGGTGTCCCGGAGGGAACAGTCCTTGGAGGATGGCAGACAAGGGAAACCTGAGACAAGGTGTAGAGCTGGATGAACATGGCAGGCCAAGCAGCATCTTAGAAGCAGGAAAGCTGACGTTTCGGGCCTAGACCGTTCATCAGAAATGAGGGAGGGGAAGAGGGTTCTGAAATAAATAGGGAAAGAGGGGGAGGGGGATTGAAGATGGGCAGAGGAGAAGATAGGTGGAGAGGAGACAGACAAGTTAAAGAGGCAGGGATGGAGCAGTTTCAAAGCCGAAGAGATTGAGAGACTTGCAGTGGGAGAGAGATCCTCTGAGGTTTGTCCGGAAGAATAAGAGTAACTTCTTCAGGTTAGGCAACTTTAGAAGAGGCTTCGCAGTGGGGTTAAAATTGTATCAGAGATAATAGAAACTATTGCTATTGCAGAAGGGAAGAGATGGGGTGAAGGCAGAAATGCAGAAGATCAGTCCGTTCCTGTTGAGGGCCCTGTTGACAATGGTGCTCGGCAATCCTCTGTTGAGGAAGGCGGACGTTTTGGAAACTGCCTTCTCGAAGTTGGCCTCATCTGAACACACCTCTGGGCTCTATCACCACCTATCATTTACTCCTTAACCCCTCCCACCCTATCTTTTGCATATAAGCCGACATTTTCCTAGCTACCATCAGTTCTGAGGAAGAGGCACCAAATCCAAAACGTTAGCTCAGATTTTTCCTCACAGATGCTGCCAGATCTACTGAGCTTTTCCAGCAACTTCTATTTTTGTTGTGCAATGTTTTGAAAGGCTGGTACAGTCGGCTTAAGGGGCCAAGTGGCCCACCCCTGCTCCAAGTTAATATTCAGTTATGTTGTATAAGGGTGTTATGGAAGGGATGTTAAATCCCTCAGATAATTAAAACCGAAACACAGAGAGACTAACCTTGCCTCATAATCTGCTAAAGGAAATGGAAAAAATGCTAAATCTGCCTTTCACCTTCTAATTGGTTATAAAGGAGAGATTAACTGAAAGAAAGCCATGATACGCACTTTGTAAGCAAGTAACAATTTATTTAAGATAACAAAGTGTGAAGCTGGATGAAACAGCAGGCAAAGCAGCATCTCAGGAGCACAAAAGCTGACGTTTCAGGCCTAGACCCTTCATCAGAGAGCAATTTATTTATCTAACTCTAACAGTGAGCAAATCAACAGACCTACTATAAAACCAGTCAAATCCCCCTTGGCTATTAACTATTTTTGAACAGAACAAAATTCTATTGGCATGCCGTCCAACAAAAACAAGTTCCACGTATATAAACCAAAATAATATGAAACAGTAACTTAAAACATAGACTCTCAAAGCTACAGTCAGGGTGCATCTTCCTGATTGTTCTGTACTTTTTCTGCTATTTGTCAGTCAGGAATTCTTTCTTCATTGAATCTTTGCGTCCGGAATATTAGCTAAGACTGTCTTGGCACCTGTTAGATGGTACTTAATCAGAAAGCTTAAACATTTATGTCACAGCCAGAGCATTACTCATTCAATGGCAGTTTGCTCCCTCACTGATTTAGAAAAATTCTCTTCTTATACACCCTTGACATCCTGTCAATTTTCTTGTAATTGGACTGGTCACAGGTTGTCGACACCATCAGATCTAAATGTAATTGTGTTTTGGTATCTATGGCCTGATTTAAATTAATTGGCTGATATTCAAGATGATTGCCTTAACATCAAAACAAGCCTAGGTTGCCAACCACACTGCCAATTGATACATATCTTTCAATTTCAGATATGTCTGCAAGCAGCTGCAGATGCACAGACTTTTTAATATCCAAGCTTACAGCTTTCAAGTTAATGAGAGGCTTTCCTTTCAAATAAGGGAAAGAGCATTGCTTTTGTTGTGAGAGTCACTAATTAGAAGTCATGTATCTAAAACTCAGTGAAACGAGGTCAAGGTGAAGCAAGGAGATTTTTTTTAAATTCGAGATTTGGTGGGCTCTGGAATACTCCACATGAAGAAGTTATCAAAGCTAATTCCATAAATAATTCTGAACAGAAGTCTAACTGTTATTGAGAATGTCGAGCTTATAGGGTTCATCCACATACATTTTAAAGATTGTAATGTTTCTTGTTTCTGCTATTTCAGATGCCCACCACCGTCTGGTGAAAGACATTTGCCTCAAATTGCCTCTAAACCTCCTGTCCTTCTTTATAAAATGATGTCCCTCATGATCCTTCAACTAAGGGGGATAGGTGCTTTCCATCCACTCTGTCCATATCCCTCATAATCCTAAACATTTTGATCAATAGGATTCAAACATTTTGCACAACTTGTGATTTTTCACATCATGAGTCACGTTCCATTCACTAAATAAAGGGAGGGAGATCTGGCACTTCTCTAGCATTAATGCCCAGCATGGGCACAAGTAGAATCAAGTACAGCATAAAGAATTACATCAAACACAATCTGATTATGTTTCTGCTTACGACAGTAGCACTCAAAAATCTAAACAGATCCTATCATCAAAATCTATAATCGTTGGTTAGCTTAAACCTTCCAGAATGTTATGACAGTAACTTTCACGTGTGCTCTTTCTAGCTACAATGGAAATATTTCAGAAATGTTCGAATCATCCCACATCTCCCTTTTTCATCTATAACCATGTAAAATCATTCTCAAGTATCTATCCAGGTCCTTTTAAAATTATTCAGGGAATTAGTGTCCACTATCGTTTCAGATAAAGTGTTCCAGATACCAAACAATGAGCAAAAAAATCCTCCTGTGACCCCTCTAGATCCTTTATGATTCTGAATAGGTGCCCCTCTAGTTACTGACCCACTCAGAGGAAAAATTTTGGATTAGGCCATATTTGCATATCAAAACTCAGAACACAACGGCTAGACCATTTACCAGTAATATAGCAAGAAGATTTCTGTAACTTTCCATCCCATCAAGTAAAATCTGCTGCAGATTCCAGACGAGATTCCACAGCAACAATGTGCTAAACTAACAATTTGTAATTTCAATATAGATTTATGCCCACATTTTTAATACAAACTGCCCATTTAAAATTGTCGTGCTAGAATTCTTCATTGTAGCACTTCTGCTGCATTTCTAGTGGGGAAGTGTTTTGATAGTATGAAAAGATTACTTAGATGATAGTAAGTCTATTTTAATTTTTTGGTAATGTTGTTTATTAGTTCAAGCACAAATGACTAATATTTAAAGTAAGCTAAAATAGAGGGAACATTAAAAACAAACTGAAACAAGAGACCCAAGTTGAGGTTGGTTGGCTCGCCAAGCTGGTTTCTTGTTTTGCACACGTTTCGTTACCATGTTTGGTAACATCCTTAGTGCAGCCTCTGATGAAGTGTCAGTGTGTTTTCCCGCCTGGTTTTTAAACTCTGGGTTCTGTTGAAATGGATTGCCTCACTTTCGAGTTTCCCTCGTAGTGGAATGTATATGGGGTTGAGTTCAATGTGTTTATTAATAGCATGCTTTGTGGCGTGCCATGCTTCCAGTAATTCTCTGTCTCTGCCTAGACTGTCCCAGGATCTTGGTGTTGTCCCAAAGTCATGGTTCTCCTTGTCCACGTGGATTGCGAAGACTGAGTATTGGTCATGTCTTTTTGTAGCCAGTTTGTGTTCACGTACTCTTGTTGTTAGTTTCCTTCCTGTTTATCCGATGTAGTGTTTCTCAGTCTCTGCAGGGGATCTTGTAGATGATATTGGTCCTGCACACTGGGGGAAGTGGGTCCTTAGGTCAGGTGAGCAGTTGTTGTTGGGTTGACATGGGCTTGTGTGCCACTCTGATGCCCAGTGGTCGTAGGAGTCTTGTGGCGAGTTCTGGCGTGTTCCTAACGTAGGGTAGTGTGATGAGTGTGTCAAGGCATGCAGTCGCTTTCTGATGCTGTTCGTGTAGGCATCTTCTGACCCAATTCTTTGGATATCCATTATCCTGGCACGGCACTCCATGAAGAAAGCCATTAATAAACACACAGAAGTCGGCTCCATATACATTCCCCTATGAAGGAAAACCAGAAGTGAGGCAATCCATCTCAACTGACCCTAGAATTTAAAAACCAGGTCGGAAAACACACCAGCTTCATCGGAGGCTGCACTGAGGATGTTACCAAGCATGGTAATGAAACATATGCGAAACAAGAAACCAGCTCAGCAAGCTAACCAACCTCAACACCGACAACCCGAGCTACAAATCTACTCCAAAACCGAAGAGACCCAAGATTTAAAAAAAAAGTAAGGGGCTTGTTATGAACTTTCACATTTCAAGGATCTGTTAGGAGTTTCAGAGACCTATACCTGAACGTTTTCAGAACCTTTAGCTGCCATGTTGTTGAGAGTCTGGTGATGAAGCAACGAAACTGCCAGATTACCAGTTTATTGTGGCAAGACACAATACAAAACTATCTGTGCAAATTTAGGTGGGAAATGTGACAATAAGAATTCAAATAATGTAGACTGGAAGTGCATGCAGACACACACATTTAAACATATTACATTTAAAAACGGATGTCCGTAAATAGGATGCCAACTTAAATATTTCCACATTCTTTGTATCCATTATTCTTGTTACCTCCTGTGCATGCCGTACTCCTAAAATTTTGTTAAACCTAATCTGTAACCCAACTAAGTACAAGGTGCAATAATGCTGCAAGATGGCTGGGGTATCAAAATATATTGTGCAATTATGAAGACATGTTTAGTTTTTATAGATGCAGTTCATACAAATTATCAGAAATTCAGCTGATGAACAAGAATGTGCAGGGTTAATCAACCTTTGATACATATTAGTAAACCATGAGAACACCATGCTGGCATATAAACAGAGATTAAATGTTTTTATTCAACAGAAATGAATTTCAATTAAAGCCAGCACATACGGACTACACAATACAGGTACCTTGATTAGGACACCGTTTGAGCAGTGGACCAGATTCCTGCATTGAAGGTAGTGAGTTTATACCCGATTAGTCCTTTGTCAGCTTTGCACTGATGTTCGAGGCATGTTAGGAAGATGTGCATTTAAGTTAGGCTTTTACAAACAAGATCAATCACTACATCCAGATGAGGGAACCTCCCTCACATTTCCATTGCCAGGTGACAGATAATAAGTCAACGCCACAAAACACACACACTTCTGAAAAACAAGATAATCACAACTGCTAACCTGCCAGTGAGATTTGAATCACAATCAAAGTTACTGCTCCAGTTCTGGAACCACTTTACTGCACCCAATCTAAAGCTAGCATACAAGTCTAAAGAAGAGAATACAACAATGTTTTGTTTTTCTGGCCAAGTAGAAACAACACACCCTGTCTGTCATTTGTGCGACTGCAGAAATGGTTTTTAAATAAGCTAATCAGTCTGTGCATCTTGTTCCTGAAACTACATTCTTTAGGGAGTTTTTTTATTAGTTTTTACAAGATTAATATCTGAAAACTGTCCGTTTGTTAACTATGTTTCAGAGATGTAGGAGCTGCAGATGCTGGAAAATCTGGGATACCAAGGTGTACCGCTGGATGAACGCAGCAGGCCAAGCAGCATCAGACAAGCAGAACAGCTGACGTTTTGGGCCAAGACCCCTAGTCTAGGCCCGATACATCAGCCTTCCTGCTCCTCTGATACGGTTCGTTAAATATCATTGTTTTGCAACTGAAGCCCATAGGTTCATCATCATCATCATATAGTACAGTACATCTCGGAATCCCATCAGTGTGGAAGGAGGCCATTCAGGCCATCAAGTTTTCACTGACCCTCTGAAGAGCATCCCAGCCAGACCCAGGCCCCTGTGCCATCACATTTCTGATGGCTAATCAATTGAGCACATCCCGAGATAATACAGGGCAATTTAGCATAGCTCATCCACCTGACCTGCACATCTTTGGGCCAAAGAAGGAAACCAGAGCACCAGGAGGAAACCCACGCAGACACGGGGAGAATGTAGAAACTCCACAGAGTTGCCAGAGAGTGGAATCGAACCTGGATCCCTAGTCCAATGAGGCAGCAATGCTAACCGCTAAGCCACCATGCCACTCATTCGTTTGACAGCGGTCAGCAATTTCCTGGTCTATCCAGGAAATCAAAAAGTTCCAAACATGCAAAATCCAGCCTCTTCAGCAGAAGCACGAGGGGACTGAAGTTGGTTTCCGACACTCGAGGTGGTTCAAACAACATAGCCGACAATTTTGGCCTCGAAGTTTAAGAACAAAATTCATTTCTGTGACCAGCATCGTACCTCACCAAAACATCACCTTACTTCACTATGACAGTATTGCCCACATCTTTGGAGAGAGATAAACCTAAATCCAGGGAACCTTTGCAGACCTTGCGTGAAAGAAGACTACAGAGTTAGACATAATGAGACAACAGAAGAAAGTGATGAGGAAGATTTGAGAGAGATAAATGCGATGAGTGTGCTCAATGAGGCAAAACAAATGCTGGGTTACTACAGAGGAGTTTGAATTTTTGTAGGGTACAGTTGGGGAGGCCAGCTGAGGCAGCCAATTTAGGCTGATAGAATAGATTTGAGCGGAAGGGAAAGATTGTAACAAAGGTTTTGGTGCTAAATTTTTAATACATTCAAACAGGAAGGCTTCAGTCTCATCATGTAACATGTAGCTAAGAAACAACCACTCACCCAGGACGAAAACATACAATCAATGGAGGTGGTAAGAAGGTACAGCTGGGTGTCATCTAAATGTAGGAAAGTGGACTTAGATTACAAACGATGTTGCTGCAGACCAGCATAAGGTGGTGACTGAGAATGACAGAAACCACTACAATATTCTCTGAATTGAGACAGTATCCAAATTACCACCTCTCCGGGACTCCCTCGTCCGCTCCACACTTCCCTCCAACCCCACCACACCTGGCACCTTCCCCTACAACCGCAGGAAGTGGTACACTTGCCCCCACACCTCCTCCCTCACCCCCATCCCAGGCCCCAAGATGACTTTCCATATCAAGCAGATGTTCAGCAGCACATCTGCCAATGTGGTATATAGTATCCATTGCACCCGCTGTGGCTTCCTCTACATTAGGAAAACCAAGCGGAGGCTTGGGGACCACTTTGCAGAACACCTCCCGCTCGGTTCACAATAAACAACTGCACCTCCCAGTCGCGAACCATTTTAACTCCCCCTCCCATTCCTTAGACGACATGTCCGTCCTGGGCCTCCTGCACTGCCACAATGATGCCACCCGAAGGTTGCAGGAACAGCAACTCATATTCCGCTTGGGAACCCTGCAGCCCAATGGTATCAATGTGGACTTCACAAGCTTCAAAATCTCCCCTTCCCCCACTGCATCCCAAAACCAGCCCAGCTCATCCCCGCCTCCCTAACCTGTTCTTCCTCTCACCTATCCCCCCTCCCACCTCAAGCTGCACCTCCATTTCCCATCTACTACCCTCATCCCGCCTCCTTGACCTGTTCATCCTCCCCGGACTGACCTATCCCCTCCCTACCTCCCCACCTATACTCTCCTCTACACCTATCTTCTCCTCTGTACATCTTAGGTCAGTCTCCCCTTCTCTCCCTATTTATTTCAGAACCCTCTCCCCATCTCCCTCGCTGATGAAGGGTCTAGGCCCGAAACGTCAGCTTTTGTGCTCCTAAGCTGCTGCTTGGCCTGCTGTGTTCATCCAGCTTCACACTTTGTTACCATGGCATTTCCATCATTGCAAGCAGCACCACGGCCCTGTCATTCTTCATAATGACATGAAATTGGTGTTAAAGTCCTGCAAGGAAACAGGACCTAGACGTGCTTCTTTGCAACCTATTCCTTACATAACGAAGTGTATACAGTGACCGAGAACCAATGCCTCAACTTACATTTCATTGGCATTACACAGTAAATGAAGAGAGAATTAAATTGTTCCAGTGAATGGGATTTGCTCGAGGTGATTCGCATACTGGTGACAGACTAAGTAAGCAAATTTTACGAGGGATTAACTGTAATACAAGAGGGATAAATTGCCTTATTGGTTTTTTGTCACTCCTGAATTTTCCTAACTCTTATCGAGGCTAACTGCACATTATCCAAGGTATGCAACAGATAAAGTAACCAAACCAAATAACTAATAGCTAAAACCTCAAATTTATTACTACCTTTCATGTCAATAGCCATGGCTCTACTCACTAGTTGACATAAGCATTTCAATTAGATAGCCCTACAAAGCTCCATTATTAACATAATTCCAGTAAGGATCAACGTTCATACAGCACCTGACAACTGGAGATCATTTTGTACTAAAACAGCAAATCTGATATTGAAAACAGTTTCCCTTGCACAAATCTGGAATCCAATTCACTATCCACTCAAACTTAATATAACATCATGCTGCAAGTTTATAGCAAACATACTTTGAAATAAACAGGTACTGCATAATAAAAAACAAAATTGAAGGAACGTTAATGATTTTTTTCAAAAAAACGGATTTCAAAACGGGCAGATGGGTGTTAGTTACCTCTATGAAGGGTCTTTTCTTAAAAGAAAAACAAGTCAGAGAATCCTCCAGAACAGTGATTAACTCCTTTTTTTGGTAAAGTGTATACCCCTGCAGTGTGAACAGAAAGATGTTTATACTCTACCTTTTGTAAGGTGAACAATAAACACATAAGCGTGTGTTTGTTTTGTAAATCTTTGTTTCCGATTCAGAAGAATCGAGGATGAGCAAACCATTTTTACTTAAATTGACTTCAGAAACCACCAGTGAGGTGTACAATTAAACTTAGTTTCTCTCCTAGAAGCAGTACAGGGAACGTGTTATTTCAGAACAAGTGTATGGTTGTTGAAAATTTCAAGCAAGGAGAGTCTGGCTAGAAATCTACAGGTTATAAGAACTTAGAAAGTTTAGGCTGTCAGATTTCGGAAGAATTCATGATGGCAGATTTCAAAAGGAGTCAAATTGTCTCCACAAGAGAGCAGAATGAAAGGAATCATTTCATTCAACACTTAAAAAGTTGGGTTAGTCAGTCTCTTATAACAAATGGTGTCAGGAAACAGGTTGAACCTTTGTTTTGGAGGTAGTAGGAACTGCTGATGCTGGAGAATCTGACATAAGGTGTAGAACTGGATGAACAGAGGAGGCCAAGCAGCAGAGTAGCAGGAAAGCTAATGTTTCAGGTCTGGACCCTTCTTCAGAAGTCTTCTGAAGAACCCACTTACGAAGACCGTCCAGACCCAAAACGTCAGCGCTCCTGCTCCTCTGATGCTGCACGGCCTGCTGCGTTCATCCAGCTCTACACCTAGTTATCTCTGAACCTTTGTTTTGCTGTTTGTTTTGAAATTATTCTAACTGTCATACATATTTATCATTACCTAGTGTAGTCTACATGTGACTCCAGACGCACGCAATGTGGTTGGCTCTTAACTGCCCGCTGGAGCAATTAGAGATGGGCAATAAATGCTATCCTAACCACTGATGACCATACCCTATTAATGAATAAAAGACAGATAGACAGCTTGGTTTGTTTTTCCTTTAACTACTTTTGTGTAATCAACTTTTGTTCTGTCAAAGAAAATCTGTAAACGTGTCTTAAATAAGTCTTAGTTGCGAAGCCACCACATTCTAACTAACTGGACAAAACAAGTAACCTGTCAAGCCAGATTTCATTTTAGGATCTGGCTTGTTCAAGAGTAAATTAAAAAATAAATTTAATGTATTTTTCTATTTACTCTGCTCAGTTGTTATTAAACACCTCTGCAGCAGGTGCGGCTTCAACCTGGGCCCCTCAGTCCAGGGTTAGGGACACAATGCCACAAGAGGGTCTCTCTAATCCAAGAGTACCATCAGCTGGGATCTCAATGTCAGGTGGGTTGCTTTAACTGTGGAGGTCTACCCTTCTGTACCAAGCATATTATTACTGTAACTTAATGATGCTATTTTTTCCAGTTTGGTCTTGAAGTGAACACTGCACTTATATTGTGGGTCAATAGATGGTTTGCATTCTCCTGTAAGTACAATGTTGTAATACCCTTGAAACCGCCAACCTCATCAAAATATTCCAGATATTTTATGAACTGATTAGTAAAAGCTTCTGAATTTGATTTGATGTCAGATGTTTTGACTGATTCCACAGGTTGTCAATGTTAGGTTAAGGCATGCATGTACACCTGCAATCTGCAGCATCCAGACTGACTGACTGAACCCACACCCCATTGATAGTGTACATTTAATTGGTGAACCGCTGTACGCTGCAAGTTTACATTCACGGGTTTCATCGTGGTTACCATGTCTGTGGGTACTTACTTTCTTAAGAATTAACGGTAAGCAAATCAACGCTTGTTCCTGTGTCAATCTGCATTTAGTAATGAAGAGTCACTTGCTTTAACAGGTCAGATCATTTACATTTTTGCAAAAATTTTGGTTGGCATGATGACATTTTATCCTCGCTTACTGATTTATTCACTTTCAAAGGTTATTAAACACTTTATTTTCTCTTTTTGTATGTTGATATCATTCAATATTTCACATTCCTCCCTGATTCTCAAGTTTATATCATCCATCTCTTTTCCTAAAATGACCAGAGTATTCATCAAAAACCATACTCACTTTTCCACCCCCATACACTAGTTACATTTATAGTGCGTAACAAGCTTCTCTTTTCAGCCCTTTGACATATGAGGCTCTGGATTCGTCAGTCCTACGCTTTTGAGGGAACTTACTTACTCTGAATCCTTACCATGTCTTACTTGAATTCCTCCCACTGATTTAATTTCAAGTACATTTTTTCAGACCACTTTAAATCAAATCTCAGTTCAGTAAAATTAACTTGTGCCTCATTGAGAACTTGCATTCCTGATCTATGTCCTTTTATTCCGAAGTCTTTACCCTTTTCAATAAGCATCTGATATCTAAATTATAATCATTTCCTCAACAGCTACACTTTTCACCCGCCCAACTTCCATTCACTAAAACTAAGTGCTGAGCTGCCACCTCACATCTTGACATTGTTGTATGTGCACTGGATTTTTTTTTTAAAAAGTTGTCCTGAATGCATTAGAAGACTCTGCTCCTCTTATGCCTTTCTTTTGAAGTAACATTGGGATAAGTGAAATCCTTCAATATTACTAACCAATTGTTCTTTTGCTTCTCCAAGTTTCCCTATATATGTACCCTTTGGATGTTGGGGGCCTATTTCACATTCCTGCTCTTCAGTTCAATCTAAAAGGTTTTATACGATGATCCTTCTACTATATCATAGGCTAAAACTGCTCCTTTAATGAGCGCTGTGTTTTTATTTTAATGCTCCAGTCTCATCTGAAAACCCTGTAAACCAGGAATGTTGTGGTTCCTTTCTTCAGTCAGGTCTTAGTAATAGGCAATTCAATATATCTCCGTCGTCATATTATAGTCTGTAAACTTGCATCATTTGTTTGAATCTTTGCATTATAGTTTACATCGTTTAGCCTTGCAAACTCCCCTGTTGTTTATTTTCCAGTCCTTGTTCCTTTGCCATCTAAACATTTAAATAATTTTCTAGCCTCCATTTCCTGTCATCCTTTTCTCCCTTCAGAATCTATTTTTGGGTTCCCATTCTCTGACCAAATCATTTGAAATCCTCCCAAATGGCACTATCAAAATTTTCCATAACAATATTGGTCCAAACCCCAGATAATAAAATGTGAGGCTGGATGAACACAGCAGGCCCAGCAGCATCTCAGGAGCACAAAAGCTGACGTTTCGGGCCTAGACCCTTCAACAGAGAGGGGGATGGGGTGAGGGTTCTGGAACAAATAGGGAGAGAGGGGGAGGCAGACCAAAGATGGGGAGAAAACAAGATAGGTGGAGAGGAGAGTGTAGGTGGGGAGGTAGGGAGGGGATAGGTCAGTCCAGGGAAGACAGGCAGGTCAAGGAGGTGGGATGAGGTTAGTAGGTAGGAGATGGAGGCGCGGCATCAGGTGGGAGGAAGGGATGGGTGGGAGGAAGAACAGTTGAGAGAGGCAGAAACAGGTTGGACTGGTTTTGGGTTGCAGTGGGTGGAGGGGAAGAGCTGGGCTGGTTGTGTGGTGCAATGGGGGGAGGGGACGAACTGGACTGGTTTTGGGATGCGGTGGGGGAAGGGGAGATTTTGAAGCTGGTGAGGTCCACATTGATACCATTGGACTGCAGGGTACCCAAGCGGAATATGAGTTGCTGTTCCTGCAACCTTCGGGTGGCATCATTGTGGCACTGCAGGAGGCCCATGATGGACATGTCATCTAAAGAATGGGAGGGGGAGTGGAAATGGTTCGCGACTGGGAGGTGCAATTGTTTACTGCGAACCGAGCGGAGGTGTTCTGCAAAGCGGTCCCCAAGCCTCCGCTTGGTTTCCCCAATGTAGAGGAAGCCACACCGAGTACAATGGATGCAATATACCACATTGGCGGATGTGCAGGTGAACCTCTGCTTAATATGGAAAGTCATCTTGGGGCCTGGGATAGGGGTGAGGGAGGTGGTGTGGGGGCAAGTGTAGTATGCCCTGCGGTTGCAGGGGAAGGTGCCGGGTGTAGTGGGGTTGGAGGGCAATGTGGAGCGAACAAGGGAGTCACGGAGAGAGTGGCCTCTCCGGAAAGCAGACAAGGGTGGGGATGGAAAAATGTCTTGGGTGGTGGGGTCGGATTGTAGATGGCGGAAGTGTCGGAGGATGATGCGTTGTATCCAAAGGTTGGTGGGGTGGTGTGTGAGAACGAGGGGGATCCTCTTTGGGCGGTTGTGGCGGGGGCGGGGTGAGAGGGATGTGTTGCGGTAAATGCGGTCAAGGGCGTTCTCGACCACTGTGGGAGGAAAGTTGCGGTCCTTGAAGAACTTGGACATCTGGGATGTGCAGGAGTGGAATGCCTCGTCATGGGAGCAAATGCGGCGGAGGCGGAGGAATTGGGAATAGGGGATGGAATTTTTGCAGGAGGGTGGGTGGGAGGAGGTGAATTCTAGGTTCATCCACTTCACCAACACCTTCCACCCCAACCTTCAGTTCACCTGGGCCATCTCCAGCACATCCCTCACCTTCCTGAACCTCTCAGTCTCCATCTCAGGCAACCAGCTTGTAACTGATGTCCATTTCAAACCCACCGACTCCCACAGCTACCTAGAATTCACCTCCTCCCACCCACCCTCCTGCAAAACCAGTCCAGCCTGTCTCTGCCTCGCTAACCCATTCTTCCTCTCACCCATCCCTTCCTCCCAACTCAAGCCGCACCTCCATCTCCTACCTACTAACCTCATCCCACCTCCTTGACCTGTCCGTCTTCCCTGGACTGACCTATCCCCTCCCTACCTCCCCACCTATACTCTCCTCTCCACCTTCGGTCCGCCTCCCCATCTCTCCCTATTTATTCCAGAACCCTCACCCCATCCCCCTCTCTGATGAAACGTCAGCTATTGTGCTCCTGAGATGCTGCTGGGCCTGCTGTGTTCATCCAGCTCACATTTTATCATCCGGGGATTCTCCAGCATCTGCAGTTCCCATTATCTTTGGTCCAAACCCCGTTGAGATGAATGTCAGCAGTTCAAGAACCAAGTTCACAACCACACCTTCCAGAATGATTAAGGTTTAGCAACAAAAAGCTTGTCTAACTCCCACACTGCATGAACAAATTAAAAAGCCAACGTTGAGGACTCTTAGGGCAACTCTTCCTGATTGTACAACACAGTGCAGCCACCTCTAGTGGATCTATCCTAATGACAGAACACTCCTGGTGGCACGTAGTTCTTGATGTTGAAATGTGGGAAATTGGACTTGGTATGGTTCCATGAGGACGGACTTGTCAGGCTGTTGCTCGAGTAATCTATGAGGCACTTTCTCAACTTTGGCGCAAGCCCCTAAATGTTAGTACAGGTTGATGTGCTAGACAGAGCAGTATTCAATATTGTTTCAGAGATAGTCGGAACTGCAGATGCTGCAGAATCTGAGATAACAAGGTGTAGAGCTGAATGAACACAGCAGGCCAAGCAGCATCAGAAGAGTAGGAAGGCTGATGTTTCGGGCCTCGACTCTTCTTCACAAAATAGACTCTTCTGAAGAAGGGTCTAGGCCCGAAACCTCAGCCTTCCTGCTCCTACACCTTCTTATCTCAGTATTTGGTATTGTTGTGTCTAGTATCTAAGTTGATGCCAGAAGGGTCTAGGCCCGAAACGTCAGCTTTTGTGCTCGTAAGATGCTGCTTGGCCTGCTGTGTTCATCCAGCCCCACACTTTGTTATCTTGTCCATCCAGTGTAATTTCTTTCTTTAGACTTTGTAGTAGTTTGGTAAAACTGAGTAGCTTGCTATTGTAGATCCAAAATCACATGATCGACCAGACCAAGTGAGGGTGGCAGATTTCTTCCTTGAAAGACATTAGTGAATGATATGAGTCTTTGGGACTACTGATTGTGATGGTTACCATGAGGCCACCTTTTAATTCTAGGTTTTACTGAATCCATGTCCCCCAGAATAATATGTGGGGTTCTGGATTACTTGACCATATATATTTTGAAACCATTGATCTATTCTTTTGGCTCTTAAACCACATTGATAATCTGCAAGATAATCATTTTTAGCCTGAATGGAAAGATCATAACACAAGAAAGATTTATTCTCCAACTCATTCAACCGATTCAATACAACTGATATTAGCTACAGGACAAACAAATAACTGCAGAAAGACAAAAGTGGTGTTTACTTTAATTACTTATATGTTTCTTTGACACTATTCCAACTGATGAACCCTTGAAGAGTCAACCATATCTTGTACAATCCTCAAAGTAATAGTATAGTTACAAAGGATATTTTCTAAATAGTGAATTCTTAGAAACTGCAATCAGAGGTAACTTAGGTTTGTTAGCTAAGCGACTGATTCAGTTCATAATTGATTAATATGGCTCCGTTTTAAGTTACCTTACTTAAAACATTCCGGCTGAGAATCTAAATGTTCCACTTTGCTTGTATTGAATGTAAAAATAATAGGAAATTCATTAATGAAAAAATAATTCTATAACACTGAATATTACCTACACTATTATACTCTTTCAATATTCTGAAAACTGTAACATTAGTGCAAGTATGAAGCAAAAATAAACATTCCCATTGTATCTTACAGCTTGGCACAATCTTCTAAAGCTAACATGCAATTGTTCTTGCAAAGACTAGAAGATTTTAAATGGTATACAAGCTTTCAGCATTTTTCCAAGTACCCTGACAGTTAGAATATTTTTGCATAATTTACATTGGAAATTATAACTAGCACTTTTTAGAATATTGCCAATAAAGCAAAGTAGTTTGCTTGGCTCAACTTTTTCTTGGGCAACGGCAAATCTCTCATTATTTTATGGGGCAACCATTATGTTGTATGCTGACAACACATAGCATAACACAGTCAACATATCCCATGAGACAATGGATAGTTCAGTAATAATACAAGCATTCCAGTTATGTACAAAAATATTTAAGTCCCGATAGCAATCACTCATTTTCTGAGCCAAACCAATCAATATATCCCATTTAATTGAACAGTTCAGGACCAAATTCCCTGCTGAGATGCCATTTTATTTCTATAATCTGCATTGATCCATTTGGCACTCTAATAGGGACATGGTGCTTTTCACCAGGCATTGTAAATCAGAAAAAAAACTGAACTGCAGTTAATTAGCATGAAAAGTAGATGGCCTAGAGATAACCTCATTTGCACCAACTGAGGCTTGTAGTGACTGCTGTGTGCAATTCCAGGGAGAAAAGCTATGGTTACACCTTCTGTCAAGCATGGAAAAAGCACACATGTAACAGTCACCATTTGATTAGCAATCACTATAGTGAAACCAAGCTGTTTATAATGAGAGGGACTCAGACTGAACCTCAAAGCTCCTCGCACTTTCTGGTTCAACAATAAGAGCAGACACAATCTTATGACTCCACAGACCTATCTAGATAAAGGTTTTCTGCAAATAAAGCCACTGATTCAGATATTCAAGGTTTCATAGCTTCAACTTTGAAACACACTTTCTTGTCCCTTAGAAAATTGTATTAAGTCCTTGAGAGCTCAAAGCAGAATTTTCAGCATTGATAACAGCATAAAGTGAAGGTATGATCTAATGGTAAAATGCTTCCTTTCTTTCATTGTATTATTTCCTCTTACTTCCTTTCAATTGTAGTTCTGCGAATACGTCTATGTTGATTTTTGTTTGTTTGGTTGGGGAGTCAGGGCTTACTTATTTCTATTATTAGGCTCAATGGAGTGCTATTGATATTATCCACTTTAGGAAATAGTCTTCTGAGTGAAAAGAAGTTCCACACATTTAGGGCCTGTGGCATAGAAATCCCTCATTACTTCTGGATTTGCAAATTCTGCTAGGTGTGTCGGTCTGTGGTCGTGAAATTCGCACAACATTATGGCAATCTTACTCTGCAGCTTTGTTAGGATGTCTGTCTTCAGGTTCCCAGGTGTCATGATGTCAAAATACTCCCTGACTGCATTGAGAGTACTATGGGAAACAGAATTTGGCACTGACCAGAGCATCCATTGCGCTATTCCCCTTCGAAGAGGCCAGTAATATTTTCAAGGTGGTGCTGATGAATGTGTTATTGCTAAAATTGAGGCCAGTTCTCACTTCTCATTAACGTGACTGACTACTTACTCGTACCTACTTTCATTGAATGGTGCATTTCCAACAAGTGAATGGTTATTAAGCGTAACTAGACTGTTTAAGGTTTACAGTGTTTAACACCAGCAACTGTGAAAGCGATCCAAAATTCCCAAGTCCAACCTCTGTCTGTAATGATGGGATTAGTCTGTGGAGCAAGACACAGGATACAGTATTCATTACTTTAGCGTATTTAACAAATGTTAATTGAAAGTGTCTTCAAGGTTGTGAGAACCTAATCAGGAAAAAAAATTACTGATGTGAAGTGTCCTTACAGAACAGATTTATCCCATTCAACTTCCTCTCAGGATGTAGGCAACGTTATTTAAATGTGTGCAATTTTGTTTTAGGACATGCTTGGGATTTACCAAGTTTCAGGACATGTTAGGAGATTGTGTTTTGCTTGTGATTTCTGACTTGGAAGAAGTCCCCTTCATAACTCTCAGTTGAATGCAATGTAATGGCAACCATCTTAATAAAGCCAGATATGTAATAACTGGGAGCTAACAAATTGATACCATCCTTCAAAAAACACCCTAAAGGCAATAGGGGTCTCTCTCAATTAAAATCTTCCTCTTTACTGTTCAAGCTGGTCAATGAGAGAATTTAAATCTGGTGCTTTGTTTTCCAGTCAAGTCATTAACTGTTCTTAGCTTGGAGAATGCCCATGGCAACTGTCTCAGATAATGCAGAGGGCTTAGCTGGTAAAGGCAATTATCAAAAGGTAAATTATGTAACTATGAAATATTATAAAAAGTACATTTTGATTTTATATTCTTGTGGAATGGTAGCAATTTCTATTCCCACAGATTGAAATAAATTATGATGGCAAATACTTGTTAAAATTTAGAAGGTAAAGAAAATTGAACAGGATTTACAAGTTACTGTAATGTTTTCCATATACTTCTGTTTTTATTTTTAAAGTCTTTTTGATATTATAATCAAAAGTATATCAAGGTTCATATTAGTAATACCAGTGGATAAAGAAACTTGATTAAATTTATGAACTCTACATAATTGGAATGCCAGGAACTTTGAACAGTGTGAAGGACTAGAATTAAAATGCTCAATCAAAATGACATGACTGCCAAGTTACCTTGGGGCTTTCCGGTACTCTAAGAAATTCTTCCTCCGTGAGAAACTTCCACTTAAAACTGGCTTTCCAGTGGTCACCTACAAGAATGTTTGCATTCCTGCGCAACTGTTTTTTTCGAATTTAAATAATCTGGGCTGAATCCATTGTGGTAGGAGCAAACACCACACAGAATTTGATAGAGGATACACTGAGGATACCCTGTACTAATAAGGATAGATTTCAAACAGATCTAGAAACTCAAAACAGGTACTGTGAACACTGCAGGAGAGTGATGTAATCTGTAATTTCATAGCCTGGCACATCTGCCATTCTAGTATTATCATCAAGCTGAGGGAATTAGCCAGATTCCATGGAGAGTGCAGGACAGGAATACAAACCAGATGCAGTGTCAGGCATACAATGGCAAATAAGGTGTTGATGTGGAGAAGCTACAACACAGGACTACTTGCATGCCGAGCAATGGAACAGCAAGAGATAGAAAAGGCTAAGCAATCCCAACACCAGTTGGATCTAAGACTTGCAGTCCTACCATATCCAGCCACAAATGTAGAAGACATTGAAATGACAAACAGATGATGGCTCTGCAAACATTCCCATCTTCAACAATTGGGGAGTCAAGCACATCAGTGCAAAAGGCGTCACTAAGTATTTGCATCTTTTTCCACCCAGAAGAGTGCATAACACATCTCAGCCTCCTCTCGTGGTTCCTAGTAATACAGATGCCAGTCTTTGACCAACTTGATTCACTCCTAATGATATCAAACAGCTGAAGATATTGTAAAAGGAATATTGCAAAACTATGGCAGCTGACAACATTCTGTCATTATTACTTAATATTTAAACCCCTTCATGACATATTTCCTTTCATGAATCATGACTTTCTCCAATTCCACCCTCTTGAGTATCACTCTTTGTTCCATCATTTGTTGCCGCACCTTCAACAGCCTCGGTCCAATGTTCTAGAAATTGATCCTTAACCTCTCTAGCCTGCTATCTCCCTCTCATGTTTTACAAACATCTTTAAAGTCTCTCTTTGACCAAGTTTTTAATTCATCTTTTCTCATAGTGCTTTTATTGGCTCACATAAATCTTCAATTTTTTTTTACAAGTTATTGCTGCATACAATTGAGCACTACTATAAACACTTTGCCAAAACATTTCTAAATACCACCAAGAAACTTGATGCATGATTCTAATATGGTAAGACAAAACAAGCAAAATAGACTTTCATATGTCCGAAAAAACAGTAAATTCAATCTCAGTACTCCCTGGCTCTGCTGTATACTTTTTCCAAGGCTCTGAATTAAAATACATCTTTATAATATATAAAGAAAATCCACCACAATAACAGCATTTCATATTAAAATTACGCAATCAATATTTTTAATTGAATGAATCTAAGACACATCTCATGCTCATATTATTGCATTCTTTCAAAGTTTGGCTTTAGTCATCTATTACAACTGTTTCACCCATTCTTCAAGGTGGAAAGGCGATGGCCTACTGGTATTACTGGATAGTGTAGGGGGAGGGGCTTAGATTAGTTCACAGGTCAGTGCAACATCAGGGGCCGAAGGGCCTGTTCTGCGCTGTATTGTCCTATGTTCTATATGTTTTATTATAGGTGGACTGTTATTCCAGAGACCCAGATAACATTCTGGGGATCTGGGTTTGAATCCCGCCATGGCAAATGGTGGAATTTGAATTCAATAAAATACCCGGATTTAAAAATCTAATGATAACCACAAATCTATCGTCAATTGTCGGAAAAACCATTCTGATTCACTAATGTCCTTTAGGGAAG
Organism: Stegostoma tigrinum; assembly: GCF_030684315.1. Classification (NCBI taxonomy): domain Eukaryota; kingdom Metazoa; phylum Chordata; class Chondrichthyes; order Orectolobiformes; family Stegostomatidae; genus Stegostoma; species Stegostoma tigrinum. Next base: position 24,184,076 of record NC_081382.1, read on the forward strand.
GAAACTGCCATCCTGGTCTGTCCTACCCGTGACTCCAGACCCAAAGCAATATGGTTGTTCTGAACTGCCCTCTGTGCAATTAGGGATGGACAATAAATGCTGCCTGGTCAGCAATGCATCCCATGAATGAGGAAAGAAAAAAATGCCTCCCTTTGTTCATACAAGATCTTTAATGTCAAATACATTGTTGAGACTAGCTTGTTAATCTTGTTCATTTTTGTTCCTAAAACTATCAAAACTTCAGCAAATTCCTTCTCACCCATATCTAGTTAGTTGCATTAATACCAAGCACGTTTGTAGAGTCATACAGCACAAAAACAGACCCTTCGGTCCAACTCGGCCGCACCAACCAGACATCCCGATCTGACCCGCTTGCCAGCATTTGGCCCATATCCCTTAAACCCTTCTTATTCATATACCAGATGCCTTTTAAATGTTTTCATTGCACCGGCATCTACCATGACCTCCAGACAAGAACCTATGTTCTGGAATTCATTCCATAACATTTTTATTCCTGTCCCCACTTTGATCCTTTAAAATGTCCCTCAGGATTTAGTTTTGGTTCCAGTTAGTGTACAATTTCTTTTTGAATTCTCAGTAAGGGTCACTGGACCCAAAATGTAAACTTTTTTTTCCCCTTCGCAGGTGCTGCCAGACCTGAGCCCCTCCAGCAAATTTGTTTTTGCTCCTGATTTACAGCATCCATAGTTCTTTCGGTTGTTATTTACTATTTATTTAATTTGGTTTGTTGTCAGAAATTTGATTGAAAGCGCCCCGTGAAGCCCTTTGGATATTTCATTATGTTAACAATATGTAAATATACTAAAATAATTCTATGCCAGCAAAATATGTCTTGTCATCAGTGAACAGTAATTGCAGTTTTTCCCGGACATCTCAATTTCCGAACAACACTTCTTCCATTCCGTTTTTTTAACAATGTTGCAATCATGATGTCACAGCGGTACTTTCACTGCGACTGGGCAACACTCAACAAATATTTATACAACATCCTAAACAACCGTTCATTAGTGGCTTCAGCCTGATAAGTTACCAGCCACATATCGTCATGAAGTCTCTAACAACAACTTCCACTTATAAACCACCTTCAAAAAAAGTAAAACACCCCAAGGCACTTAACTAGAGTGTCATCAATAACTTTGATTCAAAACAACAAAAGGTTTTCAGAACAGATGAGTGAGAGGGGCAGGTTTTCAGGGTTTGAAAGGAAAGATCAGGAGAGAGAGAAAGAAAAGGAATGAGGAGGTAATTTGAGTGATCACACACAAATGCCAGACGATTGGCATAAAAGCAACAAAAAGGAAGTTCCTCAAAGGAATAGTTATTATAAAATGAAGAACTGCTGATGCTGGGGACCTGAAACAAAAAACAAAATTGCTAGAGAAACTCAGCAGGTCTGACAACATCTGTGGAGAGAAATTTCAAGTCCAGTGACTCTTCATCAGGACACCAATGAAGGTGTCACTGAAGAACACTGACAAAGGATCACCAGAGTAGAGATATTAACTCTGCTTTCTCCCCAGAGATGCTACCAGACCTGCTGATTTCCTCCAGCAATTTATTTTTGTGCAAAATAATGCTGAGTATGTTTGTAAAACCTGCACAATTTCTACTCATACTTCAGCTTCAAAACAATATTGTAGATGCATACTCTGAATCCTCATCCAAATGAATGGACAAAAATATTGAAATCATTGTCCGATTTGTGCATTCTTAAGATTTTAATTCAAGTTTCTCGCAGTACCCTTTAGTGACATTAGAAATTACTGTGTTGGTATTATACTACCATCTTTATAGAAACAAATTACTTCGGCTTTTATAACTCAGAAAAGGTGTAAAAACATAAAACCTAGAACTGCGAACCATTCAGCACAGGTACGGGCCTTTGGCCCACGATGTTGTGCCAAACATGGCGCCAAATGAAACTAATCCCTTCTGCCTGCCCTTGGTCATATCGTTCCATTCCTTGCACATTCATGTGCTTATCTCAAAGTCCCTTAAATGCCCCTACTGTATCTGCCTCCACCATCACCCCTGGCAGCACATTTCAGATTTCTACTACACTCTGTGTAAAAAAACTTGCCACTCATGTCTTCTTTGAATGTTCCCTCTCTAACCTTAAATGCATGGCCCTAATATTAGGCATTGTAACCCTAGGGAAAAAATTCTGATCAGCCATATCTACGCATCTCTCAATTTTATAGGATTTCTATAAGTCTCCCCACAGCCTGCATTACTCAAGAGAAAACAATCCAAGTTTTTCTAGCCTCTCCTTATAGCTCATACCTTCTCATGCAGGCAGCATCCTGGTTAACCTCTTCTGTACCCTGTCCAAAGCCTCCACATCTTTCCTGTAATGTAGTGACCAGAATTGAACACAATACTCTAAACGTGGCCTAACAAAGTCTTATAAACCTGCAACATATCATTCTGACTCTTGTAATGAATTCCCCAAAATAAAGGCAAACATGCTATACATCTTCTTTACCACCCTTTCTACTTGCATGGCTACTTTTAGGGAGCAATGGGCTTGAACTCAGATCTTTCTGTACATCAAAGATACTCAGAGTCCTGCCATTAACTTTTCCTTTACATTCGATCTCCAAAGTACAGCACCTCACACTTACCCAAATTAAACTCCATCTGCCATTTCTCTGCCCACATCTGCAGCAAATCTATATCCCACTGTTTCATTTAACAACCTTCTACAGTACACAACTCCACTGGTGTTTGTATCATCTGCAAACTTACTAACCCACCCATCTACATTTTCATCTAAGTCATTTATACACATCACAAACAGCAGAGGTCCCAGAATGGATCCCTGTGGAACACCACCAGTCATAGACCTCCAGTTTGAAAAACACCCTTCCACCAATACCCTTTGTCTTCAATGAACTAAAGTTAACTTTATCATCGCAACTGGTTTTTTTAAAAATGCTCATTTTGTGAAATGGTATCAAATGTAATAAAAGTAACACCAAATAGCCAAAACATGATAAACGTTTTTCTAGATGGTTTCAGCAACTTGACAAGTAGCACAAATGTTTTATGCTGTTAGGTAGCTAAGAGAAAATTCTATTATGTTGCAACACTGAAAAAACCTATAATATGGGAAAATGCACCATTCTTTGTTCAGCAGTACATCAGAACTTATTGATTAGTACAAGGGAAACAATTTTTCAGTGTATGTATCTGAAGTGCAACTGAAATACGACATAATTTCACTGATGTGAAACCATCTTAGAATGATAGTGCTTTTCAATCTTTCAGAGCTTTCATCATTCTGGTACTTGATAGAAGCCTAAGTAGTACTAAGCCTGAGCAGTGTCAGATGGAGATGAAGTAAACATAGCTGATAAGTGTCCTTTAAGTCATCAAGGTAGAAGAACTGTGCTCAAGGGCTTCCTAACAGACAAAAAATGACAGAATCAGGACATATGGTTTTCTATCAATATGAAGGGATACTGGGCTAAATATAAACAAATCAATTCAAAAATTAAAGCAATTGACTAATAATGAGGCTGTATTTTACGCTGTGAAAATTATAGAAAGTTTAAGTTTTAGTATTGACTATGATGTACTTTCTATATAAAATTACATTTTGTCTTTCCTAAAGCTGCTGATTTCTTTTGGGATTCCATGGTTAGTGACATCTTGATTGTGTTATGTAGTGATGAATTTGGTTAGGCAGTGATGATTACAGTACTCAGTTGTGTCCTAGCTGTCTTTTTTTCACAGGGATCATATCCGTGTGTCAACAGGAACAGGAATTTGGATTTTTTTTTCTCAACAACTTCCCTTTATATGGCACATACACATATTTAAAGAAACAGCTTGAGGTCTTGCACAGGTGACTTTAGCCTAAGTGCACTGGGGCTAATAGCTTCCTTGAGATAGCATATTCAAAGGTGGGCTCTTTTAGTCTGAACTGTTCAGTGGCAGAAGAAATTAAGCATCAACAGGAATAAATTTGTACCTTCAGACTTCCCCAAACAGTTAAGTTCATGATCAGAACTCTAAGTGGAGTCCAGAAACAAAGCCTGCTGTATCAGACATCTGCACTGGTTGTTTTTACTTTGCCTCTATTATCTTCAGGACTATTGGGAAATACAGTTATCCATATTACTGGTTTTTTTTTGAAAAACATAATCAATAATATATCATGGCATCTCTAAACTAGCACTGATGCAAATACCTAATCCCCTGAAATGCTCCTTCCACAGAAAGCAATATTAGTTTGTTAGACTTTGTAATAAGGAAAAGGTGTTAATAAGTAAACTAGTTCATTCTCCAGCAGCAATATTAGCTCAATATTGAGCGAGCTCTGATTTGTTACAGTTCAATTACAATTCTAGGCTTGAAAATCAGTGAGGCAACTAAGCACCAATGCACGTTGAAAACAGGATAATGTAAATAATAGATACTCAGAATAATTAAAGTGCTAACATAACAAATGATTCAAATACCCAATACTATCATATCCTCAAATGTACATTGCATAGAACAAGACAAAAGATAAAACATTTCACCTACTAAGGTGGCCTGATGACCTGACAAATGTCTGAAACAGTTCAGATATAGAAGGGTGTGTATATGAGGCATAAGTAAATCCAGCACAAGTCTTTTGGGGAGATATGAAGCAAAAGCTAACACTTTTCAAGGGAACAATTGGGGGAAAGAGGGTTGGCATGCGTGATTGAATCACAACGGTGACAACATGTTTTGCTCATGGACACTCATTGAACACTAAATTGTACAAGGTACATTATCACCACTATTTCATGGTAACTCCGAGGTTAGTCTTAAAGCTTGCGAGAAATCTCTATATTTTTGTTTCTTTGGTTTATTTTTAATACTTACATAGATCCCGCTTATACTTACAATCAGGCATAAAATAGCCACTTAGAAGTGAGTAGCATAACAACACTGTTCATTTGGTTAACGCCATTTTTTTGACAGATGAAAGTGATATTTGGAATTGGGGTAAGTCAGTTGCTACTGGACACGAGAAATCTATCAGTTTTTTTACTTACAAACACATACAAAATAGAAGCAGACATAGACCATTCAGTCTCTCTGGCCTGCTCTGCCATTCAATAAGATTATGGCTGATCTATTGTGTTTCAAATTCTATATTCCAACTAACCCCAATAACCCCATATTTCTCAGTTTAACAAGAACTTATCCACTTCTGTCTTGGAAGTATTCAATGGCCCCACCTCCACCACTTTCTAAAACACAGTATTCCAAAACTGCACAATACTGAGGAAAAGAAAATCTCCTCAGCTCTCTCCTGAAACACAGATCCCTAATTTAAAGCAGTGCCCCCTAATTCTGGGCTGACCCACCAGTGGAAACATTCTCCCTACAGCTACCTTGTCAAGACCATCCAGGATCTTATATAATCAATTCACTCTTCACTCTTTTAAGCTCCAGTGGAAAGACGACTAACCTGTCCAAATTATCCTCTTAATACAATCCAGACATTCCAGATATAAATCTAGTTAGCCTTCTCTGAACTCTATTCAATTTGTTTACTTCCTTCCCTAAATAAGACAAACCATACACAGTACTTGAGATGTGGTCTTACCAATAGCCTGTGAAACTGAAGCATAACTCACTTATTTTTGGGTTCAATTCCTCGTCTAAGAAAGGACTGCATTCCATTAACTTTCTCGATTATATGCTGTTACTATATATTTGCTTCCTGTGACTCATACTGTAACTATTAAACATCTCTGCACCTCGGAATTCTGTAGAACTTGAGCAACAGTACAACGCCACTGCATTTTCCTAGCTTCTTATTTTCTTAAATGTCATACAGCCCTCAATATATCCTTTATTTTAGGCAGGAAACAAGGTAGCTGACCCCATTCCTCCAACAGTAATAATCTGAGCACATATCTCATATATATATACACCCACATACACATAACTACTATAACTGCATTTAAAAGAAGTCTCTGACAGCACTATGAAGGTTTGATATGTTTGTGCGTTTCTGCTGTCAGTACTACTTACAGTGCTTAGTTTGCTGCAGGAGATGAGGATTCGCCGTTCATACAACATACTAGCATAAAGATGGAGCATGTTGTTGACATCTACAGCTACAAAATACTCTGTCAGGTTTCTCTGAAAAAGAAAAAATATTTTCAGAATTTAAAAAGTAAAGCAGACATGCTTACTTGTGGAACAAGTTGCTGATCATGTGGAAAGAAATACATTGAGCTGAAGATTGTTTCCAATATATCACAATGCCTTCGCTTTTCCAACCATCAGAAAGAATTCTGTTCATGTGGAGTATTTGTTAATTCGTGGTTTTTTTTGGAGTGTTGACTTGCCACAACTGAAGTATAGTGTACAATTCTGGTCACTGTGCTTTAGGAAAGATGTGATTACATTGAAGGAGGTGCAGAGAAGTTTCACCGGGATGTTGCCTGGATGAAGCAGTCCATTATGACAAATTGCTGAATAATCTCGGGTGCATTTCTTTAAGGCAGAAAAAGCAGATAGAGACCTGATTGAGCTATACAAGATTATGAAGTGCATGGACAGTGAGGATAGAAAGCAGCTGCTCCCCTTAGTTGAAAGGTCAATAACATGGGAGCATAACTTCACCGTGTAAGATATGAGGACAAACCTTTTCACCCAGAGGGTGGTAAGAACCTAAAATGCATTTACTGGGCAGGTAATTGAGGTAGGAAAGTTCACAACCTTTAAAAAGTACTGGGACAAGCACTTGAAATGTCGTAACATTCATGGGTCAAGTGCTGAAAAGTAAAACCAGTGTAGGTTTATAGTAGTTTTACGTCAGTGCAGCCTTAATAGGCCAAAAAGGTCTTTTCTATGCTGTATGATTTTATGAATTTTTTATGTTAGATTCTGCACAGATTACTTAGCTCTGCAGCTAAGACAAAAAGCAGCTCAATACTTTTCCCAAAAAATGTATCATGTTTTGTGTCCAAATATAAAACTCGACTAACGGACAAAAATGTGCTCAATGGTTTTCAATGGTTACTTATCACTTACATATATACTGCCTAATTTCGAAAGCTTACATGACTTTAAAAAAGGTATCCTTTGAAAACAGTACCATTGAGTGCATCCATCCATTTCGGAATATCTTGACACAAGTTATATTTGAAAATGGAATCCTCACAGCCTGTTCCTTTCACTCGTTACTGTAATCAGACCCAGGTTCCCCAATTCATTAATCCAAATTCTTAAACGCCCAGGTAAAGAGAGATGAACTGACGCCCCTTCCCCATTCACCCAGCCCATCTTCCAGACCCAAACGAATGCAGGTTTCAAAAGATGTCAAGTTAACTAGGTTTTCTTAAACTATGGGATTATTAATTTTGATGTGAGAAGAAACACAACTGCAACACTTACACAGAGAGACTAAGAGTAAGAGGTGAGTCCAAAAACATAAAAGTTGAGACAAAAAAAAAACTGATAATAAAATGTGAGGCTGGATGAACACAGCAGGCCAAGCAGCATCTCAGGAGCACAAAAACTGATGTTTTGGGCCTAGACCCTTCATCAGAGGGGGATGGGGTGAGGGTTCTGGAATAAATAGGGAGAGAGGGGGAGGCGGACCGAAGATGGAGAGAAAAGAAGATAGGTGGAGAGAGTATAGGTGGGGAGGTAGGGAGGGGTTAGGTCAGTCCAGGGAAGACGGACAGGTCAAGGAGGTGGGATGAGGTTAGTAGGTAGATGGGGGTGCGGCTTGGGGTGGGAGGAAGGGATGAGTGAGAGGAAGAACAGGTTAGGGAGGCAGAGACAAGTTGGACTGGTTTTGGGATGCAGTGGGTGGAGGGGAAGAGCTGGGCTGGTTGTGTGGTGCAGTGGGGGGAGGGGACGAACTGGGCTGGTTTAGGGATTCGGTGGGGGAAGGGGAGATTTTGAAACTGGTCAAGTCCACATTGGTACCATTAGGCTGCAGGGTTCCCAGGCGGAATATGAGTTGCTGTTCCTGCAACCTTCGGGTGGCATCATTGTGGCACTGCAGGAGGCCCATGATGGACATGTCATCTAAAGAATGGGAGGGGGAGTTGAAATGGTTCGCGACTGGGAGGTGCAGTTGTTTATTGCGAACCGAGTGGAGGTTTTCTACAAAGCGGTCCCCAAGCCTCCGCTTGGTTTCCCCAATGTAGAGGAAGCTACAGCAGGTACAATGGATACAGTATACCACATTGGCAGATGTGCAGGTGAACCTCTGCTTAATATGGAAAGTCATCTTGGGGCCTGGGATAGGGGTGTGGGGGCAAGTGTAGCATTTCCTGCAGTTGCAGGGGAAGGTGCCGAGCGTGGTGGGGTTGGAGGGCAGTGTGGAGCGAACAAGGGAGTCACGGAGAGAGTGGTGTCGCTGGAAAGCAACACATCCCTCACACCCCGCCCCCGCCACAAACGCCCAAAGAGGATCTCCCTCGTTCTCACACACCACCCAACCAAACTCCGGATACAACGCATTATCCTCCGACACTTCCGCCATCTACAATACGATTCCACCACCCAAGACATTTTTCCATCCCCACCTTTGTCTGCCTTCCGGAGAGACCACTCTCTCCAAGACTCCCTTGTTCGCTCCACACTGCCCTCCAACCCCACCACACCCAGCACCTTCCCCTGCAACCGCAGGAAATGCTACACTTGTCCCCACACCCCTATCCCAGGCCCCAAGATGACTTCCCATATTAAGCAGAGGTTCACCTGCACATCTGCCAATGTGGTATACTGTATCCATTGTACCCAGTGTGGCTTCCTCTACATTGGGGAAACCAAGCGGAGGCTTGGAGACCGCTTTGCAGAACACCTCCACTCGGTTCGCAATAAACAACTGCGCCTCCCAGTCGCGAACCATTTCAACACCCCCCTCCTGTTCTTTAGATGACATGTCCATCATGGGCCTCCTGCAGTGCCACAATGATGCCACCCGAAGGTTGCAGGAACAGCAACTCATATTCTGCTTGAGAACCCTGCAGCCCAATGCTATCAATGTGGACTTCACCAGCTTCAAAATTTCCCCTTCCCCCACCGCATCCCAAAACCAGCCCAGTTCGTCCCCTCCCGCCACTGCATCACACAACCAGCCCAGCTCTTCCCCACCCCCCACTGCATCCCAAAACCAGCCCAGCTTGTCCCCGCCTCCCTAACCTGTTCTTCCTCTCACCCATCCCTTCCTCCCACCCCAAGCCGCACCTCCATTTCCTACCTACTAACCTCATCCCACCTCCTTGACCTGTCCGTCTTCCCTGGACTGACCCATCCCCTCCCTACCTCCCCACCTATACTCTCCTCTCCACCTATCTTCTTTTCTCTCCATCTTTGGCCTGCCTCCCCCTCTCTCCCTATTTATTCCAGAACCCTCACCCCATCCCCCTCTCTGAGAAAGGGTCTAGGCCTGAAACGTCAGCTTTTGTGCTCCTGAGATGCTGCTTGGCCTGCTGTGTTCATCCAGCTTCACACTTTATTATCAGAGATCACAGTCCATTCTGTTTTGACTTGCCTCTTCCCCATTTGATGGTCTACTGTTTGATGTTCTCTTTGCAACTACAGGTGTGATATTCCACGATTTCTCTCTCTCTCTCACACTCTCTGATCTAGCACCACTTTTAGCTGCATCAGCCATCTTTCAAAATACACATTTTGGAATTACAATTTAAAATGTCCACAGAACTTCAGAAATCTGAACCATGGCCATGGCGATGCCATCATAGAGTTTTAGTCCTTGAGTCACAGGGGTCTAGAACATAGAAAAAGGCCCATTGGCTCAAGTCTGCACTGGTCAAAAACAACCATCTAACTTCTAATCCTATTTAAGCACTTTGCCCATAGCCGGGTGTGCCTTGGCATCTCGTGCGCATCTGAATACTAATTAAATGTTATGAGGGTTTTTGCTTCTATTACCGTCACAGCCAGTAAGCTCCAGATTCCAACCACCCTCACATGAAATCTTGATTTTCCATCTGTCCTCCATGCAGGACCTTATCAAAAGCCTTGCCGAAGTCCAAGTAGATTGCGTCAAATATACTGCTTTCATCTACACACCTAGCTACGTCTTTGAAAAATTCAATGAAATTGGTCAGACCACGATCTCCTCTTAACCAAACCATGCAGACTGATCATGATTAATCCCTGCCTCTCCAAGTATAGATTAATTCTCTCCCTCAGAACTGCTTCTAATAGTTTTCCTCCCACTAAAGTTAAACTGATTGGCCAATAGATTCTTGGTTTATCTCTTGCTCCCTTCTTGAATAATAGTACCACTTAGGCTGTCCTCCAGTCCTTATAAAAAAGGTATTTTTGATAAAATTACACCACCCACATCTGGCAGATAAGCATACAAATTGGAAGAGTGAGAAGAGATACATGCGTCCAATAAGTGTGATACAAGATGATATACTGAAAAGAGCCACCATGATCTGCCTCCTGATATTACTGAAAACAACTCCGTTCTGGCAGGTCCAGCAGGATGCCACGAGATACACATATTCCCCTATCGTTCCTTGTCAGCATTCTGCAGAGACTATTTCCCCCAAGTCCACTCTGCCTCTACTCCCAATTCCTCACACCTCCACTGCACTTTCACATGCAATCACAGAAGGTGGAACATTTGCCCATTTGCCATCTCCCTGCTTGCTATACAAGGCCCCAGACAGATCTTCCAGGTGAAGCATCAATTTATCTGCACTTCTTTCAACCTAGTCAACTGTTCCCACTGCTCACTGTGCAGTCTCTGGGGAGATGAAACACAGACTGGATAACCACTCTGCAGAACACCTATGTCCTGTATGTGAAAATGACTCTGTTTCCAGTGCAAACTGGAAGAACAAAATCTCACCCTCTCCTTGGGGAGCCTGGAGCCTGTAGGACTCCATATTGAGTTCAATAATTTTAAAGTTTGAACACCACCTTCCAACTCCATACCCCAGTCCTGTCATGATTTGCGTCACTTTCAGTGTAACCAATCCAGATTCACCCACTCATCGCCCCCATTATCATCTATCCAGTTTTTCTTCATCAGCAAAAACAGAAATTGCTAGAGATACTCAGCAAGTGTGGCAGCATCTATGGAGAGGAAGCAGATTAACATTTTGAATCCAGTGACTCTTCTTTAGAACTAGCTTTTCTTCTTCTGGGCATACAATCAACTGCCCCTTTGTCTGCCTACTTTCTCTCTTTCTCTGGGCTCAGTCTCAACCTATCTGCTTGTGCCTTTAACAGCCACCAGCATCCCCCCCCCCCACCACTCGCGCCAAACCCACAGCCTTGTCACCAACATAACTTTTACGTTTTCTAGACCTATCAGTTCTGAAGAACAGCCACTGGACTCAAATGGTGAACTCTGCTTTCTCTCCACACATGCTGCCAGGCCTACTGAGTTTCTCCATCAATTTCATTCAAGTTTCCTTTGTTTTGTTCATGAAAAATTTGAGGGATAGATTTCTCAACGCTATTTCTGGTTTCCAACATCTCGCTTTGATAGGAAGGATCAAAAAAGATTTCAAACTGTATATCAATGACTTGTTCCTGTACTGCCAATGGCTCTCATGTGAAGGGAACAAAGATCAGTAGACTATGTGAATAGAAAACATGCCTAGAGATACAACTCACTCTGCATTCCTTGTGAATTCGGTAGTGAGAACAAGTCACCTACACAGCTCAGACATTTCAAGTAGATATTTTTCAATTTCAGACAAACATATACCTATATTTATGAATCAAACAGATTCCTCTGTCCCTACTCATTATTTTGATCTATTACTTTAAATATCTATTTCTTCTTCCAAAGCCATCTGTCAGCACACTTTACCTAACTCTTCTCTGTATTGAAGCACTTGCTTATGTGCAGAAGATGGGGCTGTCTTCCTATGCAGAGAAGATGGACAAAAGGAAATCTGATAGCTTTCACTTTCATGAGGCAGCTGAACAATGTCCATAGGGAGAAACATCCCCTCTTAGAAAAGGGTGAACAGCAATAGGGCGTAGATAAGTAGAAAAATGCTATGCAAGGTAAACCTTTTCCATACAGCAAGTAGTTTGGGTCCATCTCCTACCCACTAACCTCATTCAATATCTGGAAGCATGGTGGAGATAAGTTCAACTGAAGTATTCAAGAGAACATCAGGTGATTAGGTAAATAGAAACAATAGTCAGGGTTATGGGGAAAAAGCTAGGCAAATGGCATAAGTCACAGCACTCATACAGCTGGTACGGATACAATGAGCCAAATGGCTTACTAGTGAGTTCTAACAGTTATGTGGTTCTGTGAATTCAATTGTGGGTACAATATAAATAAACAGGCATTTTAATAATAAATAATACAACTTGTTCAAATGTGTATGACTAGTTTAATATATTTTATTTGTGTCTCTAATGGACAGTGTATGAAAATAGGATAAGATTTTGTTTTTCTTTAAATCTTTCTATCTTGTATATTGAGATAGCTTTGTTTTTTCTTTAAATTCTTTTCATCATCATCTTTTATTCCATTGAAGAAAATCTGCAACTCCATGTCAATATACCTCAATGACTAGCCACCATATTAACTTCCAAACAAATCAAAATATCTACGAGGAAAATTTCTTTCTGCAATCCAACTTATCCAGCAGTATTATCATTTGAGATAATAAACATACCTCACTGCAGTCAGCCCAAAGGTGAGGTAAAGGGGAAAAGTTATCTCACCATCTCTCCTCATCAGTAACAGCACGTCCTGACAAAAAAAGTCTGAGGACAATTTAATGCAAGCCATGTATTCTGTATACAGTTAGACCTGCATCTGTATTTTTATTTGAGTGGCTGGTTTATAACATTGGGATACTATGCAATTTACAAGAGAAAAATGGACATCCAGGGCTCACTTTAAATCATAAGCTTCAAGTCTGAAATTATACAGTTTCTGAGAGTTACCTGAAATTAATGTTAAGGTTTTATAACTTGGATGCAATTACTTCTTAAACGTTTAATACGTTGCATAGGTTTATGGCTTATTTTATTCCTAGTTATGCTCCAGTTGCAACTGTTGGCAGGATTCAGGGTATTTTTAATCTGCAACAATGTTGGTAGACGTCTATTCAAACATTGTAAAATGATGTTGGCAATTTTTCACCAACTGTTGGCTGCCGGTTTTATTGCGGTCATAATACCATATACAATGAGATATTTTCCAAAATCTATTACTCAAAATAGGAATTTGACAGTTTCTAGTGGAATAGGTTAAATAATAAAGAGAAGTGCTTTATGTGGATCATTGGAAACATGCTATGGATCTGTCTCTTGGGAATTTGTAAGCAAAAAAACAGCGGCATAAAACATGTCAAAAGCAGTAGCAATTTTTACTGGCAACAGAAAGACCCATTTTGCGCCTTACTGTTTCAGATTTTGACATTAGTATTATTGATAAGATTGCCGAATGGCTTCATGTCATTTCAGCTTCAGTCAAACTTCTGGAGGTGCTTGTTCTTCTGAATTTGATTCTGTAAAGTGACATCTTTGTGGAAATAAGTTATAATGGCACAGCATGGACAAAACTGCTTTATATGAGTGACGAATGGAAAGTTCCACAAGTCATGTGTCAATATCCAGGAGCTACAAAGCAAAAAGCTTACAATGCTGGTCCCTGAGCATATCCAATTCTCAATAAAGCTTCCTTCTCAAACCTGGAATTTTTCCATGTCATTTTCTACCCCAAAACTTTTGTCATTATTATTTTTTCCCACTTCCCCATCATTAAGCCAATCTCCACCATTAGATTCTGCTTTCGTACTCTTGATCCATTCCCAACCCCACGCAATGTCTTACGAGTATACATCCTTGATTCAGTGCATGCTATATTGTCAATTCTCGTCTTCTCCTTAGGCTTTGCCCTTTATCCTTCAATATGATCACTATCGCCCCTTAATCCCAAAATAAAACCTTTTCTAGTTCCACCCTCTAATACTATTTTGTTACCCAAAATCTATCCTTGCTGTATGAAGACATCAAATATCATCACCATCCAGTTGGAGTCTCTCTCTTTCTCTCTCTCTTATCATGCAACATTAAAATCCTTTCAACCCTATATTCATCCTGACAACAGTGCAGCGCTCCTTTGATCAAATTCACCAATGTAAGCATAATTGCCTTGTGTTTTCTTTCTCTTGTTTTTTTGACCCCTCTGTAGTCTGTAACCCAGTCATCATTCTATTCCTTCACCACTCTGCTCTCTGTCACAGTTACAGCTTGATTCTACTTTAGCTTTCTCTAACACCAAAAGAATTCTTGTAAATGCTTCCACTCTAGCTTGTACATGATCACCTTGGGTGTACTCTAAACTTTCCATTTTAGCACTCCTCTTTATTACTTTTTCCTTGCCTAGTACAGGCCCTTCAGCCCATGATGGTGTGCCGACCTATTATCTGACTAAGATCAATCTACCCAGTTCGAGCCTATCTGCCTGTTTCATACTGTCCTCAGAAACGTCAAGGTCCTTCTCACAGGTGAATACTGAAGCAAAATATTCATTAAGGACCTCCCCGACCTCCTCTGGCTCCGCACACTGTCCCTGACTGGGCCTACCCTCAAGCTGGCCATCCTCTTGATCCTCACTTAAGTATAGAAAGCCTTAGGGATTTCCTTGATCCTATCCGCCAAGGTTTTCTCATTCCCGCTTCTAGCTCTCCTAGTCCATTCTTGAGTTCCGTCCTGGCTAACCCGTAGACCTCTAGAGCTCTGTGCAATCCTTGTTTTCTCAACCTTAAGTAAGCTTCCTTCTTCCTCTTGACTAAGTGTTCAACATGTCTTGTCATCCAAGGTTCCTTCACTCTACCATCTTTTCCTTGCCTCGGTGGACAAACCTATCCAGTACCTACAGCAACTGCTCCCTAAACAGCAACTGCTCCCTAAACAGCCCCCACATTTCTGTTGTGCATTTCCCTGAGAACATCTGATCCCAATTTATAATCCACAGTTCTTGCCTAATAGCATTGTAATTCCCCTTCCCCCAGTTAAATACTTTCCCATACTGTCTGCTCCTATCCCTCTCTATGACTATAGTTAAAGTAAGGGAGTTTGGACCATTATCACCAAAATGCTCACCCACCAAGTGATCTGACACTTGACCTGGTTTGTTGGAAGCACCAAATCCAAAATGGCCTCCCTTCTAGTCAGCCTACATATGGAGTCAGAAATCCTTCCTGGACACACCGGACAAAATCTGCTCCATACAAACTATTTGTACTTCAGAGGTTCCAGCCTATATTAGGGTAATTGAAGTCACCCATGACAACTACCCTATTACATCTGCATCTTTCCACAATCTGTCTCCCAACCTGTTCTTCAGTGCCAAACCCTCCTCCACGACCTCCCTTTCTGCAGCTGATACCATCCCCGATTAGCAATGCCACTCCCCTCCTCTTTTACCTCCCTCCCCATTTCTTTTGGAATATCTATACACCAGAACATCTAACAACCATTCCTGCCCCTGGGTTATCCAAGTCTCCCTAATCACCACAACGGCGTAGTTCCAAGTACTGATCCATGCTCTTATTAATATCATTCTTTGGATAACATCAACCAAAGGGACATTATTCAGCTTTTAGACACACGTTGGCGACACTTAACTCTACCTCTGCCAAAACCCTCATTCTTGGATCATCACCGCATTGACAGGTGGCTTAAACAAAATAAAAATCTAGATGAACAGGAACTTTATACAGCTATGCATCAGCAATACCAAAGACATCTTGTACATCTGCCAAGCAGTTTGTACTGCAGCTTTCAGACCTTTTCCCTGCCCACAAGTTGATCTAAATGGTGTGCAAGTGATTTGATGGAACCTCAGGTAAAATTCAAACTGTATCTCCCAGTCAAGGATAGCACTACCTATTCCCACCTGTACACTGTGCACCTTAACTCAATTTCATTCTCAATATGAGAAACCCACTCTTGTCCCCTTAGATTTTTTTGTGGAATCCCTGAGGTGTGGAAACAGGCCCTTCAGCCCAACAAGTCCACACTGAACCTCAGAGCATCCCACCTAGGCCTAGGCCCATCCCCCATAACCCACCTAATCTACACATCCCTGAACATTCCGGGCAATTTAGCTTGGCCAAAGCACACAGCCTGCACATCTCTGGATTGTGGGAAGAAACCGGGGCACCTGGAGGAAACCCACACAGACACGGGGAGAACGTAGAAACTCCACACAGACAGTCCCTCAAGGGTAGAATCAAACTCAGGTCCCTGGCACTGAGAGGCAACAGTGCTAACCATATCCAACAGATGTAGTGCTCTCCTTGTTAGCTTCCAAAAAACACTTCACAAGTTGCAAGTTAATCAATATTCTGCTGGACATACCTACATTATGGCCCTGCTTCTTTACCACTTCCAGTATAGGTAACTTGTCCCATTTGCCCGCCACATACTAATAACTTTAAAATTGATGCATAGGGTATGTAAAGTATTAAAGTCATCACAGTCTCAGATGACCATAGAGCTGTTTTCTCTTTAGACACTAGTAGTTTAACCTGAGGGACACCTTGCCTCAGGCAATGGGAGAGGTTAAGAAGGTGTGACCTTGATGGTAACCTCAGGCAGTGCTGGAACTGAAACTGCACTGCAGCCATCCAGTCAACTGAGCTAACCTCATCTAGAAAACCTTAACAGCCCCCTCCCCCCATCTCTGCAATCTGTTTAATTTACAAAAAGCCTGAAGAATGACAAACTAACAGTAAAAGACATGCCAATGTTTCTCACCTTCAGATGCAGATATAGAAGTAGCTTGTACTAGATCAAACAAATTGTTAAAATCCAAAAGCACCAAAATTACAAAGATATTTACATTTAATGTCGCTTGGAGGACCTACATTTTGAAGGATTGTGAATAAAGGAATTTATTTCAAGTTTTGTGAACATACCTGGAGTGATTTCTTTAAAATAGGGCAATAGAATTTCACTATGGATACTGGAGATTTTTTTTAAAACCAAGATTTCTTACAAATTGTATGACTAGTGATGTCTGCAAAATTTGCTGTCACACCTATTTGAACTAGTTTTCAGTAGCAGCTGGCATGGTCACATTTTTTCTTTATTTAACTGCCTTGGAGGAAAACCTAAGAACCAGCTGAGTTGGAGGAAAGCCTGCTAAGAACCGTGTGTGTTAGAGAAAAGTTTGCTAAGAACAAGCTACCTGGTAGATTCTATGGAATCCATATAGAGTGGGAACAGGCCGTTCAGCTCAAGAAGTCCACAGTGACTCATCAAGTCCCCCGCCCGGACTCACCCCCAGACCCTACCCTTGTAACCCTGCTTTTCTCATGGCTAATCCACCTAGGCTGTTGATGATCCCTCACTGTTGAAAAGAAGCCTCTTTACACTGGTACAGCGAGAGGCATATCTGTTCCTTTGAAAAAGAGATTCAAAAGACGACTGCATTTCCTGAACAAGCTGTATCTGAAAAACTTTGAGACAGCTGTATGTAATCATGTAAGGTAGAAAATTTCAGCAACAGACTCTGGAACATTAATCTTTTTGCCTTCAAGAATAACCCATCGTCTAAAGTTTTTTCTTTCAGAAAGCCAATCTCTCCAGATATTTTACCCCACTTTTCTTGAAGTGTGTGCACGCTTGTACATGCGCATGGGATATTTAGAGTCATAAAGCTGTACAGCATGGAAACAAATTGTTTAATCCAACTCGTCCATGCTGACCAGATATCCTAAATTAATGTAGTACCATTTGGCCCATATCCTGCTAAACCCTTAATCAATGTTGTGATTGTACCAGCGTCCATCACTTCCTCTGGCAGCTTGTTCCGTACATACGTCACCCTCTGTGTGAAAAAGTTGTCCCTACGTCTCTTAAATCTTCCCTCACTCACCCTCAACATATGCCCTCTAATTTTGGATACGCCACTGCAGGGAAAGGACCTTGGCTATTCACCCTATCTGTGCCCCTCGTGATTTTATAAGCCTCTGGAAGGTCACCCCTCAGCCTCCGACACTCCAGGGTAAATAGCCCCAGCCTATTCAACATCTTCCTTTAGCTCAAACCTTCAAACGCTGGCAACATTCTTGTAAATCTCTTCCGAACCCTTTCAACTGTCACAACATCCTTCCTAGAGCAGGGAGACCAGAATTGCACACGGTATTTCAAAAGTGGCCTAACCAATGTCCTTACAGCTGAAACATGAACACCCCCCCCCGCCAAAACTTGTATACTCAATGCACTAACCAACAAAGGCAAGCATATCAAGTGCCTTTTTCACTATGCTATCTACCTGCAACTCCACTTTCACGGAACTGTGAACTCGCACTCCAAGGTCTCTCTTCAGAAACACTTCTTAGGACCTTACCATTGTATGTATAAGTCATGTTCTGATTTGCCTTTCCAAAATGCAGCACCTCACATTTATCCAAATTAAACTCCATCTGCCACTCTTCAGCCCATTGGTCCAACTAATCAAGATTTCATTGTGCTCTGAGGTAACCTTCTTCAGTGTCCACCAAACTTCCAATTTGTGCCATCTGCAAACTTACTAACCATACCTTCTATGTTCACATCCAAAATTTCTATAAACGGTGAAAAGCAGTGGACCCAGTACAGAACCTTGTGGCACACTGCTGGTCACAGGTCTCTTGTTTAAAAAGAAAAAACCCTTCACCATCACCCTCTGTCTTCTACCTTCAACCCACTTCCGCATCCAAATGGCTAGTTCTCCCTGTATTCCATGTGATTTAACCTTGCTAACCAGTCTACCATGAGAAATCTTGTCAAATGCCTTACTGAAGTCCAGATAGATCACATCCATTGCCTGCCCTCATCAATCCTCTTTGTTGCTCCTTGGTAAAAAAACTCAATCAAGTTCGTGAGACACGATTTCCCATGCACAAAGCCATGTTAACTATCTCCAATCAGTCCTTGCCTTTCCAAATACATGTAAATCCTGCCCCTCAAGATTCCCTCCAACCACTGATGTCAGATTCACCAGTCTACAGTTCCCTGGCTCTTCCTCACCGTCTTTAAATATTGCACCATGTTAGCCAACATCCAGTCTTCCAGCACCTCACCTGTGGCAGGCCCAGCAATCACTTCCCTAGCTTCCCATAGAGTTCTAGGGTACACCTGGTCAGGTCCAGGGGATTTATCCACCTTTGTGCATTTTAAGACATCCAGCAACTCCTCCTCTGGAATACGGACGTTTTTCAAGATGTTGTTATTTAATTCTCCAAGTTCCCAATCTTCCATATTCTTCTCCACAGTAAATTCTGATGCAAAGAATTGTTTTATTATCTCCCCCATCTCCTGCAGTTCCACACACAGGCTGCCTTGCTGAACTTTAAAGGGTCCTGCTCTCTCTCTCTCTCTCTCTCTCTCTAGTTACTTATTTGTCCTTAATGTCTTTGTGCAGTCCCTTTGGATTCTTCTTAACCCAATCTGTCCAAGCTATCTCATATCCCTAATCTGCCCTCCTGCATTCCATCTTCAGTATATTCCTACTGCCTTTATAATCTTCTAGGGATTCACTCGATCTCTGTCTATATCAGACATGAGCTTCCTTCTTTTCCTTGACCAAAATACCAATTTCTCTAGTCATCCAGCATTCCCTACAGCTCCTTCACACTAACAGAAACATACTGACTCTGGACTCTTTTTCTCATGTTTGGAGGCTTCTCATCTTCTAGCGTTCCCTCTACCTGCAAACATCCATCTCCCCAATCATCTTTTGAAAGTCCTTGCCTAATCCTGTCAAAATTGGCCTTCCTCCAATTAAGAACTTCAGCTTTTCGATCTGGACTATCCTTTTCCATCACTATTTAAAACTAATAGAGTTATGGTCACTGTCCCCAAAGTGCTCCCCCACTGACACCTCAGTCACCTGCCATGCCTCATTTCCCAACAGTAGGTCAAATTTTTTAACCTTCTCTAGTAGGCACATCCACATACTGAATCAGAAAACTTTCTAATACACACAAATTCCACTCTGTCCAACTCTTAAAACTATAGCAGTTCCAGACTACGTTTGGGAAGTTAAAATCTCCTACCATAACCTCCCTAATATTCTTACAGATAACTGCCATCTCCTTACAAATTTGTTTCTCAATTTCCTGCTGACTACTGGCGGGGGGGGGGGGGGGGGGGGGGGGGGGTGTTGGTGTCTACAGCACTATCCCACTATTACTCAGTTCCACCCAAATAACTTCCCTGGCATTGTCACATGAATTTCCTCCTTAAGTACAGCTGTGTTGTTATCCCTAATCAAAACATGCCATTCCCCTTCCTCTCTTGCCCACCCCTTTCTATCCTTCCTATACCCTGGAACATTAAGCCGCCAGTCCTATCCATCCCTGAGCACCATCTCTGTAGTCGCTATAATATCCTAGTCCCATGTTGCCAACCACACCCTCAGTTCATCGGCATTGCCTGTTTGGCCTCTTGAATTTAAATAAACGCAGTTTAATTTATCAGTCCTACCTGTTCCTGCCTGCCCTGACTGTTTGACTTGCTCCTTTTCCCAAATGCATGAGTTTCAGACTGATCTCTTTAATCTGTCTTCCTGCCCTGCAACCCCACAACCCCCAGCATTCCCCCAATTCCCAAGACAATAATTTAAATCCTCCTGAGCAGCTCTAGCAAACGTCTCCATTAGTATGTTAGTCCCCTTCCAATTCAGATTCAATCCATTCCTTCTTATACAGATCACTCCTACGACAGAAGAAATTCCAATGATCCAAAAATGTGAATCCTTCTCCTCTGCACCGCCTGCTCAGCCACACATTCATCTGCTCAATCCTCCTGTTCCTACCCTCACAAGCCTGTGAGAGTAATCCAGCTAATACTACCCTCGAGGACCTCCTTTTTAAATTCCTGCATGATTTCCTACATTCTCTCCTCAGAATCTTGTCTTTTTCTCTTTCTAAATCATTAGTTCCAATGTATACAATTACTTCCGGCTGGTCCCTCTCCCCTTGAAGAATATTCTTCAGGCTCTCCAAGATATCCTTGAACGTGGCACTATGGAGGCAACACACCATTTTGACGTCTTGCTGTTGGCTGTAGAGATGTTTGTTTGTGCCTCTAACTAGAGAAACCCCAATCATCGTTTGGAGCCTGATGCACCCACATTGCATTAGAGCCGGTCTTGGTGTCAAAAACCTGGCTGCTAGTGCTTCATTCCACAGAGTCCCTCACCACCTAACTTCCACAACAGTATACTTGCTTGAGATGGGGATAGCCACAGGAGACTCCTGCTCTACCTGCCTTCCTCTGCTACCTTTCTTGGAGGTAACCCATCCACTTGACTGTACCTGCAGTTTCTCTACCTTCTTACAATTGCCATCCATCACACCCCCAAATCTTGTAAATTTCTCATTACCTCTAACTGCCACTCCAATTGATCCAAGTAATCCAGTAGGATTTACAACCAATCATACTTCCTGTAGAGTGATAATGGGAACTGCAGATGCTGGAGAATCCAAGATAACAAAGTGTGGAGCTGGATGAACACAGCAGGCCAAGCAGCATCTCAGGAGCACAAAAGCTGATGTTTCGGGCCTAGACCCTTCATCCAAGGGTCTAGGCCTGAAACGTCAGCTTTTGTGCTCCTGAGATGCTGCTTGGCCTGCTGTGTTCATCCAGCTCCACACTTTGTCACACTTCCTGTAGACACTGGAAGCTCTCCCTCATCTCCCAAATCCAACAGGAAGAGAACATCACTTAGCAAGGGCCATCTTTGCACCTTAATAATCTAAAGACCCCGAAAATAGCTCTAAAAACTCTGCTCAGGACTAACTTAGTAGCTATTTTTATATTTTTAAAGTTTAATGAGAGACAGATCTCAATAAAACATATTAAAATATTCAAAAAGAGAACTCACTCAACCCACTATTGTAGATTTACAAAAAAAAGTTACACTTTAAGACTAGCCACTTAACTGTTCCGCTGCTATGAGCTCCCCCTTTCAGGTTTCTCCAAGGTTAGCTGTGAATTTCACTGTTTGTTTATTTTCCTTAGAACAAACTCCAATGTCAGGAATACTTCAAACCAAACAGAAGAGGCAGTCAGCATTACCGGTTACTGCCCAGTCTGAAAGCTGTGTGGGTTTACTTCTCTCACCTCCTATGTGTTCACTATTTTGTCTCTTCTTCCTCCTTTTCAAAGCGTTGCTGTTTTGATCTTTTATTTCCAAAGCTCAAAAACAATGCAACAGCTTATAAAACAGTAATTACTGCTCTTAGAATTAGAGGAAATCAGCGCCAACACTGAAAATACCTGAAAAAAGGAGGTTTTACAGTCGTAATTTTTTCCCGTCCTCAATTTGGATTACCCAGAATCCATTTATAGAGCTAAGAATTCATACTTTTATATTATTAATTGTGTATGTGAAGTGAACCAATCATTGCATCATTATTGAATAAGTTTTGTTTTGGTAATAAACTCATAAGAAACCTAGTTGATAGATGTTTTTGTTTAAAACCTGACATAGATCAGTTATTTAATTGGTCATCTTCACAACTGGAATATGTATTTTTATTTTATGTTTTGACCCCTGGATTAGAGGAATTAGAGCGACATTCATTCCTCCAGCTTCAGTCATAATATCTGCAAAACCAATGGAAAATAAAATACTCCTATGGAGATGACAAACAACAGTTATAGTCAACTACAGTATTGCCTAATTTTGCACACAATAAGTTCAGCAAACAAAAATGTTTCCTTCCTATGCTTGCACTTTCTTCGTATGAAAATACATTTGTATGCAAGGAACGAAAAATGCTAAATGGAGGAAAATAATCCAAACAACAACCACCATCATTTTAGTCATTTCATCATTTTTTGATAAATACACCTCTAGCAAATAAGTAAAATGATTCTTCATTAGTAAGGGAAATTATTTTCTTCACGTAAACTGAAATGTTTGATTGAAACAGTTAAACACCATCCAAGTAGACTTTGATCTGAACAATTCTTTCCATTTAGAAATACTTAAAAATGGAAACATTTATGGGTGATTGTGCCTTTTTGAATGGTTCTGTCAAAAAGCAAGTAAATGTATCTATTATTCCACTCTGCCCTATCAATTCATCTTCAGAGGAATCTATTGCATACAAAAACAGAATGTTATTAACAACATTTTACTGAAATAGTGTTTACTATTTGCCAAATACTTAATGTCTCTGTTACATTACTCCCTTCACACTACTCTCAATTTTCAATTTAACAACAGCTGACAGTTTGACAGCTCCTTTTTATATTAAAAATAAACACATATTCTGCATGTGTTACTCATCACCAGCAGCAATGAAATTAAAGAATTCAGTTCCCAAGAAGTCAGCAACAGGGAGCTGATCAGCTAGCAGTCAAGTAGTGTCATTTAATAGTCTGTAGGAAAAGAAATGGCTTTCATATCAATTCAGAATTAAAAAGAAAAAAGAGAACGAATGTAATGGGAGGCAGGCATGGGAGGCTAACAGGAGGCAAGAAAATAGTAAAGAGGGGAAGAAGGAAAAGAGAAGGAAAGACAGCAATATTGATATCTGGCACTATCACACACCAGAGCACTTCACACCCAATGAAATGGTTTGCGATCAGTCACTCTTATATGCTTGAAAGCCAAAAGTATGAACGAAATACATGCACCATTAGGCAGCAATTTTCTTCAAAATGGTTTTGTAAAAGGTTGGAATTGTGGTTAAGGCCACTGCAAGGTGGAATAAGTGTGCACATGCATAAAATTGGTCTAACATTTTAAACTCCCATGAGCAGCTGTTTTGTATCAGCTGCAATGACTACTGATGAAACAAAGTAATGGTTGAAATCAACAACTCCTTAACTTACTGAGAGTCTTAAGCCATAAATCAGGTCCTGTGGCATGTTGCAGCATTACAATGCTGCAAATTCATAAGAAGAGTATGCTACAAGGTTGCTTTTGGTAAACACATCGAGTGATCATGGAGACCATTTTTTGATGGCAGCTCCCTGTCCCCTACACTGGGATCACACACACTGTTTGAAAATTATATGTATCCTGACCCAATCTATTCCAAGTTAGCCTATTGCATCAGGTACAGAATTAAAATAATCTTCTGAAGATTTGACCACCAGAGATGCATACTTACATTTTCAGGTATACTAGGAAGTTCCCGGGTATCAGGTGTGGTAAAATACGAATGCTGCCAAAAAAAGTTCAAACATTTAGATTTTTCTTAGAAGTAGTTTACAGAAAATGTACAAGAGTTTGTATTGTGCTACCAGCTATAATATGCGAATAAAGTTTTAGTTACTTGTACCAGTCAATTTAGATTTGTAAATTGAATTTGGTTATATATACTCTACAGAGTAATTGGGGATGGACAATAAGTAGTGGCCTAGGCAGCAACACCTATGAACAATTAAAGAAAATCTATAATACTGAAGGGAGTCAAGGATCAGTATAAGAGCACCTCCAGTAACTTATTGTAGCAGGTGTAGCTTTGAGTCCAAAACTATTTTTATAGGTGGTATGACATAATGTATTTTTTCTCTGATTATTCATTCAAGGGAATGTGAGCATATCTGGCTAGCTCAGGATTTATTGCCCACTCTCATTGCCCTAGAGGTGATGGTGACCTGCCTTCTTGAAACACTGCAATCCCCGGGTGTACGAGCACCCACATTGTTGTTCAGAAGGGTTCAATATTGTACAA
Organism: Stegostoma tigrinum; assembly: GCF_030684315.1. Lineage (NCBI taxonomy): Eukaryota > Metazoa > Chordata > Chondrichthyes > Orectolobiformes > Stegostomatidae > Stegostoma > Stegostoma tigrinum. The sequence goes on from NC_081382.1 coordinate 24,208,765, forward strand.
TCAACCATTTAGCAGCAAATGTCCCCACATCTGACTTCAGGATGGTTCGAACACCATGCATAAAGCAGGTAAAGATGGTTGGGCTGAGGATACTACCCTTAGTTTTGTTCTGGAGCTGAGAAAATTGACCATCCAAGAACCAGAACCATCACCTCCTGCATTAGTTATGACTTCAACCAGTAGCAAGACCGGTTTTGCTAGGGCTCCTCGATGCCATGCTCAGTCAAGTGTGGCCTTGATGTCAAGGGTTATCACTCTTGCCACACCTCTGAAGTTCATCCCCTTTGTACGTTCATGAACAAAGGCTGTAATGAGGTCAGGAGCTCTAGCAGAAGTAAAACTGAGCATTAGTGAACATTTTCTGAAGAAGGGCTCAAAACGTCAACTTTCCTGTTCCTCTGATGCTGCTTGGCCTGCTGTGTTCATTCAGCTCTATACCTTGTTATCTCATTAGTGAACAGGTTATTCCTTTGCAAATCCCATAAATCCCATTCGATAACATATTCATTGACTCTTTTCCATCACTTTACTGATGATCAAGAGTAGACTGATAATTTGGTAATTGGCCAGATTGGATTTATCCTGCTTTTTAAGCACAGTACATACATAGATGATTGCTGATGTCGATGTACAGGTTTGTTCATGGTACAGGCACTAGTTTTCACTACTACTGTCAGAATGTTGACAGAGCCCATAGCCTTTGTAGTATCTACTGTGTTCTGCCATTTCTTAAAATGACATGGAATAAAACATACTGGTTGAAGACTGATGTCTAGGACCTCTGGAGTCCTCATTCCAACCAAATAGACATTTCATTAAAATTGCCCTGGCGGAATATGTTCACATAGATACATTTTAATTTAATGCCAAGAACTAGCGTATGTAACTTTTTGAAAATCTTGTTACAACAGTAAAATATCTACTTCAATCCTTTATCAGAGGTTGATAATAGGCTTATTATAACAGGCATCAGCATTGCCAAACTGTATAGCAAACTGCCGCCTTCGCCTCCACGCTTACTTCTTTAACCGGGAGCCATACTCTCCCTCCACTGAGCCCTTCTCCCGCCTCCAACACAAGTCCTCCTCCTGGACACCACCCCCGGGACTCCTACCCTCCCTCGACCTCTTCATCTCCAACTGCTGAGATATCAACCGCCTCAACCTCTCCACCCCTCTCACCCACTCCAACCTCTTCCCCCCCAGAACAGGCAGCCCACCGCTCCCACCCCAGCCTCACCATCAAACCCGCAGACAAGCGAGGCGCAGTGGTAGTGTAGCGCACTGAACTCTACATTGCCGAGGCCAAATGCCAACTCTCCGACACCACCTCCTACCGCCCCCTTGATCATGATCCCACCCTCGAGAACCAAACCATCACCTCCAATACCATCCATGATCTCATCACCTCAGGGGACCTCCCACCAACAGCCTCCAACCTTAGTGTTCCCCAACCCCGCACGGCCCGTTTCTATCTCCTTCCCCAAATCCACAAACCCGCCTACCCTGGTTGACCCATTGTCTCAGCCTACTCCTGCCCCACCGAACTCATCTCCACCTATCTGGGCTCCATTTTCGCCCCCTTGGTCCAGGAACTCCCCAACTACGTCCGTGACACCACCCACACCCGCCACCTCCTCCAGAACTTCCAATTCCCTGGCCTCCAACACCTCATTTTCACCATGGACGTCCAGTCCCTATACACCTGTATTCCTCATGCAGATGGCCTCAAGGCCCTCCGCTTCTTCCTGTCCCACAGGCCCGACCAGTCACCCTCCACCGACACCCTCATCTGCCTAGCTGAACTCGTCCTCACCCTCAACAACTTCTCTTTCGATTCCTCCCGCTTCCTACAAAGGGGGTGGCCATGGGTACCCACATGGGCCCAAGCTATGCCTGCCTCTTTGCAGGTTACGTGGAACAGTCCCTCTTCCGCACCTACACAGGCCCCAAACCCCACCTCTTCCTCCGTTACATTGATGACTGTATCAGCGCCGCCTCTTGCTCCCAAGAGGAGCTCGAACAGTTCATCCACTTCAACACCTTCCACCCCAACCTCAAGTTCACCTGGGCCATCTCCAACATATCCCTCACCTTCCTGGATCTCTGTCTCCATCTGAAGCAACCAGCTAGAAACTGATGTCCATTTCAAGCCCACCGACTTACACAGCTACCTAGAATACACCTCCTCCCACCCACCCTCCTGCAAAAATTCCATCCCCTATTCCCAATTCCTCCGCCTCCGCCGCATCTGCTCCCAGGATGAGGCATTCCACTCCCGCACATCCCATATGTCCACATTCTTCCAGGACCGCAACTTTCACCCCGCAGTAGTCGAGAACGCCCTTGACGGCGTCTCCCGCAACACATCCTTCGCACCCCGCCCCCGCAATAACCGTCTGAAGAGGATCCCCCTGGTCCTCACATACCACCCCACCAACCTCCAGATACAACGCATCATCGTCCGACACTTCCGCCATCTACAATCCGACCCTACCACCCAAGATATTTTTCCATCCCCACCCTTGTCTGTCTTCCGGAGAGACCACTTGCTCCCAGACTCCCTTGTTTGCTCCACACTGCCCTCCAACCCCACCACACCCGGCACCTTCCCCTGCAACCGCAGGAAGTGCTACACTTGCCCCCACACATCCTCCCTCAACCCCATCCCAAGCCCCAAGATGACTTTCCATATTAAGCAGATGTTCACCTTCGCATCTGGCAATGTGGTATACTGTATCCACTGTACCCGGTGTGGCTTCCTCTACATTGGGAAACCAAGCAGAGGCTTGGGGACCACTTTGCAGAATACCTCCGCTTGGTTCGCAATAAACAACTGCACCTCCCAGTCGCGAACCATTTCAACTCCCCCTCCCATTCCTTAGACGACATGTCCATCATGGTCCTCCTGCAATGCCACAATGATGCCACCCTAAGGTTGCAGGAACAGCAACTCATATTCCGCTTGGGAACCCTGCAGCCCAATGGTATCGATGTGGACTTCACAAGCTTCAAAATCTCCCCTTGCCTCACTGCATCCCAAAACCAGCACAGTTCGACCCTCCCCCCACTGCATCCCAAAACCAGCCCAGCTTGTCCCCGCCTCCCCAACCTGTTCTTCCTCTCACCTATCCCTTCCTCCCACCTCAAGCCGCACCTCCATTTCCTACCTACTAACATCATCCCGCCTCCTTGACCTGTCCGTCCTCCCTGGACTGACCTACCCCCTCCCTACCTATACTCTACTCTCTATCTTCAGTCCGCCTCCCCCTCTCTCCCTATTTATTTCAGAACCCTCTCCCCAGCCCCTCTCTCTGATGAAGGGTCTAGGCCCGAAACGTCAGCTTTTGTGCTCCTGAGATGCTGCTTGGCCTTCACACTTTGCTATCTTGTATAGCAAACCATATTACTTAATGATATTTACCTAGATAGGATTAAGTGGGCTATCTGGAAATGTACATTTACAAAAGGTCAGCACAGGACAGGTCGCTGCCTGAGCTGTGATACTTGCACACGTGTAAATTAATCGCATGCATTTTACAGGCTCTTTCAGGGAAAGGAGCCAGTTCAGTCAGCAGCTCAACAGCCAGCTGGTACACATGGAATCATATCCAAGCTTGAATTAGTACCTTCAAAATTAAAGGGTATAGGGAAGCAAGCTATGAACAAAGGGAAAGAAGTAGTTAATGAAAATGAAGATTTGAAATATCACAGAAAATTTTAATTATAACCACATCATTGTTTTGAAACAACATTGCCACTCTGAATATCTATGATTAGACTGTTTGCACGTGGAGTTGAGGATATTTTATCTGGTTTCTGTGATTCTTTTCTAATCTAGTAATGACTTTCTCATCCATGAATTTTAAATTGTGATAGTACTTTTTGTGCCTGGGAACTGAATTGAGGTGGTTTATTCTCATTTTAGCTCTCTCCGCAGCTGTTCAAAATACCTTCTCTCAAGATTTCCTCTTGATTTGGATTTGATCCTAGCATCTGGCAGACATGATAACATTTGATAAATTTTAAATAAATATATTTTATCTCTTTCCATTTCAACTGTCTAACCACATCAGCTGAACTACTCGGTTCAAATACTCCCACAGCAACTGAACAGCCAAAAGAAACAAAGCCATCCATAAGCTGTTCTTCGATATCCTTTCCTGCTCCATTGCCCATGAAATGCTTAAGCAGAGGGCAGACTAGAAGCATTCTTTTGAACCATAATATGAAATGCCTGGAATGAGATGAACTATCCCATCAACTGCAGTGCCTCCGAGACAACCTGCCCTTTAGGTCAGGCAGGCATGCTGTTCCTACAAAAGCTCTGTTTGGGAGAGCTGGGTCCTCTCCACAGCCAGCCAATGACCTGGCAAGGACAAACAACTGCTACCTGTCGATTAACATTAGAGAGGAATTACATAGCATCAGCTGCTTACAGTTTTCACGGGGCAAGAATTTGAGAGACAATTAAGTTGTTTAGATACACATCACCGGTTTGTAAAGCAGGAAATGTCACAGGTGACTAACTGTCTGAAAGCATCAAATAGACAAAATCTTTACAACTGTAACAGAATGTTAGATTCTTGTCACAGAAGGCAAAAATGTCAAAACAGAGTTGCCTAATTCTACAATGGTTTCTCATTATTACAATTACTATTTGTATGATGTCATTAAATTTAAACCAGCAATTATGCAAATAAAAACATCAATTTCAATTACAAATGAGCAGCAACTGCATACACACTGTCCAATCACATCATTTGTAGTGGGCTATGAATTATGCAGAAAGCAAGGAAACACCTGATTAGATTATAGAACATCCAGAAACCACAGTCAAAACACAAGGGTATAACGGTTTGTTGGCTGCAGTCTATCTCACATCTCAATTTGGGGTATATGTAGCAAAGAGCAATTCCGAGCCACCACCTGCCAAATGTCCCTCTATTCCATTCTGTGTGAAAAGAACATTATTGCAGGATCTGGAAAAAGACATCTGAAAGGTTGAGAACAGTCTGAAATTTGGTAGAGCTGGGAACACTGGGCAAGGAAGGGGCATAACAATTAGATCAAAGACTCCCTCGGGTCAGCTGCACGCATGTTACAATGTTTGGATATACCTAGACCTTAAAAGAGTCATGGCTTGGGTCTGAAGGAGAATGAATTGGATCCCTGGACGTCCCACGCATATGCAACAGTCAAGAAGGCATAACAATGTCTCTTCCTCCTCAGGCAGCTCAGGAAATTTGGCATGTCCACAAAGACCCTCACCAACTTCTACAGACGCACCACTGAAAGCACACGGCACAACAGCCCTGTATGGCAATTGCTCTGCCCAGGGCCATAAGAAAGTACTGAAGGTGGTGTGCACAGTCCAGACCATCACTGAAGCCAAACATCCATCTACGGACTCCATTTACATGGCTTGCTGCCGCAGACAGGCGGCCAACATCATCAAAGGTCCACTGCACCCTGGTAATGGCCTCCTACAACATCTATCAGGCAGAAGATACAGAAGTTGGAACACACACACTGGCAGGTTAAGGAACAGCTTCCACCTGGCTGTTATTACACTAATGAATGGACTCTTTAGCCTCAAATAATGCTGATCTTGCTAACGTTGATCAAGCCCTGTGCAAATATAACCTGAATGCCTCTAAAAGGTTTTTTGATTTGTACATCCTTGCCTACTATGATCTGCCTGTACTACTCAAACAAATCTTTTCAGTGTACTTCAGTACACATGGCAATAAATCCATTAATCAATCAAGCGATCAAAACCAGTACTGTGATAATGACCAGATGATGTGTTTTAAGATATTGACCTAAGAATAAATATTGGCTAAGACAAGAGACAATACCCTTACTCGTCTTCAGAAGACTGCTGCAGGAAAATCTACATAGAAAGGAAGACTTGATTTTATGCTGTGCCTCTCACAACCTCAAGATATGTCAATGCACCTGACAGCAACCAAAGAACATCTGAAGTGTAGTGACTGTTATAATGTAGGAAACTTCAGCCAATTTGTCCTAAAAACAGCAATGGTTATATAATTTGTTTGCGAGGTGTTAATTTAGAATTAATTATTGCTCAGGACATCAGGGGTAACTCTCCCAAACTCAGTATGAAACATCCTGTGGGATATTTTACTTCTAGAGGACAGACAAAGTTTCTGTTTGACATCTCATTTAAAACCATTAATCCTGGGCACTGCTGCACAACCTATTCTGAATCAATAGCAAAAATGCAACCATAACTGCCACATTGACATGCTAAAGCATGGTTCAAAAACTAATTGCTGACAACAGGAAGGGCATGCAGCAAACAAGATACTTAACATGCAGTACATAAGGCTTTTGTTTGTAATCTATCCATCCAGCATAAAATCATTTGAAGTAATATGGTGTTCAAATGGAATAGTATTTCCCAATAAATGAAAATTACTAAAAGCTACTTTTCCTCCAACTTTACAAACCTGCCATGCATTCACACTCCAAGCAAATTAGTGTTAGTAGTTCATGGAGTCAGAATGAATGTGGTCAGGACAGTTGATGAAAGTAAGAATAACTAAAATGACTTTTCTGATTATATTCAAGAACAACAACCAATTTAACACACAAACAACAAGAACAAGAAAATACAACAATGAATTCTCTTTATAACATCACAATCAAGACAAGGATAGAGAGAGCGCAGTCTAATTTTTAACTGATTTGGGAAAAGGTGGAAATCCAAGTTTGATACATGTACTCTACAGTATTTCTTTGATCCTAAACTGTAAAAGGCAGCATTCACAGTGGACCTATAACTACAGGTAAAGCCTCAAATCCTTAAGCACTTAGAGTGTGCACACTGATTCAAATCAAACATTACTTCTGGTGATGCACCATCCTTCGTTTAAGTCTGCAGGCAAACATGAGACCATAAGACCATAAGACATAGGAGGGGAAGTATGGCCATTTGGCCCATCCAGTCCACTCCACCATTTAATCATGGCTGACGGGCATTACAACTCCACTTACCCACACCCTCCCCGTAGGCCTTGATTCCTTGTCAGATCAAGAATTTATCAATCTCCGCCTTGAAGACATTTAGCGCCCCGGCCTCCACCACATTCTGTGGCAATGAATTCCACTGGCCCACCACTCTCTGGCTGAAGAAATGTCTCCTCAATTCCGATTTAAATTTGCCCCCTCTAATTCTAAGGCTGTGCCCACGGGTCCTAGTCTCACCGCCTAACGGAAACTTCCCAGCATCCACCCTTTCTAAGCCATGCCTTATCTTGTAAGTTTCTGTTAGATCTCCCCTCAACCTTCTAAACTCTAATGAATACAATCCCTGGATCTTCAACCACTCATCGTACGTTAAACCTATCATTCCAGGGATCATCGGTGTGAATCTCCGCTGGACACACTCCAGCGTCAGTATGTCCTTCCTGAGGTGTGGGGTCCAAAACTGGACATATTATTCTAAATGGGGCCTAACTAGAGCTTTATTAAGTCTCAGAAGCATATTGCTGCTTTTATATTCCAACCCTCGAGATAAACAACAACATTACATTCGCTTTCTTAATCACAGACTCTATCTGCAAGTTAACCTTTAGAGAATCCTGGACCAACACTCCCAGATCCCTTTGTACTTCTGCTTTATGTTTAGAAAGATGGTATGTGAGTGTACACTTTAGACAGCAACGCTTAATTAAACTCCTCTAAAACAATTTAGAACTTGCCCACTACATCTCCACAAAAACATTCTTTTTTTTATTCTTTCATGGGATGTGGGCACTGTCAACAAAGCCAGAATTTGTTGTCAGTTCCTCCTAGCCCTTGAAACTGAGTGGCTTGCTAGGCTATTTTAGAGACCATTTAAATGTCAACAACATCTCTGTAGATCTATAGAGTTACATGCAGGCCAGAAAAGCAGATTTTCTTCCCTAAAGGTTTGAACACACGTATGAATAGATTCCAGAAGAGTTTCTTCCCTGCTGTAATCAGACTTTTGATCTCTCTCTCTGCTGCTGTAACACTGCAGTCTACGCTCTGTTCTGCTAGCCCGACGTACTTCATATGGTACAATCTGCTTGTAGAGCACCAAAAACAACACTTTTCACTATATCTTGATATGTGACAACGAATAAGTCAAAACGACATTAACAAACAAGATTCTTTTTTACAAGAATTGATTATAGCTTCATGGTAATCGTTACTGAAACTGAATTCTTTCTCCTCAGATTTGTTAATTGAATTCATATTTCACTAACTACCATTGTCGGATTTGTACCCATGCCTCTAGAGCAATGGGCTGGGGTTCTGGATGACTAATTCAACGATATTCCCAATATGCTAACATCTCCCACCCTTTTTTTGTAAAATATATACGTGCAGAAATACATTTCACATACCACACTTAAGTGAACAGTTGAGCCTGGTTCTGGAAGCGGAAGGTTGTAGAGTGTTTCCAGCAATTCCTTCCACTGACAGTCCTGAAACATTACACATTTTAAAAAAAAACTTCATTTTTTAAAAAAAAGTACATCTATATACAGATTGATTAATGTGATTTCTAGATTTATAGAACATAAGCCTACTCAACATCAAAAAGTTTAATAGCTTCGCTACCAGGTATTATAAAAGTGTCAGAAAAGGATATGCATAGTTGCACTCTAAAGAAATGTGCTGCAGTCATCGTATTTAAAAGACAGCATTCACAGGAGCCCAGAAAAAATGTCAGTATTTCTTATAGTTAATTTGAGATACACCAGCTTATTAAAATCATTCATCAGTGAAATGGAAAAACCACAAAGTTTCAAGCTAATTGTAAAATTGGTGTACTGAAATTTTTAATTTATACTGTTCAAAAAACCTAAAAATTGACTTTGACATTTGATATATTATTGCTAAATACCTTTTAATAAGGCACTTTGAAAATAGACAATCAGAACATTCAAGAGTTTTCAATTCAAACAAAAATTCAGAATTTATGAATTTGAATGAAAAATTGAAACATCTGACACTGCAATATAATTTATAATTCTTACATCATGTCATTAAAGAACCATACCTGCCCTTTAGCAGTGTATTCTGCTAAGATGTTCAGAAGCTTATAGAAGACTTCAAACCAAGGTAAATAGCTGAAATTAAATACAGACCAAACCAATGTTATTTGAAAACCTCTTACAACTTTAACAGAAAGAAAATCAAAGTTACATTACCGTACAGTATTAAAACATAGACATTCAACAAAGCATCACCAGAAAAACAAATGTTTAAACTTATGGAAACGTAACAGAAATTCCATCTGGAATCAAGTTTATTTATGTTACAAATTTTGGTCAATTCATGAGATTGCTGACCTGGAATAACATGGGTCTGGATTTTTACAGGTCACCTTGGGCCCCAACTGCCTGGCTAAAACCTCAGTAATGACACTGCACATCATACTGATGGTTGCCCTTCAGCTATTTAACACTGACAGTCATTTAAATGGCTGAATTTGCTTACTCATTCTGGGGCTTCCTGTGTGCAATTTTCCTTTAGTGCAATTTCACCTGCTCAGCATTCCTCTCACGCTCTTCCTCCAAATCGAGTATCAGCTTAATACCACTGATTACTTTATGGTGAGATTTCTGCCCTGATGTTGCCTCAGGGAATTCTTAGCCAATGAGACAGCTGACAACTGCGTAGTCCTAGCTGTATCAGACAGGAGCAGTTGTCACTGCTAGGACTGAAGTCAACTTCAATCAAGAAGAGACAGGATTTAATAGGAGTCTGCAACATTACTGGTAGGACTCAACAAGGAACAAGGTGACTTGGATTCTTACACAGAACGGCTTCCCCTTGCAGAGGTTAGAACAACACCAGGGAGAAGATGGAGTCAGAATATTGCAAGTTCAAATCCCATTCCATAATCTCGGTACATAAATCAAAGCTGACATTTGAGTGAGATTCTGATAATGCAATACTGAACATTGCTGCTCTGCCAGGAAAGCTGTCCTTCAGCTCAGATATTTCCTCTCAGGTGGTGTAAAATATTTCAGGCTTCTTTTTATTTCGCAGAAAAGCAAAGGAATTATCTCTAGAATTTTGGTTAATATTAATCTGTCAAACAACATCAAAAACAAGGTAATCTGGTCATTAACACATTTCTGCATATAAATTGACACCACAATTCCTGCACAGTGAAAAACCTTCAAAAGTATCTAATTGGCTGTAAAGTGCTTTGAGACATCCCTCGGGGATTGAAATGTATTATAGAAATGAAAAAAAATTAGTTTGGCACTCACTGTACTTCGTGTTTATGGCAAGTTGTTTCATGAATTGTAGCCTTGGCAGCCAAACATAAGGTGCTGATAATAAGTGCATCATAATGAAAAGGAGGAAACTAAATGCAATATCTCTAAAATCAAAATGAATCAAAATATAATTTTTAATATGGCAAGATCTCTAGCCTGCAAAAAAAATTAAGTGATGTACCTCTAATTTTTGCTCCTAGAGGGGCAATTTACTTTAGTGGTACATCATAAATTCATTTTTATGCACTAGGCATGAGAAAAGGATGACATTTTAATACCAAGTACATGTATGACACTGTAATACTTTGTCAAATATTTTCATAAGTATGCTAATACAGCCATCACTCATGGGACTTACAAACACATGGAGGGTGATTTTGACTTTTACCTGTCTTACAGGGATAATGGACGAGCAGTTTGAATGACAGCTGCCCTTCAGTTATTTTAGCCAGGTTTACTTACTCAGTCTAGTGCTGCGTATGTACAATTGTCCATCAGCACAATCTCACCTGCTCAGCATTCCTCTAATGGTCTTCCTCCAAGTCAAATATAAACTCAATCCTACCGAGCAAACTTATATAAAAAAAACACAAAATCAAAGTGTCCCCCCCAAATTACCTATGGGAATAAAAACAACATGCTAGATGTAATCATCAGGCCCGTCTGCATATATAACAAGAAATGACAGGTTATTGATGCATTACTTGTAATCCATCATCACATATTTATACACATGAAACGCTGTTTTTAAATTCAGATTTAGTCTTTGCAGCTTTTCCGTTTTATTTACAAGAAAAGCTGTCAAGGTTGTCTTACTGTACTCACCACATGTGTATGTAAATGACTGGCATTTAGCAACTAGTATTGGAGAATGCCTGTTTCGTATAAGAAATTTAAGAAATCAAGCACTTGTGATGTAACTAATAAGATTACAATTACAGCAAATATCATTCCATCCCAAAGCAGTGGAATGAAACTCCAGAAGAAACGTGCCCCACCACCTGTCTGAATGGAATTGTCCGTAATGTGCAATGCAGTCTTGGCTTCCACCTGCAATGTTATCCCACAATTGCGATGCATCAAACAGCTAATATTCAAAAAATGCATTTGACATCTGGATAAAGGATTTTTAAAAAGTAGGGAACCAACACTCAAAGCCACTTTCACACCTTCATATTCTTCTAAAGCACTTCATATCCAATTGATTACTTTTACATGTGGTTTCCAGTCTTATCAATAGCCCAAAATCAGAAATTGACTTAGTTTGCTTGTGGTCACATTGATGACTGTATGGAACATTATATGGGCACACTTCCTGTTTTTTTTATAATCATCCAAAGGAAAAAAACAGAAACAAAAACTGACATCACTGGAGAAAGGTTTAGCAGCTTCTATTCTGAAGAAGTCACTAGAGCTGAAGCATTAATTTTGCTTTCTCTCTACAGATACTACCAGACTTGCTGAGTTTCTCCAGCAAACAGTTTTCGTTTCAGATTTCCAGCAACTGCAGTTCTGCTTTATTATAGGAGAAGACAGGATCTTGGTTAAAACTGGCATGTGAATCTTTGGTTGTGCACTCCTGTCCATAGCAAGGCTTCTACCTACAACATTCAGTTTTAGTAAGGAGGTGCAGTAACAACAGATCCAAGCTGACACTTTACCGAATCCACAGACATTTAATTATTTTAGAACTTCAACTGGGGGAATAAACTAACCAGTGAAAGAATATTTATCAGCCTTAAAACAAGCTTTGTAAAGTCAACTTTTCACAACACGAAACGCTCTTCCTATCAGAATCTGAGTTTCTATGATAAATCTAACAGCTTAGCTATAATACTCACAGTACATGGAATTGTGATTTGTAGTTAATTTCACATTCAAACAGGAAAGTTTCATCAATACACAAGTATCGACAAATTTACTAATCAAATAGGGAAAGTGCAGTTGTGGTAAAAGCTCTCACTTACTTCATAATTCAAACAATTTTCATAACTTCAACATATCTCTATCACATTACTCAGCTTGCTGTTACTCCCAATATAATAAATGTGTACAGCACTACAGAGTTTATTCTCACTGTAAAACAGAGTCCAACTTAAGAAAGGTAAAGTTTAAATGGCAGTAAGCGTGTTCATTCCATATAAACAATCAGAAAGAGCTTTGTATCTGATCAACAATGATTTCAGTTGTTTTGACAAAGGCAACATTCAGCTCTGAAACTTTCTGAAGATTACCGAAATTTTGGAAAGCTTTTCAACTGGGAGAAGATCTCCTTTGCTTTTATCTCTCAAAATTTTTTTAAAAACAGATTGCAACGTGCTAACCCACTCACCACCCTAACCTGATTCACATTGTCTATTACTTTCCTAAGCTTGAATATAACCAAAATAGAATGAAAAACAGCTTTATTTAAAAAGGGGCACTTATTTATAGTTTTCACAGCAAAATTGTATCGTAGAATCATTACAGTGCTGTGGCAACCATTTGGTCTATTGCAACTGCACATGTTCTCTAAGCATTTAACTTAGTGCCAATCTCCTTCCCTTTCCATGTAACCCTGCACAATAGATAAAATAATTTAAAAAAACATTATAGCAGACAAATTAATATATTTCAAATATTTCACAACACAACGGAATAAATACTGAATTTAACTTAATATTGGATCGCTGACAATGTTCATGCACCAAATAACACTTCTGTTCTAAAACAACTAACAGTGAGAAATGCTATTGGAGATGCAACATGTATCCCATGTCGCTTCTGTGTAACAATCTGTTGGAACACGTTATACTCAAATGTCTGGTATTCACAAAGTCTTGTAGTGTTACCTGGATGATATCCAAGTTCTTCTGGTAAATTCATTTGAATCAAATACAAATATATTTGACAATTGACTGATATGTACATTTACTATTTGGAATTAACTCATCAATATTTTCAAAAGAAGGAGCCTACCCAAAAGAAATTTAGCTACTTTAGCTGAATCTCTTCAATTTTTTGCTGTTGCTATAATCTTATTTTTAATAGCAATTTCAAAGTATTAATCCAGTGCAATTTACATACTTTGAACATCTATCTCAAGAATTTGCTTTTATATCTACATATGCTTTTTAAAATTTTCACATCAAGGCTTCAGCAACATTTAAAATCTCTGCTCATGGTTTGTGCCTTCCCTCAAAAGCTCAAACTATGTCTATAATTGACTGGATTGCTTGCTACAAGACCATACACAAAATCTACCAGCATCCAACAGGCAAATACTCTCAAGGCACAACCTGGATTTGTCTTTCCTCAGAACACAATAAGAAGGCAGTTCCGTTCATTTTCTAAATTATCGGAAAACCAGCTGGAGGATGAAGTTTAACAGCTTTATTCAAGAAAAGTTTTGCATTCCAACTGTGCTCATTTTACTTGATAGAATGTGCGCTAAAGCCTGCTGCTTGCAAGGTCCAGCCCTTGTAATATTATTCAAAAGCATGAAATAATTGTTTCTCTCTATAAAAACCTGGCAACATAGAACATTCGTTTTAGGACTTAAGTCCAAGGCAAATTCTCTATCCATCAGGAAATAAAACTGTAAATGTTTTTCAAAATATATTAAATAACAAAATTAATAAGTATATTTAAATACAAGTTTTAACATAAAACTTATTACCAATTTCTTATAAGAAAAAAATATCCAATTAGAAAACCAATCTGCTTGAAGCTTTTTGAACAAAACAAACTTCACATGACGCTTGCTTATTTAGCTCCAGTTGCTATAGGAAAGAATAAGTTATTACAACCTAATATATGCAGGTAACATCTTTTCAACATCTAGTTTCAAACATTGTGCAATGAGGATGTTGATATTGTCTGTGTATTGGCCAAAATACAAAATATGCAGCTTGGTTAGATTTAATGCCCAGTAATTCAAATCCAGACCCCTAACTTTGTGGATCTTGTAACTAATGGTCTGTGATCATGTCACCTTTTGAAAAACACAGCTTCACCAACTGATGCTCAGCAATTGCAATACAGCCCAGGAAGTTGATGATTATTGTTTTCTGCAGAACATCAAGGGAGACGTAACTGGATCCAACCAGCAGCTTGGAAGGCCACAGGTTCTTTCAACACTTACTCATCCAAATAGCACCATGTAGAGCTCATAAACATCTGAAACTTTACCTCAAAAGCTTTTAAAATTTGTCCTCCAGCTTGTTTCAAACCACGTGGGGAAAAAGTAAATTGAAATCCTGTTTGCAGCATGAGAAAAGGTTACATATGAACTCAACTGAAAGTATTCTACAAAGATATGCAGCGAATTCTTCACAATACAGAGTTTCTCAGAATTACAGGTGTGAATGTTATTAGTAAATTTCAGCGTCTAACTCTGAAAAATGTCACATTCAAACACAGGCTTCTGAAAGAACTGAGGCATTCAAGTAAAAGGTTTCTGGTAACAAAACACCAATTTTACTGATAATAATTCATGATGCTGCAACATGCATTTGTTCATGTCTTCATGGTGTCAATGGGATGAGAGGAAATAGGTTTGGTGAAAAGACTGGCAAAAGTAGTTGTTTTTTGAATGGTACATATCTTTATAAACATAACTTACATATGATCATATCCAAAGCAGTGAAATGGGAAAATCTGGAATTAGTCAGTTACCTCAAAACTGTGCCTATGATTTACACCTGTCAAGTGTGCGAAGGTGTGACAGATAGCAAGTGACTGCATAACTGCAATTTTGATAGGATTTTTCCTAACATTGCTTGAGGTATGAACAAAGGTACATGCTTTATATTGTTAAAGACATTACACTAGAAAATCTGAATTAATTTCATTTGTCTTAAAGAAACCAATACTGTTTTGCCCAATTGGTTCATGAGTGAAGACTGTAACAGCTGCTCAAATAGTCACAATATAGTATACTTACCAGCATTTCGTTAAAACGCTCACTATTCAACTGGGCCAGAAAAATAAATACTTTCCAACTATACACCAGTTAATAATACCAGGCAACTCAAAACTATTTCAATATTAAATACATTGAGAAAGGTGAAACAACATTTTTTAAAATATTGAATAAAATCAAGTCTTCCCCTATTTTCAAAGTACCTTTTGATTCAGTCTTCCTTATTCTGCGTTTTTAAATATTACTTTTATCCTTGCATACACTTCAAAAATGACAATCATTCCTGTAGCACTTCCTTGATATTTTTGTTTTCAAGACTTCACAATTAGTGCTTAGTTATAATTAATCTTAAATAATTGTTCTTCCTCTAATTGAGCCTGCCAATGTGACCCCCATTGTTGTTGATTCACATCAAGCAATAGATTCTATTATGACATTCACCTTAGAAATTTGCTGCTGCCCATCACTGCTCTATTCAAAAGCAAAGCAGATAGGAGCAGGGTTAAATCACAGAGCCTGCTATTTAACACAAATCGGGGCTGATCTTGGGCTTCAACTCAAGGTTTTGCCTCACCTCCACTTATCTTCATTTGCCAAGACCAAAAACATGTCTATCACAGCCTTCAATATAGTAAACAATGCAGCATCCATAACCTTCTAGGGTACAGAATCAAAGGTTCACAACTCTTTAATTGGAAATCAACACTTTAACCTCTACTGCACCTTCTCTATGTTCTAGATTCTCTAGCCAGTGGAAACAACTCATCAGTGTCTATCTTTCTAGCCCTTTCAGAACCTTACATATTTCAGTACAATCACCTTTAATTCTTCTAAACCTCAGAGAACATAAACCAAATTTACCCAGTTTCCCAACTTAAGTCAACTGTTTAATCCTAGGGATTCAACATTGTGATTTGCTCAGCAAATAGAAATACACCTTCTTTCAAATAAACAGCATTTATTGCACAAACCATCTTATGAAACAGGTCCCACACTCTCACTGTGATCCCCATCCCAACAACTGTGCTGAAGTTAGTCTGAGGTCTGTTTGCAGGATGAGACAGGTTACTTAAAAGTATTTACTTGGCAGCAATGGAAATTAACCTAAACTGAATTAAAACAGATGCTCAGCTATATTTTGAAAAGCACAATTACTATTTTTCCCTGTTGCTGCTCTGAAAAACATTTTAAAAATTCACTTCCTCCGTCAACCCTTCTACAGTTAGTAGAAGCTTGACTGTAACGTTTCCATTTCCATTCTGCACAAATCTCATTACTACCCACACATCTGCTATTGAGTTTTTTGAAGTTGTAATGGAGAGGATCGATGAAGACAGAGCGAGGGGCGTCATTCATATGGATTTCAGTGAGGTGCTCTACAAGGTTTCTCATGGTAGACTGGTTAGCAAGATTAGATCACATGGAATATACGGAGAACTAACTCAAAAGGTGGTGGTGGAAGGACTGCTTTTCAGAACGGAAGTCGATGACCAGACTGGTGCTGGGTCCATTGCTTTTCGTCAATTATATAAAATGTTGTGGATGTGAACATAGGAGATTTGGTTGCAGGTGACAATAAAATTGGAGGTGTAGTGAACAGCGAAGGAGGTTACCTCAGAGTACAACATGATCTTGATCATCTGGGACAATGGATCAAGGAGTGGCCGACAGAGTTTAATTTAGATAGATGTGAGATGCTACATTATGGAAAGGCAAATCAGGGCAGGACTTGTACTCTTAATGGTAACAGCCTCAGGAGTGTAGCTGAACAAAGAGGCCCTGGCGTGCAGGATAACAGTTCTTTGAAAGCGGAGCCACAGGTTGACAGGAGAGTGAAGATGGCATTTGGTATGCTTGTTTTTATTGGTCAGTGTATTGAGTTTGGAGTTGGGAGGTTATGTTGCAGCTACACAAGACATTGGTTAGGCCACTTTTGAAACACTGTGCGCAATTCTGGTCTCACTGCTATAGGAAGGCCATTCTGAAACTTGAAAGGGTTCAGAAAAAATTTACAAGGATGTTGCCAGAGTTTGAGCTATAGAGAGAGGTTGAATAGGCTGGGGTTATTTTTCCTGGAATTTCAAGAGCTGAAAAACATGACCTTATAGAGGTTTATGAAATTATAAGGGGCATGGATAGGGTGAATAGACAAGGTATTTTCCCCAGGATGGGTACTGTCCAAAACTAGAGGGCATAAGTTTAAGGTGAGAGGGAAAACATTTTAAAAGGGGCATAAGGGGCAACTTTTTCCACACAGAAACGTGGTGCGTGTATGGGATGAGGTGCCAGAGCAAGTGGTGGAGGCTGGTACAAAAACAGCACTTAAGAGGCATCTGGATGGGTATATGAATTGGAAGGCTTTAGAGGGATATGGGCCAAATGCTGCCAAACAGGACTACTTTTATTTAAGATAGCTAGTTGGCATGGACAGGTTAGACCGAAGGGTCTGTTTCCATACCATATATCTCTATGATTCTATATAGAATACTTACAACATTCACAGTCTCAATGAGCAGTTAGAGCTATATACTTGACTCCAAAAATCCAGACATGTAAAGATTTAGCAGTGGGTCACTGGAGTGGATTTTGCTGGAAGTCAACGTGAAGTCCTAAGACTGACATAGGAAACACACAAAATGGCAGGGTGTGACACAGCCTGGTGTGTCAACAAGATGGAAGCCTGCTAAACAGCCAGCTTGCAGTACTTAATCGAAAAGTTTACATATGCAAATTTGACACAGGAAGGAAGTCACTTGGTCCCTCAAGCCTGCTCTGCAATTCAATAAGATCATGACTGATTTGGTTACTTCACATTCCCATCTACCCCAATAGCTCCTTGATAAGCAAGGTTATCTCAGTCCACCTTAAAAATGTTCAAGGCCCCTGCTTCTTCAGACAGAGTTCCAAAAACTCATTACTCTCAAAAAAAATTCTCATCATGTTTGTCTTAAATGGACGCAACTTAGAACAGTGATTTTTCTAGTAAGACACAACACCCTTTCCAAAGCTTCATATTTGCTTGGAGTGTGACGTAAAGCACAAATGGGTTGTGAAATATTTCAGATGAGTTCATTACTTAATAGGCAAGTATTTTTTGGCATAGCTAGTTAGTTATATTAAATATCTATTAGGTAACGTTTAGTCTATGTTGAGTTTAGCTTGTTTGTTACAATACACGTCTTAAAATGGGAACTCTTCTGCTATTCTATGTTGGTCACTTGGAAATTCATTACCACTTTTTCAAATACAATTGGTCTCTAAACGAATTGAAACATGAAACACAACATAAATTTCAAGTAAGATTGTATCAATATAAAACAAGACCTTGAATATAATAAATGTTATAGAGGCAACCAAGACAGTAGTTTCAAACATGTGTCAGACTGTGTATTAATTCGGAAATTTAATGGAAGTTCTTAATGACTGAAAACATTGCACAAAAATTAAATTGTACGAACACAGTTGTTCAGTTGTTTTTCAACCAAGAATTTTGGAACTGCTAAATATTGCCTGATTTTACTCTCAATGGAATGAATATACTGGATTTTACTAAAGTTAAATGTTACCTAATAAATTATTCATAAAATCAAACTTAAATATTTCTGCTAATTTAATGATAAAACTATAAACTTGAATACTCGAAATAATTATATCAATTCACAGCTGTAGCACCTGGTTATTGCAGAAAACAGCACTGCAAATTCCTGAATTATGAAACTATCATATAAGCATTGTGAAATATGAAAATACTGCAGAACAATTCCATGAAATAATATTTGCAATACTACTTTATTGTGCAAGGATGGCAAAATTTCAAACTGAAAGATTTTTTTAAAATTGTGGATCAGCTGGTTTTTGTCTGGGAGTGGCATTCTTCATGTCATTTTGGTCTCCTGTGTGTAGTTTACTAAAGTTCCTGCACTGACTGACCGGTATCAAATAATGCCAATCCTGTGGTTTATAAACCAATCTTGGTACACGCATCACTTTAAAGATCAACCACTTCCTCTACTGGGAGGCCAGATTTCACAGCTGAACTTTATCTTGTTACTCAGCCATGAGAGTTTCCTGCACTGGTCCATTAAGTCAAGCATGTAAGCTATTTATACCTGAAGTAACAGCCAGCGAGGAAAGCAAATCTCGATTGCAAATTAACTTGGTCAATCATCAATTAGGAAATAAAACATTTTGCTCTGTAAATATATGCACAGTAGAAGAAGATAAACAGAAATGTAGTTGCTGAATAGGTTTCTTTCAAAATGGATTCAGGCAGAAGTGTCAACATGAACAAAAAAAAGGTTTGAAAAATAAGCTGGGAAATGCTTTTCAACAGCAGTAACTTTTATACAGTAATTTAAATCTCCCAAGGGCCAAAAATAGGAAACACCAAACAGATGCTCAGCTATCATCTAATGGTGCATGCATTATTTCTATCAAACTAGAGAACAAGAACATTGTCAAGAATAATGGCAATAAATGCCTTATATACCACAGGCAAAGTATTAAAGATGCCTTCAGTTGTGGTATTGCTTGGGTGCGGATTGGCCTTTGTACAACTGTGTAATCACTGTAACTTCTTTCGACATGTATGTGTTAAAATATATGGCTAATTTCATTCCAAAACTCCTTTGCATTCTGCTGTGTTTGTTTAAATTAAACCTAGTCACATTTTACATGGATATTTTCTTTAGAAATCTAACTGTATGAAGATGATTTGCTGCAATAGATACATTAAACAACTACATAACTACAAATGTTGAACAAAAACAAAAAGTTTTAAAAAGTTCTTGAATTTGCTGGATATTAAAATGAGCAATTTAAAATAATTCCAAGTGATGTGTTGAAATTGGAGATCAAAACAGAGAAACTACAAAGTCTACAAAAGACAAAGTCTGAAAAACCAGAATCTACAGAAGTAACACATGGTTCAGTTTGAATCTCACAGAACCACGATCACACTGATCGTGCAAGTCTGGTGACTAGTTCTCACGTCAGCAGGGAGATTGTTGTAGCATACACAAAGGTATGCAAAGAAAATACCACAGAATGCAAAAACAAAAATCAATCTTGTGTCTGTCTTTAAATGACTTCAAAAGTTGTGTAATGTCAGAAGGAACCAAAAAAGGAGTAAGTTACTGTAGTGGTTCTGTAGCATTTAATGTACACTAGCAACCAACATGGATAGGTTAGACAGCTTAATACTATTTGGATCAAAGAGGACTCAGAGCCTGCCACTCAAAAAGGTGTCAATGAAAATTAACATGAAAACTTTAAAAGATTTCTTCTTGCAAGTGCAGATGGTATAAGAGGGAGTTTACAATGGCTTTGGAGAAAGAATAGTTAGAAATGTTTTTGGTGATGAAACAACTAGCCACCTGTCGATGACAAAAGTAGAAAGAAGTTTAAAAAAACACACAAGCAACTCATGAGCAAGATCCTCAAATACACCAAAATAGATCACCCGATGATTTTGCACATTTCTTAAAGGTTTAACATCAATATTTCCTCTGTTCTGCTGGCTGGTCGCAATTTTGATTTGCATTAAGGGAGCAAATTAATGGAAAGAATAAACTTTTTTTCTAATTTGGCTATAACAATCTCTTTGGTCCCAAGTTTTCAAATTAAAAATGGAAGACAGGCAATATTTCTTGGAGTATTTGCTAATGACAAAATGACATGGAGGTAATCCCCCTTCACACAACTCAGGGGTCTAACAAGAGAAAAAAAAATCAGGATGTTTGTTTTTTTGCATTCCTTCAAAATGTCTAAAGATGAAAACAAATTTCTGTCCATCCTTTTCTTCGAATGCTTAGTTTCCACTTTTTCATTAACAAGAAGCATTTTGTGATGTTTTCCTCTACATGAAGGGTACATGATAACCACAGTTGTATTCTTTATGGTGCCATAACACTGAAAGATCCCAAACTGGTTGTTACTATCAAAGTGTAACTGAAAAGCATCTGAAATTACATGCCCAACACTAATTTGTTTTTCAAGTTATCCTCATTCTTCACAAAGGCACTTAATTAAAATTGAACATCTTGAGTGCATTACAGCGTAGAAGCAGGGCCTTCGGTCCAACCAGTCTATGCCGAACATAATCCCAAACTAAATTAGTCTCACTGCCTCCTCCTGGTCCATATCATTCCAAATCTTTCTTATTCATGTAATTATCTATCTTTTAAATATTGAAACAATCCACCATTTTCTCTGGAAGTTCATTCCATATGTGAACCACACTCTTCAAAAAAAAAATTGCTCTCCACATCTTTAAGTCTCTCTCTTATCTTAAAAATATGCCCCTAGTCTTAAAATTCCCCATTTAAGGGAAAAGACACCTACCATTAACATGATCTAAACCCTTATGATTTTATAGACCTCTATAAAGGTCATCTCTCAACCATCTACACTCCAGTCATAAATGCCCCAGGCTACCCAGCCTTTCTTTATAACTCAAATATTCCATACCCAGCAACATTCTGGTAAATCTCATCCCAGACTGTATTTGTTCTCCATTCTGAGCTATTAGCATGGTATCATTACAAGAACTATCACTGGCCATGGTAAACCTGAAATCAGCGTTTTGAAAGGCAATGCATTCTAATCATGCCATTGGTGTCAAACAGGCAGGACTTTAATCAGAACCTGCTTTAAAAGTTTGGTCTGATGGCAGTGGAAACACAATTTTAAAATCAGCATTACTTTGCAGCAAACTCAGTCAAATTTCCTCATGTGAAATTGTCAAGGTTTGTATTCAAACCATTAGAAGGGAAGGCAATGGCCTAGTGGTATTATTGCTGGGCTGTTAATCCAGAGACCCGGATAACATTGAGGACCCGGGTTCAAATCCCGTCAAGGCAGATGATGGAATCTGAATTCAATAAAATACCTGAAATTAAGACTCTAACGATGACCGTGAATCCATTGTCGATTGTCAGGAAAAGCCCACCTGGCTCACTAATGTCCTTTAGGGAAGGAAACTGCTATCCTTACCTGGTCTGGCCTGCATGTGACTCCAGACCCACAGCAATGTGGTTGACTTTGAACTGCCCTCTGGGCAATTAGGGATGAACATAAATGCTGCCTAGCCAGTGACATCTTCATCCCATTAACGAAAGAAAATATGTCTCATTGCTTAAATTTAAGCAGATTAGAAAGCATGCATTTTAAATGCCTCAAAGATTCTGTTGTGACTTTGTCATTAGCATTATGGGCTAACAATAATTTATCAAAACTGAAATTTTATCAGGTTATTGTGTTTCAAATTCATACTGAAATTGGACTTTTAACATTAACTTGGGAGTCAAGTTCCTTTAATCTGCATCTAAAGGAGTCAAAATGGATATTAATTTAAAATGAACGCACGTTTCATGAAGGGAATAATTACTTAATATCGACTAACTCACCTATTACTCCACTCAAATCTAGCATTTTTTTGCCAACTGAAATCCCTTTGAAACTGGAGACTGCCAAACCTGGTTACATTACTCTAAATTTACTTAGAGAAGCCCTGGTGTAGACAACATGGTGCAACTAACACTTAAATATAGGAAGCTCAGAGAATGTACTCTGGGTTTCAAATTTATAACCAAAACAGCCTTCACCACATGCAGTTTAAGTAGCACAACTGGTAGCACTACCCTGAATTTATGACCAATGACACACACACATTTAATTTGTAACCAAATACTTCCCCTTCCTCTTAGCTCCCCTTAGAACTTTTGATTAACTCATATTTTTCTTAGTTCAGAGGTTAAATAAAGGAAGAAAGGTGTTCTGTGGTGAAATAGCCCAGAGCACTGCACAGAAAGAGGACTAATGCCATGGACATTAAAAGAATCAAAGCAATAAAGATCGAGGGAATGACTTCAAGTTCAGAAGTTCAAAAAGGAAGAATCGACATAAAAGTATCAATAAATGTAGTAGAGTAAAAAGAAAAGAAAGGTCAAAATGTGATGCGCCTCTGTATTTGGTATGTTTTGCGTTTAATCGTGATGAGTGCACTAGCCTCTTTACAAGACAAAATATTTCTTTCAAAATCTGAGGTGACAATTTAACAACGATATAGGTCATAAACAGTCAAATGTAAGGCTAAGACACCGTAATATGCCTGGTTGCTTTTTGCAAAGTAGGTTTGTTTTTTGTGCCTTCAGCCTGCAACCATATCATCACTTCTGCATAAGATCACAGTGTGCTCAATGCATCTGTCTCGTTATTCTGCATATACAAACAAAATGAATTTTCCTAAAAATCTAGTGACAATCATATATAACCAACAGGGTTTTTTTTAAGTTTAAGATTTATTTTAGTTAATATAAAATAATTGATTTTTTTATGGAGTGAAGAAGGATGTTAATTCTGAGCAGTCCCTTCTGCAGACATTCCTTGTCCATTAGAATCATACATTTTTGATTGAAAGTTATTTATATAATTGATGACGTGGTTCATTGAGAACAACCTCTTAACGGTGGCTGAGCTAAAGTTCTGATCATTAACTTTAGAAACAAAGGAGAAGAACACGCCCACATCTACATCAACGGAACTGAGGTTGAGAAGGTAGAGAGCGTCAAGTAACTCAATGACGATAACCAACCTGTCCTGGACTTCCATGCAGATGTGACAACCAAGGTGGCACAACTAATCCTGTTCTTCCTCAGGCAGCTTAGGAAATTTTGCATGTTCATAAGGATCCTCACCAACTTCTGCAGATGCACCACTGAAAGCACACTGACCAGGTGCATAATGGCCTGGTACAGCAACTGCTCTGCCCAGGGCCATAAGAAACTACAGAAGGTGGTGTACACAACCCAGGCCATCAGAGAAGCCAGCCTTCCATCCATGGACTCCATATACGCAGCTCACTGCTACAGAAAAGCTGCCAACATCACAGGCCCATTGCACCCCAGTAGTGATCTCCTACAACCTCTTCCGTCAAGTACATGAACAGGTTCAGGAACAGCTTCTTCCTGGCTATTATTAGACTGCTGAATGGACTCTCAAGCCTGAAATAATGCTGATCTTGCTAATATTGATCTCACCTAGTGCACATCCTGTGCAATGTAATCTGTATGCCTCTAAGTCTTTTAACAACCTCTGATCTGTACATTTTTGTTACTATGATTTGCTTTTTCTGCTCATAAAGTTTTTCACTGTACTTCGATACATGCGACAATAAATCAATCATGTTACAGACAAGAGACTACAAAAATAAATGTCATACATGAGGAACATGTTCATTTAGTAATGATGCACAAAATAAACTAAGCTCTTCTTGCTCAAGTCGGAAAAGGAGAGAGGAGGGAAAGAATGCGTGCGAAAGCTTTTTAAAAAATGCAAAAGAACTCAATTGGGATTAAGAAAATTGGACATACAACTGGGTGTACATTTAAGTGATAAATTTCTTTCCTACATCTTTCCCCCTTTTGTTTCTCCAGAAGTATTGAAATAGAAATTCAAGATGATTTAAATCGTAATGTAAATAAGATATACAAACTTAACACAGCAACTCAAATACTTTCCATCACAGCATAACTGCAGTATGAAAACATGAGTTGTAAGTTACAAAAAGACTATTGATTTTGGATTCTAAATGAAGATTTAAAATAAACTGGAATTTGTCATAAATACACATGCACTGCAATTTTATAACATTAGTGCAAATTTTTTTAAAAGTGGCTTACTGCTAAGATTTCCTACTCTTCTAAATGGCACAGTAAGGCTAATGGTGTAGCCAGAACATAAATGTGTCAGCAACAATTTTAATTGGCTTTTTGTGAAAGACTTTACTGTACTTAAAAGGCTACTGCTCTCTGATGTTTCCATGTACTGTGGACTTTATTGTCCACGCTGCATAAGAAACAGATTTCTACCCACAGACTTAGCTCAATACAAAAACATGGCAATTATTAAAATGATGAAATGATTATACCTAAATTTTAGAGAGGGAAAATATGACTTTATACACAAAGATTATTTCTAAAAATGTAACTCACCATTCACCTTGAAAATTTTTCTTACAATTGACAGAATTCATGATTAAAATTTCACACCAATCATCTAAAGATAATACACTAGTGAATTAGCAAGTCTTCAATGGCTTTTTTCTTCTGCTGTCCACTTGTGAAAAAAATCTTCAAATGAATATTTTAATAAATAAAAATTAATGTGGCATTCAGTCCTCCTATGTGGGTCAGACAACATATGACAGAATTCATGGAATGTGCAATCTTATGTAACTTTAATAAACTGTGCAATAAATTGTAAATGTCACCTGAGGGACTCATTGGTTTGTCAATGCTATTTAAAATTTCTAACATGACACTAACCAGATGTATAATAGACCATAGGTCTGAAAGGGTTAAAGAAAATCTATGAAGTGATGGCAGCAATAGTTACAGATACTCTTCCGCTGTAAGTTCCTAATCATTCTGGTTTAAGGCATACAAAGGAAGCCCTTGAAGCAAACACAGCTTTTGAGTCCCTCCTGTCAAAGTTTACAGAAAGCTTAATTGGAAAGTTATAAATTGAGTCTGAAAGCAGTGCCAGACAGAGAACAGTTCTGCTGTCGACCACAGTGGGATTCTTTGTGGATACCCAAAACTTCTAATTCAAATATAATGCGACTGGGAAGTATTTTAGGTGATTTCAGAAAAAGTAAGATTTTCTACTTTTTGTGTACTGTCAAATCATATTAAAATATAGGAATTACTTGTTGAAACAAAATCAAACGAATACTACTAACACGAAAAATTACCAAGCTACAAGATGGTAGTAGTACTATTTGAAACAAGTGCGTACATTTCTTTTTAGTAAATTTGGTGATCTAAATGTATAGATAATTAAGTTATTTAGCCTTGAATGCATTTAGTTCAAGCATATTTTAAGCCCTGCCTTATCAGGTTCAATTATATTAACAAGTGTACTATTCAATTAAATTTTTCAAAAGTTGTTCAGTTATGACATTATACACACAGATCAGCTTTAAGATGCCTCCTCTACTACTCCTTATTTGATATAACTTAGTACGCAATATTAGCTGGTATTTACAGCATAGGTACAGGGCCTTCAGGCCAAAAGGCCTACGCTGTTGATTATATCAATCCAAGTCTTCTTCCATATTTCTTCAACTCACTTAACAAACATACCCTTTTTTTCCTCTCATGTACTTGCCCATCTTCACCTTGTGCCATTCATCTCGCCCTGCAGATGCAAGTTGCTTTATTCATTTATTAATGACTAAATATTTATTTTCATTCCCATGTTTGGGAACTCTATGAATTAAAATGTTTTCTTTACACCTATCCTAACAAACCCTCTCACAATACAAAAGGTCGTTATTACATTACTACCCAGCCTGCTCCATTCCAGAGGGTAAAATAGCCCAAGCTTGACAAGGCTTTCCCAATCATTATAACCTACAGTATAAAGGCTCCATAAATACTTGACTTGAAATGGAATTTTCTGGTGTTTTATTACCATTGAGTTTGATGAAACAATCTGACATATCTGAAAACAAAAATATTCACAAGATCAATGTAAGTCACGAACACTTATTCAGAACTCGGAGGCAGGAGATGTTCACCATCAGTCTGGGTGCTTTTGATCACCATTACAGCATCCTTGTGCAGTCGTTTTCAACCCTTTATTTGATGTGTAGCGTATTCAGACTTACCATCTGTCTGTATCCTTACAGGTATTGTCTTTCGTAACTATCCTCTAACTACACCACATCTTGGACATTAGAATTACACATTAAGGCAAATAAATGTTGTATGCTGTACTAACATCATTTTATTAACCTCCCATTGTGATGGATGAACTTGTTTGTTGCAGCATAAGTAAATGAGAATGGGAAAAAGTCAACAGTCTGTCCCACACTGACACCCGCAAGCTCTCTCTTTTTTTCCCCTCCCCCACTAACCCCAGTCTTTCTTTCTCACTCCCTGGCAGTCTCTCACTGTTGCTGCTCCTGTGCTCAGGCTAATGCACTTTTATTCACTTTCCCACTGCTCTTCCAATCTCTGTCCATTTCTCTGACACGTGCAGCTAAATCGGCAGAACTGCATGGCACTGAGCCTATTAGGAGCAAACGCAGGAAAGATATTGCCTGTGATCGGAAGAGCAGCAGGAAAATAAGTAACAGCCTGAGCACCAGAGGATCATGCATACCATGCTCAGCTACAATAACAAGCATGCAGTTCTTGACAATTTGTTGTCTAGTGGCAGAAGCACAGAGTAGAAGGAATGTAGCCAGGGAGAGAAAAATGGAAAGCCATTAAATCAAACCTGAGTGGCAAAAACAAAGAAAAAACAAATTCAGTTTTAAAAAAAAACACGCCTTTTTATTGTCAGTCTTCCTCAGTATTAACCACATTCCCTCATTTATGTTACCTAGAAATTTTGATATTGTACTTCAAATTATAGAATTCAGTTAGTGATAGTCAATGGCATGAATTCCAATGAAACACCACTTTCCACCTTCCACCTATCCAAGTAACAACCTTGAGCACATCTCCTCCACCTTCTCTCTCTCCCCCCACCCCTCCCTATTGTTCTGCAGCCATCTTCCTAACCATTTGTTAGCTGTCCCAATTCCATGCAACTTGATTTTAAGTCAGGTCTATTATCCAGTACCGTACTCAAGTCCTTCTGAAAGTCTATGCAGATTGCATTCACTGTGTGAATAATTATTTCTTCCAAATAATCTATGACATTGGTAAAGCAACAGCTTCCCTTTTGAAATTCATGCCATGTTACACATCTTGATTCTAGTTATTTTCTTATTACATCTAATAGAAAAGATTAAGATATCTTTTCATCCATCAATTTTACACAAACTAGTTTGTGGACCACTGGAATTTTTTCTAGGTCTAGTTTTGACTGTATAAATAACATTAGCTGTCTGTTTGTATGCCATCACCATATCTTTATTTGTCTCTTCTGCACATAAATTGATAAGAGCACATATTCAAGTGAAATCCTAACCTAAAAATGCCACTCGTGCATTACTTAAAATTATGGCAATTTTGGAGTGACAGTATGTAGCAATATAATTGTGGAGCTCGTGCTACAATTCTTCACAGAAGTATTGCTTGTTGGCAGCATTACACCATCTACACAGAAACAGGATACCCATCCAGAAAACGGGCAGAGTTGTAATTCTTTTCAAGCTACGAAATAAAAACCAAAAGAACCGTGGATACTGTTAATTCAGAAATGAAAACAGAAGTTGCTGGAAAAAGTCAGGTCTTGTAGCATCTGTGAAGAGAAACCAGAGTTAATGCTCTAGGTCCGGTGACTCTTCCTCAAAAGAGTCCTCAAAAACTTTAACACTAATTTCTCTTCACAGATGCTGCCAGACCTGCTGAGTTTAAGGTTTTAACGAAGACTTGTAGCTCAGGTTGTGGATGAGGGGGTTGACTTGCTCACCAACTGGCTGGTTTTCATTCATATATGTTTCATCACCACACTAGGTAACATCAGTGAGGCCTCCAATGAAGTGATGTTGTTCTACTCCATTTGGAATTTATACTGTACTGCAAAGACACTACTCACGATAATGGACCGGACAGTATATATTCCAAGTGGAGTAGAACAACATCATTTCATCAGAGGCCTCACTGAGGACGTTACCTAGCACGCTGACAAAACAAACAAGCCAGGTCAGTGGGCAAATCAAGAACCTCTGACCAGCTGAGCTTTTCCAGCAACTTCTGTTTATATTTTCAACCTACTGTTGTTTGTTTTTGGCCCAAACAGAAACACAAAAGGGTGTCAAAATCAGTTTAACTGTCCATCTTTTCATCAAGGTCAACAGAGCAAAAGTCAAATTGGAGAGGAAAATAAATGTTTAATACGAGGAATTTTTAATGCCAACTTCTCAAAGATTAGACTTAATTGGACAACTTGTTCAACAGTAGTACAGTGGTTGATTCCCACTGCAGGGGCATTTCAGAATACGTTCTGGCTCTTGTTTTCTCACAAATCATCAATCCAATCAATACGATGCAGTTTGGAGAAGTGTGCAGAATTTGGTTAAAAAAACAATTTCACACTTAAAATGTACTTATTTCATAAATCATTGTTGGAAAGATGCAAAAGAAAAATATTTTTTGACAATCTTCATAGTCACTGGATAACTTTTTTTTAAAATAGGAAAGATGGCAACGAAGTTGGAGGGAACATCAAATAAAGTTACCTCAACAGTGGTCACTTCAAGTGACCAATATGCCATTGCACCCTGGTAAATAGAGAAAAACAGCATATTGACGAAGCAACTTATGACCAATGGTTTCAGGTAAGTGTAACTGAAAACATAGTCCAGGAAGTGTCACAAATGCAAGCTTTTTGAAGTAACCCTAAGAACAGAATGCCAACTCCACCATTGGCATCCCTCTGCCATTTTTCCATGAAATCCACAAGCATTAGTTAACTATAAAATTCATTCTTTTCTTAAATTAAAAAAGAAACATGCCTGTAGATGACAGAGATCATACTAACAGTTTATTCATAGATTTGTAAAATAAGCAAAACATTAAGACTTTCAGACAAATTCAACTGTAAAGATACTGATATGTGCGAAATAACCAGTAACACTGATTGCATTTCATAAAACAATGCACATATAATCCATATACCAGATTGCTGTTACAATAGCAATTCTATGCCCTCCAAATAAAGGACAGCTAATTGTAAACTAGTGCCATTTGTTATTCCACCCCGAGTGGATCCGGAGCTGGGAAGCCAATGGATTGGTGTATTGACAGGCTATGCCACCAAGTGGTTGAACACAAGTTCAGTCCCACATGACTCTTAACTGGCATCACTCCAATTCCTAACTTTTCCATCCGATATAGAGATTTCTCCAGAGAGACAACTGAATCAAGAGGCCTATTCAATGTGCTGTGCACTGTCCAAATCCTAATATAACACTTCCACTAAAAGACAAGCTGAACATCTTCAGGAACTCTCATTTACGGACTTGTACAACATTGTGAAAAATTATGCTACTTAAAATTTCCGAAAGTATCACAATAAAATCTATACTTGATAAGCTAAGTGAAGTTTAAGAATTGCTGAAGGACCAGTACGTCTTCCAACAGCACTTCAATTTAAAAACCTACTCCCATAAAATGCTTTCAATTGTAAAGAAGTGTCTATCAAGGAACTGATTCTAACAATTGTAATTGGCAACCCCAAATCAAAAACAAATAATCTAGCTCAATATTAATCTCAAGAGTTTTTTTCCAGATTGACAGTTTTGAAGCACTTAACTTCCACATTCATTTATGTCAAATGCTGCTTTGCATGTGTCTTTTCTAGGCATTGTTGCCAGATGGAAAATATTAAGCAAAAAGGACTGTAACTAAATCAATCTGCTACAGAATAGTGCCAAAAGGCCCCTGCTAACTACAAGCAGATTTGCAGGCAGGTCTCATTCTGTTACGACCTGGGTTCTGGCACATCCTTTGCCCTTTCTAACAGCAGGAGGCCAAGAGCTCGCTGAGAGCTGCTACTGTGCCAAACGGACTATGGAGTGCTTACTGCTCAAGTGCTTCTACTGAGAGAGTGTGAATCCAAAAGTCCATTGTAAACAACTACTGGTACTTCCCGGCTGCTACTGTGCCATACATTTATTTGGATACTAAATGTTTCAACTAAAATTAAATGTTTCAACTAAAATAATGCATTTTAAGCCTTTTTAAAGAAGTCCAAACCCAGTGGCATATTCAAAGTGAAGCTTTTATTATATAAAAACACATTTGTTCTATACTTATTATACTTCACTCCTCAAAACTTAATGTTTGTTAGCTCAATTGACTGGATCGCTGGCTTGCGATGCAACGTGATGCCGATAGCATGGATTCAATTTCCATGCCAACTGAGGTCACCATGAAGCTTTCTTGACCTTAGTCCTTGCCCAAGGTGTTGTGATTCTCAAGTTAAACTCACTCCCCATCAACACTCTCCAAAGACAGAGCAGCCCTATGATCCTCTGAGGCCATTCTACACTGGGGCTTACTCTAAAAAGGAAGAAATATGAAAATCATAATATTGAGAATTACAGGGACCCACTTACAATAATTATATATTAATCCAGTGAGAAAAATATAAAACTAAAATTTGCACATTCACCAGAAAATGTTTGAAAGATGTTTGTCTACAACTAATGCAGGCCAAAGACAACTCTTTTTCAAAATCATTGCACAAGTAATACTGCATAAGAAAAATTATATATTTTATAAGACTGTTGCTTTCTACAATTATTGTCTTTATTGAAGTAACACCACATTGCTACAATAAGCCTTGAAAGCTCCTCCAACCATAAAATATTCTAAAAATGGATTTGCTGTTATGACACTGACTAAACAGATGTACGTAGATGAACAGGATTACCTTCTTGTTTATATTTGAGGACTACGATTTCTGTTCTCCGAGGTCCTGTCACTATCAGACATCAGGTGGATGCAGTAGTTCAGGCACTGTGTTTAACCATCACCACTATCAAATACGCTCTGACTGACCAGCCAGCACTATGTTGAAGAATGTCCCATTAAAATCTTTATTCAATCTGTCAGCCCTGCCAGAAACTCTCAAAACCTGTTTAATTGAAGTGGGCACATTTGAGTGGCAGGTCTGAGACTCCAACACTGGAACATTGCCCTAGAATTCACTGCAGTGGCCATATTGGGAGAGATTTCCATTTACAGAATTTTACAGCATTATGGAGGCCGTAAGTTAGACTGTTGTGATGCCCAATCCTCCAGTGGCGGATGTACATCATCACAATTTGCTGGGAAAATAATTAAAGATACATCACAGGGAGCACAGCAGGATATCTGGTGTGGCAAATGGCCAAAGTAAAAATACCTTGTGATCACCTCAGGCTTGAAAATGTCTAAAATAAATGTTTGAAGGTGGATTTGATGGGCAGAAACAAGCACAAATTCAAATTAGAGTGCTGATTTGCCTTAAGGACTGTTTTTATATCTGTCTGGTTAGTTCATTAGATGGAACAGTGATCCCCACCCTATTTCTACTGAGGCTTTACAAACAGTACAGAAACCAGAGGCTTTTAGTGTTGAAGTGTTCAAGCAGTCTGCATTCCCAGAATGTTTTCTGATTTATGACTTGGATTTTAATAATGTACAAATGGGCACATTGTGATCACTAACGACCACAGTCACAACAGTGGATTAGCAATGTGGATTACATGTTAAATTACACATCGATGGCAGTTTAAGACCAGAAACTGGCAACTCACCTTCACCAGATATGCATGATTTATATCACTTTGCATGTTACACCAACACCCCACAGACAGTTAGAAATGCACCACTAAATAATAAGCATGATTCATGAGGGTAACTTTTAAAAAAAAACCTTTAAACATCAATTCCCATCAAACACACTAAGACGACCAGTGCCATTGTACAATGGTCTAAAGTGGCTGTGGTGATTAATGCAGCAAACCCACATTCAATATTTCAGCAAGGGGAACACAACAAGACCCAGCAAATTACGATGTGGCATGATACAACGGTAAACAAAAAAAAATCACTCACATCATGATTTCCTGGAAGTTCTGCATCAGAATAAAGAAGTAGGCTGTAGTTTTATAAATATCATTTCCTCATGTTTGGGAAATTGGTGCTCCACCTATCGTAACTGAGAATTTTCTCTGGTTGAATGTTGCAGTTGAAAAATACATTTGAATTGCGTACAATGCATTCATTCTGAATAACACATGGTGAATTTCTTTAAAAGAAGTATAGCTAATGACTGCAACCAAGATCATAATCCCATTTTTTGCACATTTGAAATATTTAGTATTTTCCTGAACTTTGGAAACCTAATGTTATAGTTAAGGATAAATTCAAATTGAATAAGTAATATGCCGAAATAACTCGCTCACAATTGTCAGTCAAACTTACCTAGCAATTTTTTTTTAAAGCATGTGTTTTAAGCAGATTTGACTGAAAAGCACAAGTTTGAGGTAATATCCTTCAGTGCTCCATTACTTATACATAGCAAAGAGGGTCTGTGGAGTACACTTGATCATATCCAGATGGCACAGTCTTTAGGCAAAGCAGCTCTGACACAGGTTACCATAATATTAACCCAGAAATACAGTTGTCTGTACTTAAACTTGATCATCAGCAATAAAATTTTCTAACGTTTCTCATTGGTAAAAATATTTCTGAACTCCTAACTTAAACACTTCCATTATGGCTGAATGCATTCCGCATTCCTGATGTTAATTCTGTGTTTTTGCAAACTTTTGGTATTTACATTTTTGCTTTTTTTTTTCCATTCACTACTGGGCATGGGATGTGGGGGTCGATGTTTAGGCAAGAATTTATTACCCATCCCCTAAGTGCCTTTGAAAAAGAGGTGGTGAGCTGTAACACAATAGTGCACATCCGTTTGTGAATAATTCCACATCTTAATCCACGTACATTTTATCTGAATCTCAAAAGGTACGTTTCAATGAGGTGTGCTGCATCAGAATGCCAGTTTTGTGTTTCATAGTTTAAGTTTAAAATCTAACCAATAGTTCTGATTGCTTGCATGCACCATCTTCAAAAATTGCTTATTGCTTCCTATTCGTGTTTCAACTGATAATCAGTTATACAGTGACTAACAGTATATTTCTTGACATTTAATGGAATCGGAGATAGCAACTGTTGCCTCAGGATTGGGCTCCATGAATCTAACAGAAACAGTAAAACTACAGATACCTTTTCGCGCTCATATTTTATGTGCAACTGTGCAAAGAGTGTCATACAGTGTATGAGAGGAGGAAGTATTGAAAGTCTTGTGATAGAGGTTGTGATGCATCACAATGCATGCATTAAAAGATTAGTACATTCCTTTTTTAGTTTTTCTAGTTATTTCGCTAACAATACTAATAAGCCTCACACTAACTT
Organism: Stegostoma tigrinum; assembly: GCF_030684315.1. Lineage (NCBI taxonomy): Eukaryota > Metazoa > Chordata > Chondrichthyes > Orectolobiformes > Stegostomatidae > Stegostoma > Stegostoma tigrinum. Next base: position 24,242,888 of record NC_081382.1, read on the forward strand.
AAATAGCTATATAATTAAAATCTGCAACTCACTTCTTTGGCCAGTTAAGCACCATTGTACATACCTTTGTAATTTAGTTCTTCACAGCAAAATACAACGGATCAATTTTCGCACTTTTTTAATTTCAATTTTCTACCTCACAAAGTGTATACTAAAATACATAATGCCAAATCTTGCACTAAATCAGACTAATTTGGAGAAGCATATTTCAAAGACTGAAAACAACTTTAATGTTAACATATAACATTTAAATCTAAGCACTTAATTCCTTAACACTAAATTCTAACAAAAGTATTAAATGCATATCATTAAATACCTAAGGGCTGAGAAAAGTAAATCAACATCCTGTCACATATTCTGGATACATTCTTTTGCATTAGGTTCTGCGTTATGTATATATTCAGACTTTGGTGAAATATTTGATGAATCGTTAAGCAAATCATTCTTCAGTTTTCTCAAAACATTACAACCCAAATGTTTGCAAAACTGAAATTATTCCAATGACATAGTGTGTCAAAATATCTTGCTTACAAGACATATAAAAACAATGCAATTTTGAATGCACTAAAGCTTGGGTGGTCTAATAAATGTTGCCAAAAACCATGCTGAATTATGATCTTCCCACTCATTCTCTCCTTTAATGCAACGTTTCCAGGAATAAAGTCAAATTTCAAAAAGATGACATTTACCTCTTAATGAAAATATTGTTATTATTGTAAATAATAAATTATTTCTAAATCATGAGAATTTTTCATATTTAAGCTTATAAACTATGTGCTGCAGGGCACAGATTTGTGAAACCAAAGATAAGCAAATTCTTCAAAATTCTTCACTGACTCAGTTCTAGGATTGAATGCTAACTTCAGTGTTACAGCTGTGCTGTTCTTGCACATCATTAGCAATGTTCAATTTCTTCACTCCGGAGCTTCAAAGGCATTTCACATGGCTGATATTGAGCAATGACATTTTGCTAAGACCCAATTATAATAAAATACATAATTATTCCACCATACAGATTAGCAACTTGCATAAGTATAGCATTCATATCTAAGGATGTGCAAGCTGACCAAATTAAACCCTTCAAGTCAATAGTGTATGTAAAATTTACTCAGAGTGCATAAATAATCTATTCTCAGAACAAAAAGTGAATTCAGTCCTAAACATGAACATTTCTTTTATTTAGTTTGACACAGGTGAAACTCTTCGTAAAGCCATTTTTATCTATAATTTTTATGCCATAAGGTTCTAGCTTCATACAAAGTTTCCACCTCAAACGGTTAAAGGCTAAAGCTTTTTAAAAAAAAGACCAAAACTTTTAATACATCCGATTTTAGCAAATGTCTTTCTTTTCTTAAGACTGCGGCCAGAAATCTCTTGCACCGCATCAGTTCAAATGCTGAGGGGCACAACAATGGCTTAAGAGTTAATGTTGTATTTTCTATATACAAACAGTGGCCTGGGTCCCTAAAGAGCCTTGTTTGTCCCCACATTTCACTGATTTGCCAGTTGGCAATCCTGAGCCAGGAAACTGTCAATTTCAATTGAGCTTAGGGCTACATACACCCATTAAAGTAGTCTTGCTGGTTGAGGGGCAGCCTCTGTTTCCAAAGCATGGGAACGAGGGCTCTACATTCCTCAGATTTGAGCTGGCAACTTACACTGACTAGAATTTTCAAGAAGCAATGAATGAGTTTAACAAAGGCGTTCTGTGGCCAGTTTCTGGCTGTCATCCATGTCAACAGTTTCTTAGGTCACAGGTCACACTAACTACATTTATTCCCAGCAGACCCTGTTCCAAACACAGACTGCAATAAGTACAAATTCAGAATTTTTCAGTAATCCCCTGAGATATCACTGATCTTCCACATGTTCCTGCTCAATTAAAACAAATTCTCACTTTGCACCCTCTGCACTCAAGAGAAAGAGGCCCACTGGAAAAGAAAACAGAAAAAAAAGACAAAAACAAAAAGAGCATTCTAACTGCAGACTGACACTAAGTATAACATGCTCTGCTAACAAGATCAGCACTTCCACTGAATACTGTTGATTAGATACAAAATTACTGCTTCTTCATCTTTTAAAATATGATTCTGCCCTACCAACATCCAAAAGAAATATGGTTACAAGGAAAGCTTTCCCTATTTCTGACAGCAGTTATTTATAAAGGTAAAACTAACTGTTTTAGACGACTGAATGGCACATATTCCACGACAGCCACATCGCATGAATAAAGATAATGGAAAAGCTGAACATATTTATAAAATTTTTCCTCAAGTATCAAAGCCAGCCTTTGGTATACTTTTCTTTCAGTTGTTTACATATAACATTTCACTCGGAGTACCTATGCCAACTATTACGTATCTGTTAATTGAAAACTATCACAAGACACCAGATGCTTAAATTAAGCATTGGCAAACGCACACTGAATGTTGATAAATGCTATTTAAAGAGCCACAAACTCCCAATCTGTTAATATAAATGATACTAATACACATAACACAGCTAAGCAAAAACACACATCCATCTAATAGGTGACTGAACTAAATTTTTAGAGTTCATAACTAGGGACAATAAAACCTTTAACATTAAAAAGAAAACAAACTTGAAATATAGTTTTTTTAAAAACTCTTTTTTGAACATCTTTATTTATATTCCTTGATTGAAGTTTGCCTATGAAGTAAAAAATGTTTAGATAATGTCTCATTTTAAAGTATTTTGGATTGCAAAGTGCACATCTGCAAAACAAAATGTAATTTTCAAATTTTACTTGAAGATATGGAAAGTAATAGCATTTGACTTTCAGTAGTTACGACAATTTCCTGAAATCCAAAGAGATGGAGCATCTCATTAACACTGATCTTGTTCCAGAAAACACAATGCATAGCTGCTGTAGCAATAATAGTCAGAGAAACAAAATATCAGTCAAATGATGTCAATTTCTCCAATTTAAAATGAAAAATCTGAAATGTAGAAAATTCTCAAACCTAATCATTTCAGCACTGCATTAACTGGAATCTTCTGTAATTTTAGTTTATATTTGCTTGTCTGATTTCAGATTTTTAACTCAGCTTCAATTCAATATAAATTAGAAGAAAATGAACTTGACCACGAAAGCACGTTTTTTTAAGAAAATGCTTTATATGAGTATAGACATTTCAACTGCATCTTAGTACACAACCATTTGTTTCTAAGAAAATGTCACACTTAAGTGGCAACTGAGGTCTGCCCTATGGTATTGCTCATTGGAAAAACAGAGTGTGAAACAATGTAATTATATTTAATGGTTACAAGGGAAGCCCATTTAATTTCACTTGCCCTTTGAAGCTATTATTCATGAAGTCCCTGTGGAGTGCTAGTTTAAATAAGATGAGCATGAGGTCAGTTTGGCAGTTGCTTGTAAATCTCTGGTTCCTATTCTTGAATGAACAGCCAGGTTATAAGGTCAGAAAAAAATGTTTTTCTTTCTCCCATTTGATTACATTCTTGACACGCCACAAGTGATCAATATGCTATACAAATACTTTGTATATCGAGGCTGGGGAAAAGATGAGTGGAGAAAGGAACCAGGCAGCCAATAGCATACAGTGCAAATATTAAACGCTGTAATACACCACAGCATGTAAAAACCAGTGAGCAGAACTCAGCAGCCATGGTCAAAGAACTCAACACATTGCTGGTTTTGAATAAAGAGTAGTCCAGTATTGACGACAAGGAGCAGATCATCAGTGGGATGATAGATAGGCACATCAGTTTCAAATGAGGCAATACTGAAGGTCAGGGTGAGTAAACAAGGCCGAGACCACAATGTTGGGACCCCAGCTGATATTATCACTGGGCACATCAGATCCCAGACTAAAATCTGGCTTGACAGATCATATTTTGCTTGTTTTTTTACTTAACAAGGTGGTACTTCACTGAAACAAAAGCACACAATATCTTTTCTTTTCCATAAGAAAAACAAAGAAGAATAAACCAAACTATTTACATATAATGCCATTTGAAAAATTCTGAAACATGCCACAAAATACAATCCCATTTATCCCAACACCATCATTTTCAGTACTCAAACACCAGAGACCTTCATTCCCCATCACATCTATTAGTTTGACTTAGCTGATTCTTTCAATTCCCAGTCTTGAGAGTCTAGTGGCTTTTTTTTTGCTTAAATCACACAATTGAGCTTAAACTTTGACAGCTTCAAATACCCACTTCCGTGTTCAACCAAAAACTCCTGTGTTCAAGCTTGCAACTAAAACCCTTGCCCTGAAGTCACCCATTTCCTAACTGTTCTAAAGTAACTCTTTTCTCCAGGAGAAACTGTTTCTTACATCGAACTTCAACCAAGACTTTTTCAAGCTAAAACCAAAAACTTACCAAGCGAAGGGTTTCTCCTCTAAGCAAAAAAATTTGGGATTTTCCTAAATCAAAAGCAAGCTAATATTCTTCATCTTTGCTCTGTTCAATTGTAAATCTCTCATATTACAAACAAATTCTCATTAACACCTCAAGGATTCTCTTTCTCTCCCATATCATTTTAAAAATGATTCTCAAATAATCATCAAACTTCCTCATACACACAAAATTCAAAACCTGCACACTACTATCTATACATAATATATAACAATCACAATCACACACCTTACATCACAATGAGAACTAGAGTTAAACTAAGCAATAAATTGAGTGCTGAAGAACCAAGAACAGCAAAGGGGAGCAGAAAAAGAAGTTAGAGATGTTCAAGAAGTTTAAACATGTACATACAAAAACATGACATGAATAAAGGTAACCTTACTTTTTCACAGTAACTTACATGAAGTTTATATGACAAGTACTCATGCAACGTGCTGCCTAAGTAAAGACTGAGTCAGTTACTCTATATCATATATTTACATTATTTCTTTCAAACTGTCAGCTACTTGTGTCCTGTCTTAACTATTATTTTGAACCCATATGCGTCATTCTCCAATTCCAATTAAGTATTGAAAGCATAATAATCACTGGAATTTGCTCATTAAAATGGCACACATTACTATTATACTTCAGTGTGTTAACCTTTAGGTTCACAGCTATGATCTTCACAAATTGACTCTTTGAGCTTAACTGGGCTGCTACAACAAATAGCAAGGAACCCATTGAGGATGTGAAATAATCATGAGTCAAGTAAGAGTCTTGCTTATTTTTTTATTTGCTCTGGGAGAAAAGGACCAAGAAGTACAAAGCTCGACTAAACAAAAAATTGTATTCACCAAATTATTAAGAAGATCAGGACGGTACATATTATGTCATTCTCACATAAGACTGACATCACCATTTAATTTCTTTTGTTAAAGAGCCAACCTTCTGAAGCAACTCCCCAAGAGACACATAGTTTTCGAGACTTGTAAAAATCCAATTAAAATGCCAAGTGTGAAATAGAAACATAAATAAGCTCACAGCATCAATAATGACAGCATGCCTTGGTTGATGGCTAAACAAGGAACTTCTCCATAAACTGTGTTATGGGAGACCAGAACAGAATAAAATGATTTAAAAAGGTTGAAACACATCAGCATTCTTTCAGCAAAAAATGGCAGAAATTAGTAAATAAGCACTATTTGGATATGATATTACTAGTAAAATGTTTCTGCTTCTTTGGATCTTAGACATCGAAAATGGTAACAATACCAAAGCACATGGCTTTCGAATATTACTTAATTAAAACACTTCAGAAATATTATTTGAAGTTAGATTTCCAAATATTTAACTGAGCATGTATGACAAACTTTGACCGATAAGTAGTACCAGTTAAATTTGTAACTTCTAAAGTTCTACAAACCTGTAATTCATTTTTTCGATGTTTGAAAATGTAGCAGCCATGTGGTAAAACACAAAAGAAAAATGAAGTCAAAAGCCAACTGTAACAGGAGGGAAAACAGAGAAGGCACATTTATGAGCAGCTGTGGTTGTAACACACAAACAGGCCAGAAAACCAGAGTGTTACAGCAGAGGTTATGAAGTAGATTGTCTTAAGGCTGCTGCTTCAGTTTTGCCAGAACTGACCACACCTTTGTATGAAGATTTATTGAAGCAGTCCAATAAAGGCATTTCTGGGGCATCTGTGCCATAAAGACTATTATGAACATTGCTAAGGAAATTCTGCAGGAGTGTATCATTCAAGTGACCACCGTCTACCCGGACCTTGGATTGAACGTGACTGACAATGAATGCAAAGTGAGAAATCGCCTGCACCAGATATCAAGTTAAAGAAATTTGGAACTGCACGTGGTACTATATTTGTTCAGAGTGTGATGCAGGTATTTCAGATGATGCAAGTCATAGTTTTGTTGAATCAACTCTTTAAAAGAGAAATTTACTTATTATTTGAAGTATCATTTTCCTGCTCATTCATGTGTAATTTGTGCTGAAGTAAAAACTCCATGAGGTGAAATCTAATTGATATTTTCTTGATTTTGGGGTTATTTAGTAAATTTAGTTCTTTAACTTTATTCACCTATGGGAAATTGTGGTGTAGCTTCAGAAGCACAAAGAGATATCAAATTAGAAGTATAGTGTGCAAGTGAAAATGCAACTCTAATTTGTGCTGCAGTGAATAGCGAGATGCAATAGGAATTATGCTCCTCCTGAGGTAGAAACCACTCCTCCAACACTACTATGGCATAAGTCTACAACAAAGCCTCAAACCAGAACATTGCCAAATCACAAGTGCTGTATCTTTATTCATCATATTTCTCAATTTGATAGCAAATGCTAACTTTCATCATCATTCACCATGATAATTAAGCAGTAAAGAAAATCTCTACATCGCATCATAAAAAACATATGGATTGAAATAAAGTGTTCAACAGAATAATGCATGCTCATTGCTCTCAGACACTATCTTAACGAACAGAAAACAGTAATAGGAATATGCCAATTGACCCTTTGAGCCTCTTCTGCAATTCAATTTGATCAGGCCTCAACCACTTTCTTCAGCAGAGAATTCCAGAGTGTCAGTGTTAACACAGTGTGGAGCTGGAAGAAACAGCAGTTCAGGCAGCATTAGAGGAGCCGGAAAGTTGACGTTTCGGATCAGGACCCTTCACGAGACCAGTTCTGATGAAGAGTCTCAACCGAAACATCGACTTTCTTGTTCCCCTGATGTTACCTGACCCGCTGTGTTCGTCCAGCTCCATTATGTGTTGACTCTGACTCCAACATTTGCAGTTCTTGCTACCTCTGAATTCCACATGGTCATCACTCTCGGGGTGAAGAAATTTCTCCTCACCTTAGTTCTAAATAACCTACTCATATCCTTAGACTGTCATCCTAGTTCTGGATTTTACTTTTTGTCCCGATGACCAGGGATTCAGAACCAAAGTTAGCTTATGCTACTTTCGGGTTATGCAGTTTTTAGCTCTTGGTTTGTGTTGTGCATCATGTAAGTTTTGTTTTTTTGCATCAGTTACAGATATCATCTGAAGACCACAGTGCATACTTTGCAATGAGCAACCAGCTATTGTTATGTCCAACAGCAATTTGGGAATGCCTCATCTTCCTGCTGTAGCTGTCGTATAATGGGAACACAGTAAAAGTTACAAGTGTTGATTCACTAATGCTGTACCTCAGCATCCCAAACAAAAAGGTATTTCCATGACTCTCAAGTTATGCTGTGAAGAACATTTCAAATGGTGAGAGGCTATTCATCCCAGATAACATCAATGCACGTGTCGAGACAGACAGTAATTCATGCTCAACAAGCTTCAGTTTCACAGGGTGTGCAGTATCAATGATAAATGGTCAACATTTTCTTTAACTCTGTGCTAGAAATAAACTCCGTTACCAGCAGCTTCTTTCAAGGCAGAAGTAGTCACTCAAGATGAACAATGGGACCAACAAGGCCTGCTCATTAAGAGAAGACACATTCTGTGCACTCTTCACACCCGCATTTACCACAGATTGTGACACCGACCGCTCTTATGTTAGTACATCAAAATATAATGACTGGTACTGGTAACAATGCCAATTCCAGCGCTTTTCTCTGTTGGTCAAACTGCCACCCAGCAAAGGTTTACCAAGAAGTACTAATGCTGGTTTTAATTAAGCTTTCAAGTAACAAGGTTCATCCATCTTTGAAACAGCAGAAATATCATTGGCAAGGCCAAAAACTGCTAAGACAGGTTTGACACCTGTGTTGTGCATTGTTTACACAATTATATATTAAGTGAGGCAGAAGTTAAAATGGTGTTTCAAAGTAGTTTGAAATGTAAAGCAGGTGAGATATAATGGTAGATATTCATTTGGTAGCAACTGCTGATATTGGGTAACATGTTTAAGAAATTTAATTGATTTGTTTTATTTTATGTAGTTCCTTGTTTTTCATTAATAGCTTTTCAGAAGTGACTACATTAAAGCAAAAATACACGATTAACAGAATGTAGTTACTTGAGCCAAACAAGTTATATGCTTAAAACGCTCAAATATAATGTACACTTTTATATGCACCATAAACAACTTTTAATTTTAGTAACAGACATTCAGTGATAAAAACAATTTACATTCAATAGATTAATGGATGCATGTATAGCGGGGTGTGTAGCTGTTCTGCACTTTAAATTAGAAGTACATGTTGAAGATTACCCAGAACCTGGGCGAAGAACCAATTACTCGTTAAACATGTTGTATGCAATGTCAGATGATCACAGGAGTCTGGAATATATTTCTAGAAACAGAGCCTAGAATGTATTTCTAGGAACAATGATGGAAACAAAGAAAACTGAACATATGCATTATGCTCAACCAGTTTTGGTCCATGTACATCATGAAGAATACTGAAATTCTGAAGGAAGTGCAGTGCACCGGAATCATTATTTTAAAAAAATCTTAATTTGGGCAAAGAGGAATATCTTTTGACTTTGGAAAAAGGCCAGTTTGGTGAAGTTGTGATTGAGATATTTTAAAACCGAGAAATTCAATTGCAGCCTGTGTAGAAATGGATAAGTCATGTAGAGAGTTGAATTTTCAAAAATTAAAACTACATTTACTGTGAAAATGATGGGTGGCAAGCATTCCTCTATTTTCATTGTTTTGAGTAGTATTAAGTGACATGTCAGATAATGTCTTGGCCTCTCTACCTCTATGAACTCAATAATCATTGAGGGAATGGTGCTGCAAATTAATTATTACAAGTTCATAGCATGATAATCTAACTCACAAAAGACTGCTATTAAACAGACATCAGTCTAGATATTCATTTAACTTTTCATCCAGATTACAAATTTCAGACAATTAATTTTGGCTATTACAAACTTTGCTATAGCACACAAACAAAAATTGCAATGTGGCAGGATTTAGAGAACATAGGAACCTACTCTGAACTACTGCTAACTCTTGCCATTTCAGAATCTCTCTCTGATAATCAGATTCAGAAAATAAAATAGAATCAGAATTAGTTGACACTAAGTTCCATTAAGAACCAGAGCTATAAATTTCAACAGTTTAATCCCTTCACGAACAACTTGTATCTATCAGTGTCTTCAGTACTAAACCAAGTTTTAGGTGTTATGAGTAGACCTTTAAAATTGTTCTTTGTGTATTAAATTTAGATAATTAAAAAATCTTTGCTTAAATACTTAATTACATGTATTTCATCCATTTTGTCCAAGAACACAATAAAAAGCAATCTGGACTATAGGTCTATATTATATGGACTTCATCTTAATCCAACATTAGTATAGATCAGTGTGTATGTCAGCTATTAATTCAACAAAACAGGGCATAATCCACAAACTAGTATATAACCCAATGCTCTCTTTTAACTTTTCAGTTTTACTGTAAGTAACCTGGTTCAGCATAGTATAGTGCAATGTTAAAAAAAAACGAGAAGCCTGTGTCATTTTGTTTTAAGAAAATGCTGTTACCCAAAACAAATATGATACTACTGCGCACGAAAGAGTCTGATAAACACAGAGGGTCCTTGCCCCTAAAACAATTCATTTAGGATTGACCCCTTAGTACAATGACCTGTTGGGAAAGGATATGAAAATCTTGTCTGTCAGCTAAAATGTGATGCTTGTCACAATCCAGAAGCTAATGTTAAGTTCAATGTTTGTGTAATATTCTCTGTTGTCTCACCTTAGAATACAGAAGCAAGTTTTGGCCCCAGAAGATAAGCGACAGAATCCAAACCTCTGCTTGCTGTCAATGTCAGTGAGTACAAATGTAAAGTTCTGGCCAACTTGGCTGACTGTAAGGCTGAAAGAAGAACAAAGCAGGAGTGTATTTTCAACTGACCATTAGATAAAGTTGTCTAATCAAATCATGTCATTGAACCAGCATAGCTGAATTCCAGTCAGAGATTTTCCCAAAAACTTCTAAAAGTAATGATATCAAAAAGTTACCAATGTTTCATTTTTTAATATTATGTTAAATATACAGTGGGAGAAGTTGCTTTAAACATAGGACATCTATAAAAGATTATTTTATCAAGTTATTTTAAGAAAATTGTGCCATTATAACTTGCATATATTGCATCAAAATATGTTGATTCTTTAGTAACAATTGCAACAGAGATCACAGCAATGTTGCAAGCTTGATGTTGTGTATGCATTATTGTGCATTATCTAGTTTCCTTATATATACAATCAACTATCAACAAAAAAAACAGCAAACTAGGCCAAGATACAAAATAGCCCATGAATTTGAAATGTTCAGGTTTTTTTTCTTGTGCTGTGTCCATGCCGAAGTGATTGTAATACTTGTTAATATGCTAGCTGACAGGTCAATTCTATACATTAGCTGAGGATCAATTGAAGGCATTCTCACCTCAAAGTCAGAATATTCAGAGTTGAAGTCAACGCCAGGGTTTCAGCACAAAAATAAAGCCTAACACTCCAACACAACACTCAATGAGTGCTGCACTGTCAGAGTCGCTATCTTTCAGAGGAGACATTAAATTTCATTTCATGACATCACCAAATGCAGGAAATGACATCACCAACCCAAGGAAACCTAAACAGATAAACAGATAAATAGAAAGCAGGACATAACACCAGCGCTTCATCGGAGGCTCACTGATGATGTTACCTAGAATGGTGACGAAACGTCTGAAAACCAACCTTCCAGCTCAGCGAGCAATCTCACATCCATATGATTATACTGCTGTTCATGGAAGCCTAAATTGTGCATGTTGTGCTTCTTACTGTAACAGTAAAAACACTTCAAAAGGTACTTCATTGGTTGCATAACTTTGAAATATCTGCTGCTCATGCAGCATCCTACACAAGTCTAAGTATTTCTTTCCTCCTATTAGGGCAATTCCAATGGTGGTATTTTTATTCATTCATGGGATAAGGGTTTTGATGGCTTAGCCACCATTTATTGCCTACCTCTAAATGCCCTGGAGAGAAATTGATGGTAAACTGCATTTTCGGACCACTGTAGCCCTCGGGGTGCAGGAGCACTAACAGTGTTGATAAGAGGGAGTTAACAGGCTGTTCACCCAGGAACTGAAATTCATATTAAAATCAAGTTTCTCAGTTTTATTCATCTACTTTATCTACACTTCTCCATTGCATTTTCTGGTTTGATGATTTTTTATTCCCCTGTTATTACTTTTTCTTCTTTATTTATTTTGTTTTATGCCTCTAGTTTCTGATATTCTGTTCTTAACATGATTTAACTGTACCTCTTATTTCAGATTTCTGCTTCTTTTATGTTTTAAGCTCTGCATCATTTTTGCATCTACACTGTCTCACAACTTCCACTGCTATGCACCTTGGGTTAAAACTGTCAATGCAGATGCTGCTTGCAGACTGCTGCCAGAATACTGCAACATCAATACTACAAATCCACCTAAAAATTAGTCTTCACTTATATTAGAAATGACAGACAAGTGCCAAAGTCAAACTAACATTTCTGTGTTTCCTTGCTTAGTGTCAAAGTTAGTTCAAACAATTACAACACAAAGATTCATTATGTGCCCAAATTTGAGACAGTCACACATTTGATACATACCTGTTCATGGAAGTGTTATATTCACTTTTTGATGCTAGTTATGTGGGCCACAACATAATCCTAATTTAGCTTCCAAGGTTTTCAATCAGTTCATTTCATCAAAGCACTATCTCAGATAATCAGAAATACACAGTAACTAGAAATTTCCAAAATTGTACCTACAGTACTAACAGCACACGACTTTACTTTGCCTGTATGTTTTTCTAAAGGGCCTTTAATTTTATTATCTATTCATTTATGGGAAATGGGCATCAGCAGCAAGGCCAACATTTAATGTCCATTTCTAAGTGCTCTCAACAACTGGTAGTGAGCTGCAGTACTGTCAGGAGGACTAAGATTATGACAATGTAGGAACAGCAATAAATTTCCAAGTCTTCATTGTGAGAGGTTTGGAGGGTAACTTCCAAGTGGTGTAGCTTCCATGTGTCTGCTTTCCTTGTCCTTCTAAATAGTAGAAGTCAAACATTTGGGATGAGCTATCAAAGAGACCTTGTGTAGCGACTGTAACGATGTCAGCCAGGTGGACATCATAGTATAGGAGCTCGCTGATTAGACCAGATTAACCGCCCCAATCAGGGAATCCTGGTGGACAGATGAGAACAGGAGTATCAGACATCCTGTCAGGCTCTGAGGGAGCTGGACAGTGTCAATGATTCTCCACATGCAAATAAAGGGTGACTTAGTAAAAACCAAAAGAACTGCACATGCTGTAAATGAGGAACAAAAACAAAAGTTGCTGGAAAAGTTCAACAGATCTGGCAACATCTGTGAACGTAAAAACAGAGTTAACATTTCCAGGTCTGGTGACCCTTCCTCAGAACTCTGACTTGGAGATGGAATACCAGCCTCTGTGGAGTTATTTCAGTGGCAGTAACGAAAAAGCAGGCTTGCAACAGTTGTCTTTGGCTTGGGAAAGCATTTTTGACATCATGTCATTATTTGCAAAGCTTGAATTGCTCGATCCTGCTGTTGAAGGCTGGGTCCAGTATGTGGAAAGTTCACATATACACAAAGCTTCATGAAGGTGGTCATGAGCCATATGTGCTTCCAAGTGCATTTAAATAAGGATTCCCAAAAGTATGCTAGATTTAATACCTGTAAGGGTTTGTACCAATATATGAGACTATGATTTGGGGTACCAAAAGCGAAGCAACTTTTCAGCTGACGATGGAGAACGTTTTACACAGTCTGATATGTTAACAACAGGGAGTGCATACAGAATTTGGACATTGTCATTTCTCCTCAGCAGGTGTACTCTATAGAAGGGAAAATGATGCGTTCCAGGCACCCCAAATGGCCTACTTGGGCTACAAAGTCGACCACACCGAGTTACACCACTGGAAAAGAAAGTGTTGGCGTCTGTACCAGAGCACAGGTCTTTTCTCGGACTAGTGAACTATTATGGGAAGTTCAACAATAACCTGGCTTTGATCCTGGCATTCCATGCATCAACTCTTTTTAAAAAATGTCAGCCAAGACATAGCTTTCAAGGAAAACAAGAAACAGCTATTGTTGTTAGGGTGTTAACACACCATGATCGCAAGCAAGATCTGGTATTGACATGTGACACCTCCCCGTACAGCATCAGGGTAGTAATATTAGCTCATTGATGGCCTGATGGAGAGGAGCACCCAACAGTGTATGCATGTAGGACTTTGGGTAATGCAGCACATAAATCTGACCAATACAGAAGGAAGGTTTGGTGATCATATCTGGAGTCAGGAAGTTCCACCAATACTTTTATAGACATAAATTTGTGGTAATAACCGATCACAAACTCCTGCTAGGGCTAATGAAAGAGGACAAGGTAGTGTCACCCATTGCTTCAGGCTGAATTCAGCAGTTGGATTTAACACCAAGTGCATGTAATTACAAGTTAGAGCACTATCAGGGAGGCCAAATAGTGAACGTGGATGCATTGAGCCGCCTCCCACTGGCAAATACACCACTGGTGGCACTGCCACTGGAAGAGTCTGTAATGGTCTTGAATCTTCCAGACAGAGAATATCGAATGCAGAGAGATCCAGTCCTGGCAAAATTGAAACAGATGGTGACGATTGGCAAAACCAAAGGACAATCATGACCAGAATCAAAATCTTTCTGGACCCCAAGAGACCAGATCACAGTAGAGGATGGCACAGTGGCTCAGCGGTAAACACTGCTGCCTCACAGCGCCAGGGACCCAGGTTAGAAGTGGAGTTTGCACATTCTCCCCGTGTCTACATGGGTTTCTTCCGGGTGCTATGGTTTCCTTCCACAGGCCAAAGATGTGCAGGCTATGTGGACTGGCCATACTAAATTGCCTGTAGTGTTCAGGGATGTGGGTTATGGGGGAAGGGCCTGTTTCCACACTGTAGGGATTCTATTCTATGCTTAATTATGACAGTGAGCTAGAGTGACAGTCCCAAGCAAAGGTTTCCGCCAGGTACTAGCTGAGCTCCACAAGGGTCATCAGGAGTTTCCAAAATGAAGATGGTGACAAGAAGTCATCTGGTGGCAAGGATTGGATACAGCCCACAGGCACACCTTTGCTACTTCACCCCAGTGTTATTTGAACCCCATTATCTCCTCATACCCTCCAATACCTCCAGTGGGTAAAAAGCTCTTGAGATAAGAATCTCCCCAGGTTTATTAGCTCCTCCACTTCTAGGGATGTTCTGTTCCCTCTCTCTGTCAATTTTGCACTTGTTTCACTTTTTCCATTTTGGGCACTCTTTCCCTTTACCCTACCATTCAACTGCCTCGCCATCTGCAACTCTCCCTTAAGATCAGCTAAAGCCTCCCATTTTGAACAATATTTTCCCCTTTGTTCTCTCATTCCTTTATATCTTTGATGAAAAATAGGGTTTTTGTTTCTGTATTAAACATTCTCCATCAATACTAGTTGCAGTGTTTTGATATGGGGAAAGAAGCAATTGATATTTTAAACACATCAAAGCTCTCTCAAGCAAAGTACTGAAATGATTCAATATAATGCTCCATTATATACAGAATGAATTTTTTTTGACAAAGAACAAATTCAAACACATGCCAAGAACAAAGGTTTAATAAATTAATGCAAAGCATTAAATGGAAGTATTGGAAGCATTTTTTGAGATAAGATTTCATCACTCCTGTGGTAACCATGAGTTGCTGGTCAAGTTGTGTCTGACCTCCGAAAGCTGAGCAATAACAAACGCTGACAAACTCAGCATTTAAGTAAATGGAGTAGTGTGAATTTTGTGGATTGAGCTCATAGATACTCATGAAACATGCCAGAACAAGTTAGAATTAAAATTAACTTATGCCCATTTTTGCCTGTCATTTATATAAATTTAGATGAGAATATAGAAAGCAAGTAAGTTTGCAGATGATACCAGAATTGGTGGCATAGTGGACAGTGAAGAAAGTTACTTAAGGTTACAAAGAGATCTTGATCAATTGGGTGAATGAGCTGAAGAGTGGCAGCTGGAGTTCAATCTGGATTAATGAGAGGTATTGCATTTTGGTAAAACAAACAAGAGCAGGACTTATACATTTAAAAGTAGGGGCCTGGGTAGTACTGTAGAACAGAGAGACCTTGGGGTGCAAGTACATAATTCTTTGAAGTTTACAGCACACTAGATAGGGTGGGTAAGGCGGCATTCCACATTGTGTTCATTGCTCAGGCCTTTGAGTATGAGAGTTGGGAAGGCACATTGAGGTTGTACAGGACACTGGCAAGGCCTCTTCTGGAATACTGTCCAATATTGGTCTCCCTGTTAAAGGAAGGATATTATTAAACTGGAAATCGTTCAGAAGGGATTTACAAGGATGTTGCTAGGAGTGGAGGGTTTGCGTTAAATGGAGAGGCTAGATAAGCTGGAACTTTCTTCACTAGAGTATTGGAGTTTGAGAGGCGACCTTATGGAAATTTATACCATCATGAGGGGTATTGATGAGGTGAATGGCAGGTTCCTTTTGCTAGGGTGGAGAATTGCAAGACCAAGGGGCATATTTTTCAAGTGAGAGGAGAAAGATTTAAAAAAAATTGGGGCAATTTCTTTAGACAGAATGGTTAGAATGTGGAATGAATTTCCAGAGGAAGGGTGGATGCGGGTAGTTACGACATGTAAAACACACTAGATAAGTACATGAATAAGAAAATGTTTGGAGGGATATGGGCCAAGCACAGGCAGGTGGGACTAATTTAGTTTGGGATTACGTTCGGCATGGACTGGTTGGGCTCAAGGGCATGTTTTCGTGTTCTGTGACTCTAACTTAAAATTGACAACTTCGAAGGAGGTTGATTGGTCTTGAATTATTGGTCGAGACTTTATTTTCGATCTCTTTCCTCCCTTACTCCCAAAATTCTCTCCCTCAAATTATTTTGATTTATTTACTTGATTTAGCACTGAACTAAATATCGTAATTTGTACTTTTTGGTTTGCTCTGTAAGCCTCAGTAAAGATCCTTCAATCAGATTGGTTACAGCAATGCAACATTTGTAGAAGGCTGCAGCCTTCAGAACTCAATATCAAATTAAATCATTAAGGCCTGAACATCACATTCCACGTGCTATATCCACCCTAAACTCCCTGGCCCTGTCATGGTACAGACTGTTTTCAGCACAGCCAACTAATTTTTACTTACTCATTGCCACCATTATCTGCTTTTCTCCTTCCCTACATTGATATCAGCCATCTCATTGCTGACCTAACTGTCTGTCTTTCTCTAAGCTTCATCTCCACCTATGCATTCACTCCTTTCCTTCTCCCACCCACAAGCCACTGTCATCAGCATAAATTTTCCTAGCTACTATCACCTCTGACGAAAGGTAAGAGACTTGAAATGTTAACTCTACATTCTCTCTACAACTGCCAGATCTGCTGAGTTTCTCCAGCAATTCCTGTCTTTGTTTCAGAGTTTCAGCATCCACAGTTTATATTCCTGGCATTTCTCCTGTTCATTCAGTCTCTAGGTACCCCAGAAGGCATTGCCCTGTTCGACACTCTAATGATGCATGTTCCAGGGCAAAGGTTCAAAGAAAGTTTGTGAGAAAGTACATTCATTTGCAGTTAACTGTAAAATCTAGTCAATGCACAAGGATTTGATGTTGCTTCATGCTGCCACAAGTTTAGTGACACACACGAATGTATTAATTGCAGCAAGTCCTCAATTAAAGTTATGATTGTGTATCTTAAAGTCACAACTTTAAATGAAACAACTTTAAATGAAACAACTTTAAATGAAACAACTTTAAATGAAACAACTTTAAATGAATCACAGATTCCCATAGAAATCCCCATTAAAACTGAAGTTAGGTTCCTCTGAATATCTCTAGCTCGGCAAAACAATGGTTGAAGTACAGTACTGTAGGTGGGCAGTAGTACATATTCTGAATTGAAATAGCTTACAAATGAAGTAAAACACAAAATATAACAGAAACACCATACAGCTAAGTGCTGCAGTACATTTCTAAGCAGAAAAAAACTTTAAAGTTTTATCAAGTTGAAATGGTGCGCATCCTAAATGTCTACATTCATAAATTAGATAAGCCTTCAAATTAAAATAAATTTTAAAAATAGGTGAAATACAAGATAAAAGTACGCACTGTAAAGGCATGTTAAAATTATACTGACCTAAGAAGTTTTAATTGACTAGGCTCCATCTAGTGCCAGAAGCTGTTTGATGTAATTACAAGTCGAGAACTACCAGCACAAGCCAATTCCTGCCATTAGGTGGAGCCCCAGACTTCAGTGCAAGTTCAGAGCAGGAGCTGGGAGTGTGGAGTGGCCACTGCGGGCTTTAAAGGCAAGAACAGAGGGGGTCTGGTTGCCTGATAGTGATGGTGGTTGTTGTTGCACAGGGGATGGGGCAGGAACCAAAAGACCACCAAAGAGACTTAGGAATAAGTACGGAAGCACAGGGACAAGGTTTTGACAGCAGGCAGGCAACAGAACAGGAAGTCTATAACAAACAACATTAAACTGAAAATGATAAAATTAAACCAACATATTTTCACTATTTTGTTAATGAAGTTGAAGCCAAACAACATTTAAGAGTCAAACATAAACGAGAATTTATGAGGAACAGAAATAGGTCACTTGGTCTCTGAAGCCTGCTTTGCCATCCAATAAGATTATGGCTGATGTAATGTAGCCACATTTTCACCAATCCCCTATAACCTTGCAACTTGTTTCTTATTAACTGAAAGGTGACTAACAGGTCTGTTGTTTCCTGCGTTGTCTCCTTCACTTTGTAAATAAAAGAATAACTTGCACTACTTTCCAATCTAATGAAACACTGCCCAAATTTGGAAATTTCTGAAAATTAAAACCAATGCACAACTATATCTGCAGTTCCCATCATCTCTATATCACTGGTCAGTTCTTTTAAGCCAAAGTCCATCAAGATCCATGAACTTGCCTGCTTATAACTCCAAGTGAACCACTTCTCTCGTGATATAATTTTCTCGATATGTTCGTCCCTTCCATTTCAGGATGATACTTGTACATTCCATAAGCCGGTCTGTCCAATCAACAGGCCAAACAGCTAGAACATGACTAGCCAAGAATGTGCACGTGACACACAAGGTCTTGCACTGTAAAGATGCTTATCCAATTAGAGATAGTAAGAACTGCCAATGCTGGAGTCAGAGATAACACAGTATGGAACTGGAGGAACACAGCAGGCCAGGCAGCATCAGAGGAACAGGAAAGTTGATGCTTTGGGTCCCAAGCAAAATGCCAGCTTTCCTAGTCCTCAGATGCTGCCTGGCCTGCTGTGCTCCATTCAATTAGAGGCTGCTTTCTCCCTGCATTTGGTGCTGATGATCACCAAATATGGAAGACAAAGAGCTTGTCACTGACACACAAACTGCAAATATGGGTGGTTTCTCTTTAGCTGACATTCCCTCCACACATGGTGAGGGGAGGGAAGGACTCATGTGGGTGGGTGGATGGGTGGAGAGGGAAGTATGGGAAGAGAGCAAGGGCAGGGGTCAGTAAACATGGAAGGATAGAATAGAGCATGTGCAAGTGAGGGCAAGAATGTGAGATGGAACAAGGGAGAGAAAGTGAGTGAGTATGTCAGAGAGGAAGATCATAAGATACAAGGAGAATTAGGCCATTTGGCCCAATAGTCTGCTCTGCTATTCGATCAGGATTGATACATTTCTCAATGCCATTTTTCCGCTTTCTCCCCATAACTCTTGATTCCCTGACTAATCAAGAACCTATCTTTCTCTGTATTAATTGGACTCATTGACTTGGCTTCCACAGCCCTCTGTGATAATAGGTTCCACGGGTTCACCACCATTTGTCTCTGGAAGGTAGAACGTTGGCTTGGGAATGAGCGCAAGGAGGCGAGGGGCAGAGCGTGGTGAGGGGGGGGCAAGGGACAGAGCGCAAAGTGAGCAAGGAGGGGTGAGGGGAAGAGAGACTGCTTGAGGTTTGATAAATTATTCATTTTACTTCTCTTATACTTTTTATGAGCTTTACCATCAGTCTCTATTCTATTTTGAACCTTAGGAATATAACAGACCTAACAATTTACCATATATTCAACAAAACATCTAGATTCTCCCCCTGCAGGTGATTAGGGACCAATTTCTGCAGGGCACAGAACTTAGAAAAAGCAAAAGGAGCACCTCATTCTGATCTTCCCAATTCCCAACACTCTGCGTAAAGTCACACTGAGATGCTCTATGTACATGCTGAGTTAACTCAGCTCCAGGTACAGAAGCAAACAGTTTAAGATGTTTTCCTGAATTCACTAACTTCAGCATGTATATTCCTGCTTAAGCCTAGAAACATTTTACAATTAAAACAAATGTTCAGCTAAATATTAAATTAAAATATAAAATATAAACAAAACTTTTAGAAATTAAAAAACTTTTAGAAATAGATTAAGACACCCCTCACACATCGAATTCCTAGCATTCTGTTCAAAGTTGCACTCAGCTTCACACTAGTGTAAGACTGACTTTTCAGCAAATATTAGTCACCTGAGGTGTGAACTGGGGAAGGTGACAGAACTTTCCTTAAAACTATAAGAGGTGTAATAATCCAAAACAGCCATGTTGGTGGAAAGTATAGAGGGGATGTCAGAGGCAGGTTCTTTACGCAGAGAGTTGTGAGAGCATGGAATGCGTTGCCAGCAGCAGTTGTGGAAGCAAGGTCATTGGGGTCATTTAAGAGACTGCTGGACATGTATATGGTCACAGAAATTTGAGGGTGCATACATGAGGGTCAATGGTCGACACAACATTGTGGGCTGAAGGGCCTGTTCTGTGCTGTACTGTTCTATGTTCTATGTTCTATGTTCTATGTTCTATGTTTTGAAGGCACAGAGATGGCTAATAGTGCCAGCTGCTAGAAATAAAGTCCGGGTGAAAGTGCGTACAACACTTTGAAACATTGTTAACAAGAATTCAATTTTTGAAACCAGCACAATGATAACATCGTCACACCACCAGGATCAAAAGCACAATGCAGAAACAACTGTAATTAGGAGGCCGCACTGCTCTATCTCAACTGACCTTCATGCTTAGGGTTTCACTTTAAGCAGCTCACCTTGGGAAAGGAAGGATCATTAGCTGGACTGCACAAGTAAATCCCTTGGAAAAACTTAGCCAACAATAGCACTATAAGCAAACTAGAATCTTCACTCCGAAGCTTGTGAAAATGTATTGGGAAAAATGCTGAAGTTTAGGCAGCATCAAAAATTATTACACTAAACTTTTCCCACTTCTTCAGGATTTATGTCTGATTTTTTTTGACACATTTGGCAATACATTGCTATCCTCTGACAACAGCTAGTTGTCTGGCTGTAGGAATCAGCAGGTTTGCCAGCTATCCTTTTATTACAAGTTCATCAATGTGCATTCAGTCCAGACTAAACTGGAAAAGCAATCTACCCATTTTAAATGAAATGTCTGGATCAAATTCGAACAGAGTAGAAATGTAGGAAAAAAGGCTGGAACTTTCAATGTAAATAATAACAAGCAAAATTTTTAACTGGAAACACGGTTGGAATGGAAGTGGATGGGCTTTCAATTTTCCACCACTTGTCAATGTGCCAGGGTTTTTTGCCTCTAGTCTATTTTGGAAACATCAGTTCTGCAAAGAAAATGTAAATGGCTTCCTCCACACAAGCAACATGTTGCCAATTGGTTTCATAAGTCCTCAATCTCCAGTGCCATCGTAAAAATTAATCAGGAAATAGGAACTCCCTTTCACCTACTGGTTAAATGCACAGCCCCAAAATGGAGGCAAACTCCCACCTGCAAAGTGGTAAAAGCAGGCCAGCTCTCCATCAATTGTATTTGACTTTCCAACTCATGTCATGACCACAGCCATCTTGCAGAGGTATTCCTACATTACAACAGCACTTGAAAATACTTTATCGGCCGGAAAATGCTTGAGATATGTGGTGTCAGTGTAAAGCACTGTACAAATTCATGTTCATTCTTTCTTTCTAATACATGTGGCAGCTGTGGCCAGATTCATTCTAATCTTTCTCAAAGGCCTTTACTATAGTCATGGAGGGGGTATGGGAAAGTATTTTAATGGGGGAAAGGGAATTGCAACGCTATTCGGCAAGAACTACGGAGCACCAATTGGGATCAGATGTTCTCAGGGAAATGCACAACAGAAATGTGGAGGTTGTTTAGGGAGCAGTTGCTACATGTACTGAATAGATTTGTTCCACTGAGGCAAGGAAAAGATGGTAAGGTGAAGGAACCTTGGATGACAAGGCATGTAGAACATCTAGTCAAGAGAAAGAAGGATGCTTACTTAAGGTTGAGGAAGCATGGATCAGACAGGGCTCTAGAGGTCTACAAAGGTAGACAGGAAGGAACTGAAGAATGGACATAGGAGAGCTAGAAGCTCTCAGTGGGTAGGATCAAGGAAATCCCCAAGGCTTTCTATACTTGTGTGAGGAACAACAGGATAGCCAGACTGACGGTGGAGCCAATCAGGGACAGTGGAGGGAACCTATGTGCAGAGTCAGAGGAGGTAGGGGAGGTCCTTAATGAATACTTTGTTTCAGTATTCACCTGTGACAGGGACCTTGACATTTCTGAGGACAGCATGAAACAGGTAGATATGCTCGAACAGGTTTATGTTAGGAAGGAGGATGTGCTAGGAATTTTGAAAGACATGAAGATAAATAAGTCCCCTGGGCCAAAGGGGATATACACAAGGTTACTACATGAAGTGAGAGAAGAGATTGCTGCCCCTTTGGTAATGATCTTTGCATCCTCACTGTCCACTGGAGTAGTACCAGATGATTGGAGAGTGGCAAATGTCATTCTCTTATTCAAGAAAGGGAACAGGAATAATCCTGGAAATTACAGACCAGTCAGTCTTACTTCTGTGGTGGGCAAATTATCGGAGAGAATTCTGAGAGATAGAATTTATGACTATTAGGAAAAGCACAGTTTGATTAGAAATAGTCAGCATGGTTTTGAGAGAGGCAGGTCATGCCTGACAAGCCTCATTGAATTCTTTGAGGATGTGACAAAACACATCAATGAAGGTCGAGTAGTGGGTGTGCTGTATATGGATTTTAGCAAGGCATTCGATAAAGTTCCACATTGTAGGCTCATTTAGAAAGTAAGGAGGCATGGGATTCAGGGAAAATCGGCTGTCCAATAGGAGACAGAGGGTGACAGTAGATGGAAAGTACTCATCCTGGAGCTCGGTGACCTGTGGTGTTCCGCAGGGATCTGTTCTGGGACCTCTGCTCTTTGTGATCTTTATACATGACTTGGATGAGAAAGTGGAAGGATGTGTTAATAAGGTTGCATTGGAGGGCTGTTGTAGGCTGCAATGGGACATTGACAGGATGCAGAGCTGGGCAAAGAAGTGGCAGATGGAAGTCAACCCAGAAAGGTGTGAAGAGTCATGAATTTGTGGAATTCACTACCCTAAAGTATGGTGGATCTGTGACATTCAGTGATTTTCAGGAGTAGGTAGACAGATTTTTAATTAGTAATGGGTTGAAGGCTTATGTACAGCAGGCAGGAAAGTGGAGGACAAGATGAAATCAACCATGATTGTATCAAATGGCAAAGCAGTTTCAAGGGGCTAAATCGCTGCTCCTAGTCCTTATATTGTAACACTGCATGCTTTTGTTTTAGTAAAGATCACAATGGTAAAACAAAAGTTATGATCTAGCTAGTCAGGTTCCTGGTGAGAATCTGACTTGTCCAACATGAACATCAACCGGACATTCCCCCAAAACAACTGAAATGACAAGATCATAACTAGTTGAGTTAGCTAACTTAAAATACTAACAAGGAATCACAAGTTGATAGGCTTCAAGAAACCAAAGGAAAAGATCCTACAAGTCTTAGGATCCATGGGAGAGTTAGACTGTTATGTATTGAACTTTCATATCAAATCATACCTATCAAATCATATATCATACCTATCGAATCATATCATATCATACCTATCAAATCATATCATACCTATCAAATCATATCATACCTATCATACCCATCATATCATAATCAATCATATCAACCATCCCATACCATATCTCATGAGGTAGAATGTTAAGCATTTATTTTTCTTGCCCAATAATCTTTGTTAGCTTGCCCTCTACATTAGTAATTGTCCATTGTTCCAATATGATAATTTCCTCAAAAAGACTTACACCTTTGAGTTAATAATAAGTCCAAAAATCCACATTAATAACATTAAACCCAAAAGTCCCAACATTCCCAATGCCAAAACTAAAATCACGACTAATCTCTTTAGAAAAAGTCACAAGGACCTCAAAATGGATATATTTCAACATCTTAGTCAAATGCTTTCTAAAAGGGAACCTACACCACATACAACTCTGGGGAAAAGGCAGCTGATTTAATAATTTTCTAATTCATCTAATAACTAAATATCATAGAATCCATGAGTAGAAAATTACCATTTTATTAAGAAGCTTTTTGCTTTAAATCAAACGCTTTGTTTCAATTTAAATTATCACTTGTGTGAAGAAAACGCAACAAGAATATTAACTTACAAATGGATGACATCTATAATTACTCAGATTCAAGACAGCATTTGAAAGCTTTGGAGATAAATAGTAGTCCTTCGTAAAATCCAGACTAATGCTCTGGGGACATGGATTCAAAGCCCAGCACAGCAACTGATGGAATTTTAATTCAGCCAAATAAATCTGAAATACAAAGCGAGTTTCAAGAATGGTGACTGCAAATTTGCAGTCACCAATCTGGTTCACAAAGGAATCTGCTGTTCCTACCCACTCCCAGCCTAGAGGTACCTCTAGACCCATAACATGGTTGATTCTCAATACCCTCTGAAATGGTGTAGCAAGTCACTCAGTTCAAGGGCATTTTGGGATGGCAACCAGCCTTGCTAGTGATGCCCACATCCCATCAAAGAATACAGAAAATAACATGTCAAAATACTTCGGCGTGAAGCTGGATGAACACTGCAGGCCAAGCAGCAGAGGAGCAGGAAAGTTTGACGTTTCGGGTTGAGACCCTTCTTCAGAAATGAATTCTCCAGCATCGGCAGTTCCTACTATCTATCAAAATACTTCAGCGATCACGTAGATCAAAAGGTGCAACCCAACTATATTTCTGGTCATTTTGCTGACTTTTAACCCCTACATATTATATTTAGCAATGTGGAATTGCTTGGTGTTGGACTGGGGTGGACAAAGTCAAAAATCACACAACACCAGGTTATGGTCCAACAGGTTTATTTGAAGACACAAGCTTTCAGAGTCTCTCTCCTTCTTCAGGTGAAGGAGTGAGACTCCAGAAGTTTGTCTCTTCAACCTGTTGGGCTATAACCTGGTTTTGTGCTATTTCTGACCTTGATAAATAGACACCCATTTTTAAAAAAAAATGTTTTGCACATCGCCAGAAGTTCCAAATTATTTTGATTTGTTCTGTTACTCAAGAAGTTTTAAAGTCTAGATCAAATAAGGATATCCCCTATGTTTTTAAATATCTGTAATTTTCAGTCTCAGTGTATTGCATGCTGCTACACAACAAATTGAGTAGTCACACTTGGATTGTAAAGAAATGCGACTCTCAATTTATCCAACGCATAGTCACATAATAGGAATGACTGAATGACCAGAGATTATCTGTTTTAGTGATATTATCAGAGAGATAAATTTGGTCAGGGAAACAGGAAAACTTCCCTGCTCGTTTTAAATGGTGCCATTCAGAGCTTTTATGACCACGTGAGAATAAAAATGTGGCTTCAATTTAAAACTTCATTTGAAAAGCTACATCTCTGCCGATCCAGCTGTCCTTCCGTGCTACAGTGAAGACTCAACATAAACTGTGAACACCTCTCTCAGACAGGGCTTAATTGCACAACTTTGTGGCTCAGATAACAGTATTAACACTGAGCCAAGGCTGTAGCAACAAAGTAGATGAAAATTTTTGCTTAAACTTTAAACATTTCCAAAGAACAACATGTTGCACTTTCAACAGCTAGAAATACAAAATTAAATACTGTCTCCTCCAGGATTCCAATTAATGCTAGCATGTCAGAAACAGAAGCGACATTGGGCCATTTCATGCTTCCAACTTGTTCTCCCACTCAATGGGTGCCAGTAGCTCAGGCAACTAGACAGTAGGTTTACAGAGCAAAGTGATGGAATTAATTCCTGCATTGGATGACGTTGCCATGAAGGACTCTCCTTCTCAAGCTCTTCCCTCACCTGAGGCATGGTGACCCTCAAATTATACCACCACCAGTCATTTCTTGTTAATGAGAGACTAGCCCTATGATTCAGAAGGACTACTTTACCTTTTATCATTCAGTAAGATCATATCTGATCTCCTTCCTGAACTCACCTCCTGCGCTAACTCCATAGCCTTTATAATTTTTTTAAATTATTCATTTTGTGCAATGTAGGCATCGCTGGCAGGCCAGCATTTCTTACCCATCCCTAGCTGCCCTTGAGAAGGTGGTGATTAGCTGCCTTCTTGAACTGCTGCAGTCCACCTGTTGTAAGTTGACCTACAGTGCCGTTAGGGAGGGAATTCCAGGACTTGGTTTAACCAAGTGACAGCTAAGGAACAGTGACATATTTCCAAGTCGGGATGTGAATGGTTTGGAAGGGAACGTGAAGGTGGTGATGCTCCCATGTACCTACTGCCCTTGTCATTCCAGATGGGAGCGGTCATGGGTTTGGAAGGTGCTGTCTGATGATCTTTGGAGAATTTCTGCAGTGCATCTTGTGGATAGTACACACTGCTACTACTTAGCTTTGGGGGAAGAGAGAGTGGATGCTTGTAGATGCAGTGCCAAGTGGGCTGCTTTGTCCTGGATGGTGTCAAGCGTGAGTGTTGTTGGGGCTGCACCCATCCAGGCAAATGGGTGTATTGCATCACACTCTTCACTTGTACCTTGTAGAGTTGACAGGCTTTCAGGAGTCAGGAGGTGTGTTACTTGCCACTGTCTTCCTATTTGCTGACCTGTTCTATGTTTATATGGGAAGTCCAGTTGAGTTTCTGATCAATGATAATTCCCAGGGTGTTGACAGTGGGAGATTCAGTGATGGTAACTGAATGTCAAGGGCCAGTGGTTAAATTGTGTCTTATTGGTGATGGCCATAGCATGGCATTTGTGCAGCACGACTGTTACTTGCTACACGTCAGCCCAGGCCCGCAACAGATCTGTTGCATTCGGACACAGACTGGTTCAGTATCTGAGGAGTCACAAATGATGCTGACCATTGTGCAATCCTCGGCGAACATCCCCACAGCTGGCCTTACAATGGAGGGAAGGTCATTGATGAAGCAGCTGAAGATGGTTGATCCGAGGACACTACCCTGAGGAACTTTTGCAGAGATGTCCCAGAGCGGAGCTGACTGATCTCCAACAACAACAACAACCATCTTCCTACATGTCAGGTGTGGCTCTAAACACCAGACATGTTAGCCTCCTATTCCCAGTGATTCCAGTCTGGCTAGGGGTCCTCGATGCCACACAGTTGAAAGCAGCCTTGATGTCAAGGGCTGTCACTCTCACCTCACTTCTAGCTCTTATGAATTTAGCTCTTTTGTCCGTGTTTGAACCAAGGCTGTAATGAGGTCAGGGGCTGAACAGGCTTAGTGGAACCCAAACTGAGCATCACTGAGCAGGTGCTGCTTGATGACACCTTTCATCGCTTCACTAAAGAAGAAGAGTAGACTGATGGGGTGGTAATTGGCCGGATTGGACCTGTCCTGCTTTTTACTTAGAGAACATGCTTGGGCAATTTTCCACATTATTGGGTAGATGCCAGTGTTGTAACTGTACGTGGCTTGGCTAGGGGAGTAGCAAGTTTTGCAGCACGAGTCTTCAGTACTATTGCCGGATTGTTGTCAGGGCCTGTAGCCTTTGCCATATCCAGCTATTTCTGAAGGTCACGTCAAGTGAATCAAATTGGCTGAAGACTGGTATCTGTATTGCTGTGGACCACTGAAGAAGGTAGCGATGGATCATTCACTTGGCACTTCTGGCCGAAGATTGCTGCAAATGCTTCAGCCTTATCTTTTGCACTGATGTACTGGGCTCTCCCATCGTTGAGGATGGGGATATTTGTGGAGCTTCGTCCTCCAGTGAGCTGTTTAATCATCCACCTCCGTTTATGATTGGAAGTGGCAGGACAGCACAGCTTAGCGCTATCATTTGCTGCTTATGTTGTTTGGAATGCAAGTCGTCCTGTTTGGTGGCTTCACCAGGTTGCCACCCTATCTTCTGCCCTCCTGCACTCTCCATTGAACCAGAGTTGATCCCCTAGCTTGATGGTAATGGTTGAGTGGGGGATATGCCAGGCCATAAAGTTACAGATTGTGCTACAATACGATTCTGCTGCTGTTAATGGCCCACAGCACCTCATGGATGCCCAGTCCGGAGTTGCTACATCTGTTTGAAGTCTGTCCCCTTTAGCACAATGATACTGCCACACAACATGATGGAGACTATTCTCAATGTAAAGGCAGCACCTCATCTCCACAAGGACTGAGAGGTGGTCACTGTTATTGATACTGTCATGGACAGATGCATTTGCAGCTGGCAGATTGCATGGATGAGGTCAATTCTGCTTGTCCCTCTCGCTGATCTCCTCACCACTTGCCACAGACTCAGTCTAACAGCTATGTCCTTTAGGAGCTGACCAGCTTGATCAGTAGTGCTGCTGCCTAGCCAGTCTTGGTGGTGGACATGGAAATCCACCATCCAGAGTGCCCTTGCCATCCTAAGTGCTTCCTCTAAATGTTGTTCAACACGGAGGAGAACCAAGTCATCAGCTGAGGGAGGGCAGTACGTGGTAATCAGCAGGAGGTTTCCTTGCCCATATTGAGCCTGAAGGCAAGAGACTTCATGGAATCCAGAGTCAACGGTGAGGACTCCCGGGTCAACTGCCTCCCGACTATATACCACTGAGCTGGCCACTATGCCGAGTCTGTCCTGCCGGAGGGACAGGACATTTCCAGGGATGGTGATGGTGGTCTCTTGGGCATTGTCTGTAAGGTATGACTCTGCGAGTATGACTGTGTCAGGCTGTTGCTTGACTAGTCTGAGAGACAGCTCTCCCAATTTTGGCACTAGCCCTCAGATGTTAGTGAGGGGGTCTTTGCAGGGTTGATAGGGTTGTTTCTGTTGTTGGC
Source organism: Stegostoma tigrinum (assembly GCF_030684315.1). Taxonomy (NCBI): domain Eukaryota; kingdom Metazoa; phylum Chordata; class Chondrichthyes; order Orectolobiformes; family Stegostomatidae; genus Stegostoma; species Stegostoma tigrinum. The sequence goes on from NC_081382.1 coordinate 24,271,494, forward strand.
TTTTCCAGTGTCTGGGTTGATACAGATGCAAGAGATGAGCGATCCAGTAACTAACAAATCAGATCAAAGTTCTGCAGCCCTGCCACATCCATTTATGAATGGTGGTAAGCAATTAAACAACTGACTTGAGGAAAAGGCTCCAAAAACATGCCCATCCTCAACAATGGCTTGCTCCTACCATGTCAGAACAAAAAAAAATAGACATGTAGCCATCTTCGGCCAGAAATGTTGAAAAGATCAAGCATGGCTTCCTACTGAAGTCCTCAGCATCAGGTACCAGTGTCCAACTAATTCGCTCCACATGATAAAAAATACAGCAAATGCTTTGGTCCTTGAAGAAATCCCAGTGCTGATACCAAAGGTTTGCATTCCAGAAGTCTTAACACCGAGCCATATTATTCTGGTAAGCCAAAATATCAACATCTACCTAGCAAGAAAGAAAACTGTCCAGGTCAAATTCAATCCAGGCAATTAGTAACCCCTCCATGTAACTTAGATAGTCAACAAAATCAAGGAGGTATCATTGGACACTACTATCAAACAGAACTTACACAACAACCTGCTGAGCGGTTTGGATTCCACCAGGGCCACTCTGTTCCTGTCTGCATTAGGAGAATGGATAACAGTACTGTATTAAAGCGGTGTTAGCGAGGGGAGGGGAAACCAAGGCAACCAAGTAACTGACAGTGGCATCCAGAAGACATACCAAAACTGACGTCAATGGGCAGAATCTTATACTGGCCTTAATGACAGATCGGGTGAATTCTTCCTCACCATCAGGAGCAATACATTGCATTTTCTAAAAAATTTCTGGGCAACAAAACAAGATTCTCGCTAGGAAACAGTGAATTGCCTATTAAACAGAATGGTTGCCTTTTAACGGCCTCATTAACAACATATCTCACCTTATCAATATGCTGCTTCCTATTCTACCACCCGCCAAGAGGAAACTAGACAGTGGCAATCCTAACATGAAAGTAGTGCTGGAACCTCGTGACTCCAGCTCATTGCTTGCTCCTTTGGGCAACCATCTTGGACACCTGTTAAAAACATCTCAGGACACACTTCAGGGCATAGCTACATAGACCCTATATCCATAGCAACAGACATCCAACAACCACCAGCCTCTCAGGACCCTCATGCACATCTCTCGCTGCGTTGAGGAATAGTTCTGAGCTTTAAATCTGCATTGGCAACTAGTAAATCCTACAGAGATAATTTGCACATAAGGACATGCACCTAGTCCACAAATTAGATCAGGCTGATTATTTGCTCCCTTAACATTGATTCATTTAGCACCAATTTGGATGTTCACAGCATCCATGCCCTCCTTTTACCATTATACACACACAGAGCCAGGCTGCGTGGTCATGTTTATATGTTGTAGTCAGTCCAGAGGGCGAATATCTTGCAGTACACCACAATGAGATATCAATCTCAACTAAAACACGTGCTAACTACCTTGTGGCAAACACACTGCACAACTTTTCAACCAAATAGATTATTCCCTGTGCACTTTGAGATATAGCTATCTAGTCAGTGGGATTATTACACTATTATTACTATTATACAGGGAGTCCTGGTACTATCCATCAAGGGTGGAGAGCCCATTTCGTCCAGGAACTGGTCCATGGTCTGGTTGGGGTGATTATGGTGATGGGAGAAATCGGATTATAGTCCAGGAAGCGATCATTGCCTCTGCAGCAGTCAGAGGAACCATGCAGCATCATCCATCAGGGAGGTACATTAACAGCAGTTGGGATTTGGCCAGTCCTTTCCAGTGTCCATCAAAGTTGGAGATGGGATTGGAGAGCAATCAGTCCTGGGTGTCCATATACTGAACAGCAGAGAATGGGATAGGGCATTTTGGGATGTGGCTAAAGGGTGGTCTGAAGAGACATGGGACATTCAAAGATGTGGCGTTGGTTGGGGAGGTTGTGGGGGGTGGGTAAGAAGAGAGGTGAAGAACATGTTGAGGTGGGGGCAAAATCAGTTATAGAGTGAAAGGTAACATTTAATGGGGGGGGGGGTAAGTGGTACCGAATGAAAAGGATAGTTATTGACAGCAACCACCATCATGGCATCTACCGTTTATGTGGGGTGGGGGGAGGAGGAAGCATGGAGAGAATACTGGGATTCAGGGGGCAAAGGGGGAAGTTGCAGATAGAGTTCTGTGTGGTGGGTATCCCCAGGGTGCGGGTGGGGGCAATGTTGTGCTAACAAGGAAGTACGAGATAAATAAGGTTACGTGGAAAATCTGGGGTCTATATGCAACCAAGCTGGACTGAGGGTGTCCATCATAAACTGTACTCCTTGGAAATACCTGTTGTGTGTTTGAAGTGACCTGCAACTACAAAATGCTGGGGCTAACAGAAAGAGTGTGTAGAATCAGTGTCAGGTTGTCAGGCAATACAGTGCAGGCTTTTCATCTTTCGACAGAAGAGGCAAAGGTATTTATCATGCAAAATGCTGGTCACAGGCAGTGTCCGCCACATCACTTATCCTTTCAAACTGCACACGGAGGTCTCTGAAGCAAATGTTATCACCTCCAACTTTTAAAAAAAAAAGGTAGATACCAGCCATAACCAATTCAGTTTTTGAGACTTTCATGGGCATGGCGAGGCATGAAATGGATTCCCTCTGCATCTGCACATTAACTAGAATGATAGATACTACTCCATGTAATCAGAACTTCCACAGTTGCCACACGGCCAGGATGGGAAGGGTTCAGAGCATGCAACACAATCCCAAGAGGCTGTTAAGTGTTGCTCAGTGGGTGCAGCACCTCTAGCCAACAGGTAGCTATCCCAAAGAGTCATGAGAACTCCTTGTACAGGCCACACGGACAGACACTCCATTATTTAAGATGCGAGTGTGCAACACTGACCCCTCTCAAAGCTGAGAAGCTTTTCTGTTTCATACATTCCAAAACAATGATCCTGGCCAAACTGTAGTCACGGATCAAACCGCAGGTGGAATGTCAGTCAGTATGGCTGCCATGCAAAGGCGGCAAAAGACTGATGCATGAGGAACAAGTTTAGCAACAAGCTCAGAAGTGGTGGCCAAGAAGCACCAGCTCAGGCAGAGGCCCCAGCTGCAGGGCACATGGGGACCACAGGAGAGCCAAGTTTTTTTGCCATGAAATCTATTTTCACAGGAAGAGCAAGGTGCCATGTCAATGCAGTCTTATATATTCCTGGTTACCGAGGTAGCTGTTGCACTGTGACTGAGGCCAGCAGGAGCAGAGGTGCCATCCTCAACCAGTGGCTATGAAGATAACTGCCACTTTCAAACAGCAATGTGACTGGTTCCTTCCATGGAGTGACAGGTAATGTGTGTGAGGTCTCCGCCATGCACCCATAAATGCATCAGGACATCTATGTAAGATAACACTGTAGAACATAGAACATTACAGCACAGTACAGGCTCTTCGGCCCTCGATGTTGTGCTGACCTGCCATACCGATCACCACTTCATTTCCTTCCCCTATGAGATGATCAGTGCTGCAATCTGGGCAGGATTCAGGAATATTGCTGAATTCCCACAGATGTAATATCAACTGCACATATCACACTGACAGGGCCATATCACAGTACTTGGAATTCATCAAGAGGAAGGGGCTCCATTACATTAATCTTCAGATGATCTATGATCATCAGTTCCACTTTCTGGAGATGTGTACCCACTACTCTGTCAGTTGCCTTGATTCCTTACTGACACCCAGATCCAGTGGATGAGAGTCAGCTGCAGCAATTGTAGAGTGCAATACAGTCATTGGTCAACATGCTAGCTTCTCGTTTTCATTGTGTGAACTGCTGCCTCTTTTTAGTTTTGTTTGTGTTCATGTTTGATGACTGCAAATAAATGCTTCCCATACATGACACTCCCTCATTAGCAATGATAGGATGCACGTCAGCAACAGGGTCAGAGAAGCAATGACTTAGGAGATGTGTAAGGACAAGGAAGCAGTGTGGCCTGGTGATTGGACAGCAACTGGAAAACGGGGTACAGCTGCATGTACCAGTAAGTGTCAATGATGCTAGATATGCAGCATGAGCAGACGTATTGGAGTCTGCTACACCATCATTTTGTCAGTGGAGGGTAATTCCATAATGCCAATGCTTGGCCAGGTATCCAACTACAGCTTGAAGATGACACTGGCACCAGAGATGTCAGACTAATCCAGGCCATTATTTGTCAGACAACTTCTTCCAGCTACCGTGAGATGGTGGTATCAAGCTAACATTGAACAAACATGCACAATAGGTCATTAATGAGGCGAGTTTGGGATTAAACAGCAAAAAACCCAGTAGGCCTCATGGAATGAAGTCCCCATTAGACTTGATGTTATTGACACTTAAGATTCAACTCAAATGGAATTGAAGAGAACTTTTCACAAGTTGGAATTACACACATCTCAAAGCAAGATGGTTTTAGTTTGAGATCATTCAACTCAGAGCCAGGTCACTGTTGCAGGACTTCCTCAGGCTTCCTAAGCCCAATTATCTTCTGCTACATTAATGACTTTGACTCCAACATAAAGAAAGAAGCATGAATGTTCACTGATAACTACATGGTGTTCAGTGCTCTTTGCAATTCCACAGTTAATGATGCAGTCCACATACAGAAAAACTGACAATAATCAGGCTTGGGCAGATAAGTGGGAAGTAACACTCATGCTACGTTACTTTTGACATTGCCTGGCAGTTGAGAACATTTAACCATCTGTCCTAGTCATTTCATTACATTACTAAAATTGATACATCAACATTCTCTGGGATACCAATGTCCAGAAACAGGAGGCAGCACCCTTGAAGAAAACAATCAGAGTTAACGTTTTGGGTCTGGCGACCCTTCCTCAGAACTGATAGTAGCTGGGAAAATATCAGTTTATATGCTGAAAACAGGGAGGCAGATGGAGCAGGAGTAAACGATAGGATAGAGCCCAAAGTGGGAGAAAAGTACCTGGATAGGCAAAGGAGTTGATAACGATCTGGCTAGGAGGGTGAACAGCTGTGAATGGGGGCTGTGGCTAACAATATGTAGTGTGTAATGGCAGGTTGTGTGGTAACAAGGCCTGGTGTGTAGGGTAGGGGGCTAGGACGTGGGAGAGTTTAGGCCCTAAAATTATTGAACTCTATAGGGTCCAAAGGGCTGCAGGGTCCCCAAATGGAAAATGAGGTGTTGAGCTTCGCATAAGCACTGCAGCAAGCCAGAGACAGAGATGTTGGCCAAGGAACAGGGTGGTATGTTAAAGTGGCAGGCAACAGGTAGCTCAGGGTATTTTCTGCAAGCAGAATGTAGATGTTCTGCAAAGCAGTCACCCTCTACACTTCATTTCCCAATCCAGGGTAGACTACATTGTGAGCAGTGAATGTAGTAGACTAGATTCTGAGAAGTGCAGGTGAACTGTTGCTTCACCTGGAAGGTACAATTTGGCCCTTGGACAGTGGGGAGGGAGGAGGTAAATGGGCAGGTGTAGCACCTTCACTGGTTGCAGGGAAAGGTGCCATAGGGCTGTGACAGAGTGTTGTGGGTGGACCAGGGTGTCCCGGAGGGAATGGTCCCTGCAGAAGGCGGGCAGAGGGGGGAGGGGAATGTGTTTCTGCTGGTGGCATCTTGCCAGAGGTGGCAGAAATGGCATCTGATGATTTCTGGATGTGGATGTTGATGGGATGGTAGGCATGGACAAGGGAAACCCTGTTGCTGTAGCGAACGCTACCACTGCTGCTACCCGGACTATATATCCTCACAGCTTACTTCTCATAAAGACTCCATCCCATTCTCTCCAGTTCCTCCGTCCCCATCGCATATGTGCAGATGAGGCCAACATTGACAAGGGAGCCTCCGAAAGGTCAACCTTTTTCAACTGAGGACTTCCCAGCACCATAGTCGACAGGCCCTCAACTTGGTCGGACCCAACTCCCACACTTCTGCCCTCACCCCTTCTCTCCCCTTACTTTGTGTTTTATAATGGTGAACCATTATAATTTGTAATTTATAATTTGGGGATTTAGGAAGTGAGTTACTGGAGAGACTTGCAGGAGCAATAAAGGTTATCATAGTAGGGGATTTAAATTTTGCTAACATAGTCTGGGACTGTCATAGCATAAAGAGTCTAGATGGGGTGGAATTTATTAACTGCGTCCAGAAAATTTTTCTCAAGCAATATACAGAGGGGTCTACTCAGGAAGGGGTAAAACTCGAACTACTCTTGACAAACAGGGCAGAACAAGTGACTAATGTGACAGTGGACGAACACTTTATAGCCTGTGACCATAGTTCCATTAATTTTTAAATAGTTATGGAGAGGAACAAAACTGGTTCACAGGTTCAGGTTCTACATTTGGGTAAGGCAAATTTTCATGGAATTGCACAGCAGTTTGCAGCGGTTGGTTGGAGTGATTTTTTGCAGGCAAAAGGAACCTCTGGCAAGCGCGAGGCATTTAAAAGAGTGGTAGCTAGAGTTCAAAGTCTTGATGTTCCTTTGAGGGTGAAGGCCAAGGCTGGCAGGAGTAGGGAACCCTAGATGACAAGAGATACTGAAGCTTTGACCAGAAAAGTGGAGGCGTGGCTCAAGCACTGGCAGCCGGGATCATGGAATCCCTGAAAATATATAGTTGACATCCCTCCTTGAATAAGGGCCCAATGTTTGCTACCCTGATGGTATATATATATAATGGGCTGAGAAATAGCAAATGGAATTTAAATACATTTGCGTGAGGTGCTGTATTTGGAAATTCAAATCAAGGTAGGAGTTAAATGGTGAATGGTAGGGACTCAAGGAATATCGTGGAAAAGAGGGACCTTGGAGTTCAGGTGCACAGTTCTCTGAAAGTGGAGTCACAGGTAGTCAGGGCAATAAAGGTGGTTTTTGGCACACTGGCCTTCATCAATCAGGGCATGGAGTAGAGAAATTGGCGAGTTATATTGCAGTTGTACAGGACGTTGGTGAGAATGCACTTGGAGTAGTTTGTTCAGTTTTGGTCACCTCACTATAGGAAGGATGTTAATAAACTGGAAAAAGTGCACAAGAAATTTACAAGGATGTTGCCAGGGCTCAAGGGACTGAGTTATAGGTCTTTTTACTTCAGAGTGTAGGAGTCTGAGGGGGGGATCTCATAGAAGTGTATAAGATCATGGGAGGCGTGGATAGGGTGAATAGACTCAGTCATTTTCCCAGGGTTTGCGAATAGAGGACAAGAGGGCATCAATTTAAGATAACAGGGGAAAGAATACATGGGAACCTGTGGGGGAACTTTTTATACACAGACTGGTATGCATGTTGAATGCGCTGCTAGTGGAAGTGGTTGAGGTGGGTACATTAAGAACATTTAAAAGGCATTTGGACAAATACTTGGATAGTAAAGGTTTAGAAGCATGTGGCCAAGTGCAAGGAAATGGGCTTAGCATGGATGGGCATTTTGGTAGGCACAGGCGAGTCTGGGCCAAACCGCCTGTATCTGTGCTGTAGCAGTCTGACTCAAATAAGGAGACCAATTGCATTATAAAAGTGAGCATGAAATGGAGCAGATACCACATCTTGGGAGTTGGGGGTGACACAATACTAATTACTTCATACACATTTTGTAGATCTCAGGTGGCTTATACAAGAATTTTCTTGGATATGATCCCTGGTGATTAATAAAAAATTAAGTCATCAAAAGTAGAATTTTGCATTCTATATTAATATATCAGTCATGAAAAAATTAAGCCTGTTTATACTTTGGAAGATATTTTCAGTATACTCAATGGACAGCATTCACAACGCACATTAACACCTCAATCCCCTCAATAATGCATGTAAAATAATAAATAATAAGACACTTCCTTCTGACAAAAACATTCTATAGCAAAGCATTTCTGAAAATATCTACAGAGGGCGCTATTAAGTAAGTAAATACTTTAGTTCTTCAAAATCAAAACACTGTCCAATTCTTAAATAAAACGGTTTTAAGCATTTTAATGCAAAATTTTAGGTTATTTTGTAAATTTAAGACTAATTTCATTCCAAACAGCCAAATTATAACTATAACAGAATGTATGCTTTCAAACTGAAATATTCACAAATTACTCCCGGTGAATTTTAAAATAGCATCATGCCCTTTCTTCGTTAACTTATAATTAACAGTGCCAAAGTCTGATGATTATTATTGAAGTGCATGAAACCAGTTTGGTATGTGTAACCTTCACAAACCACCCATGGCTCAGCACTGCTGAAGTGAAGATCTAATTTACAGCTTCTCTCAGGCACTTCATTGCTTTCAACTTCAAGAAAATAGCAGAATTATGATGACACTGAACAGAATTATGATTCACAGCACCTGTGGTAAATTACAATACCTGCTTAACAGGCAAATAAAAAGTTTCCTCATTTTTATGTGCGAGGGGGGTGCCTTAAATGCGATTTTAAAGGCACAAAACACAACCATGTTTCTTTGTTATTTTCCAGAGCAATTTTATGGCATCTTTATCTCGTAAAATTTACAATGATAACAGTACCTGTCCACATAGAAAGGGAAACAAAACTTGGTCAATGTCTGCAGAACTTCCTGTGGAGAGAAAACAGAGAATTTATGCATCTTATGGGGCCAATAAATCGAATATTAACTGCACGATACAATTACACTTCTCTCTCCCACCAACCCCCACCCTCATTTGCTCCATGACAAAATGGGAGACTGGTCAAAAGAGAGAATACTTATCAATTATTGAAAGAAGCAGTCAATCACTTGTAATAATAAACAGTATCAACCTTCATTAAATATGGAAAAACTGATCAAAATTCACACATGAACAGGATGCAGGGGCTATCTCATGAAACTTCCCAGGGGATTGGTTGTTGGGATGCTGAGTGTTAACACCCCTCCTGGGACTCTCTTCAGCTTGGCCATATGGATGGTACTAAATAACACCAAACCACATGGGCTTATCTTGGCCCAGGCCGCCACTGCTTACTACCAGAGCTTTGGCTGTTACTTAGAAACAGAGGCTGATGGGATTAGAAAACCAATGGCAGAGTATGACAAAAAGAAGACCACAAAAGGCAGCTTTAACTTTCTCCATAGCCTTTTTTTAAAGCAATGAAAAATGGAAGGTATGTGTTCCATACCATTTTTTAAAGCAATGAAAAATGGAAGCCATGCAAAATATTTAGGTTTTTGTATCATAAATGTTTCTTATTCAAAAAGTGGTTTTATATTACATGCTACCATGCAACTACAACACTACATTACTACAGGCCTTATACGCATATAGCTTTTTTTAAAAAAAGTCTTGATATCAAAAACTTTGCCTGCCTACAACTGAAACAATGCAATTAAGGAAAATGCTGGACAGCAGAATACCTGTGCAATCAGGAGGCAAAAAAAAGGGGTATTTTGGATGGTTGGGGGGGTGGGGGGCAGGAAAAAAACTGTTCAGATAAAGGATCTCATGCTACATTTGTTAAAAAAAACCCAAATGGAAAAAAATCAGACTAAATTAGCAAATAAAAGATAGCCTATATATGAGTTTTCTCCACATTTGTAAAAATATGCACAAGATGCTACATTAAAATCATTACACCAAAATTAGGAATTTGTAATCTTGGATTTCTTAAAATCCTTTTCTTCATAGTCATCACCTTTTAAATCTGTAATATTATGTTAAATACACATCCCACTGTGTATGGAGACTTGGCAGCACCACAAAAACATCAAGCAAAACAATAGTAAGATTAGTTAAAATATCTACAACTCTCTAACAGTTCCATAATATATTGCCTTTTATGAACTATTTTCTTGAAAAAATATCTTCTCGTGGGAGAGGAATATTTTTTAAAAACCCCTTTACTACAAGATGCTCCTCCTGTGTTTGCAACTCACAAACCATGTAGTTTACATAACACAAACAATTTTTATAAAATGTTTGTAATGTTAATTACACTTTTTATTAATATATTTTACATGTGGATGTGAAGTAGCTAATTAAATTTTCCTGTAGTCCCAGCAAACCAGTTCAAGCTGTGGCTGGATTGCCTAAAGCCAATTTGAACCATCCTAATAAATTAAACATTACTTTGCACACATAACAGTTCTCTTATCAGCACTCTTGAATGTTGAGCACTATACATTTCTAGCAGTAACCTGAGGTTAAACAACCCATGCACTTAGTCATGCAATCATAACAAGTCATGAAAAAATATTTTGTACTCTCAAGTTTTCAAGTAGAAATGTTCTGAATGATATAGTGCGATGTTGCTGAAACCACTGCTGTAATCAAATGACAGCAAAGAATCCGGCTTGTGACCCATTACTTCATTAACCCATCAGCCACGTGTTGCAACAGATCTACCATCTACTAAGTCTGTTTGGTTCTTCAAAATAAACTCTCAACTGTGAGCCACCAATTGCCTCTGCTGTAGAAGTAACTCCCATTCACAGCAGAGCAATTTCAGAGGCAGGAAAAAATAAACAGCTAATATAGTACGTCAGACTATACCATATCAGACTAAATTAGCCCTTCTTCCACTTCCAGGAAGTCTCACACTCTTTGCTGCAATAGATTATTGATGGTATTTGCCCATATCTTTCAGCAATTATAAACTTATTCCAGTGCAGTCCAAAACATAAGGTAATTCATGCAACACACAAAAATTGCTTATTGTCTTGTAAGCTCAGATGCCTATGTTTATCAATTAGTTTTCAATACTTTTCTAATATGTCATCCACTTTACAGAACATAGTTTACCAAGGACCAGGGAGCACTAAATGTCTAAGCACCGTTAAAAATGATTTTAAAAATACAGAAATGCCAGTTGTTCACAGAAATTTCATTATGGAGGAAAGCTATATTCAAAGAGAAGTGTGCACATAATCCAATTTTACAGGTTGAAAAGGGTTAATATAATATGTAATAAATACCAGATGGCACAAATAACCATGCAATGTTTTGAATATTACAAACTACGCTGAGCTAGATCTCGTGTCTATGGACTATGAAAGGACAGAAATTTATTTTATTCAATTTAATATATTCAAATAGCTTTCTAGATAAAATCAGGATGGTCTTTTTGTGCACACTAAATTTGAAAGGCA